>NC_062574.1:2197064-2520814 GCF_022837055.1 Prionailurus viverrinus | reverse complement strand
GCACACCGTGAGATCACGACCTGAACTGAAATCGAGAGACACTTAACCAACTGAGCCACTGGGGCGCCCGCCTTCTGGATTCCCTTGCAGGATACCTGTCTCTTCATCTTTTCCTTGGTTTATTTTGATAGAGCTGCTGCTTCTTCTTCTTCTTCTTCTTTTTTACATTTTATTTATTTTTGATAGAGAGCACGCACACGCACAAGTAGGGGAGGGGCAGAGAGAGGGAGACACAGAATCCGAAGCAGGCTCCAGGCTCCGAGCTGTCAGCGCAGAACCGGATGCGAGGCTCGAACCCACAAACCGTGAGATCATGACCTGAGCCGAAGTCAGTTGCTTAACCGACTGAGCCCCCCAGGTGCCCCTTGATGGAGCTTCTTAAGAAAAGATACTTGGGAGATAAATTTGTTGGGACCTTGGGGCACCTGGCTGGCTGGGTTGGAAGAGAATGCAACTCTTGATCTCAAGGTGTCAGGGTCATGAGTTTGAACCTGACGTTGGGTGTAGAGATTGCTTAAATAAAAACTTCAAAGAAAAAATTTGTTGGGACCTTGCAAGTCTGAAAATGTTTTTGTTCTACTCTTGTACTTGACAGCGTGGCTGGGTATCTAACACTAGGTTGGAAATAATGTGCCCTAAGAATTTTGAAGGCATTTCTCCATGGCCTTCAAGCTTCTGCTGTTGCCTCTTACCAAGAAGCCTGAAAAGTTTCTTATTCTGGAGTCTTTGTATGAACCCTATTTTTATTCTCCTTCTCTTTTCCCCCAACCACAACTTTTAGGATCTTCAGTTTTCCCTAGCCTTCTGACATCTTATGTGGAAATATTTTAGTGTGGACCCACTGGGTCTTTGCCATCCCAAAACTCGTGTTCTTCAGTTACAGAAAAACATTTTTTAAATTATTATTGTTTTGGGGGCACGTGGGTGGCTCAGTCAGTTGAGCATCCGACTTTGGCTCAGGTCACGATCTCACAGTTTGTGGGTTCGAGCCCCGTGTCGGGCTCTGTGCTGACAGCTCGGAGCCTGAAGCCTGCTTCTGTTTCTGTTTCTCCTTCTCTCTCTGCCCCTCCCCCACTTGTGCTCTGTCTCTATCAGAAATAAATAAATGTAAAAAAATTGAGCCACCCGGGTACCCCTCCGGGAGATTTTTAAAATTTTATTTCCTAATACTTCTATTGAATTTTTATTTCTGCTTTCATGTTTTTAATTTCTAGGAGATCTTTCTTTGTTTTTTGTTCTTTGCATTTTAAAAACATTCTGTTGCTTCATGGATATATGTTTTCATCTTTCTGAGGATATGATTTTTTTTTTTTAATGTTTTTCGTCTTGCATAATCTTTCATTTTAGAGGCTTTCCTCAAGTGTCAGGCAGTCCTCAGTTGTCTGCTCATATTTAAGATTGGGATGCTAAGGTACAAGTGGAAACTCGTGTGTGTGTGTGTGTGTGTGTGTGTGTGTGTGTGTGTGTGGCAGATAAGGAGGTGTGTTGACTGTGGACTTCACTCTAGGGTGATCCACTAGGCCATTTCCTTGAGGAACCCCTAATGCCAGTATCCTTCGTCTTTTTTCTCATCTGATCAGATTTACCAGAAGACTCTTCCAGACTCCCATTTGGAAGGTAGAAGCTTGGCTATATATATTCTTCTTCTTCTTTTAAATTTTACTTATTTCAGTAATCTCTACACCCGACAAGGAGCTTGAACTCACGACCGTAAGATCAAGAGTCTCGTGCTCCAAAAACTGAGCCAGCTGGGCGGCCCAGTCTGTACATATTCTTAGAGCTGGGTGAAGAAGAAATCCGAGGCAAGTCTCAACATTCAGTATGTAAACTTTCATTTAGTTCCCATATTCAGTATCTATCCAACATTCATCTAGCAATCTATCCATCATTCTGTCTTCCTCCCAATCCCTATGTACTTAGAAGTCCAAAGACAAGCTGGGCCATTCTTTCGACACATCCTTCATCATCCAGCTAGAGTAATCTTACTAAAAGGCAGTTTGGCTGAAAGTCCTGTAATGGTTCCCACTTCTCTTAGTAGAAAGTCCAAACTTCTAAATATGTTCCAGCCCCTGCAAGCTTTGGCCCAACCCTTCCGGCCACGTGTTTCCCGTCCATGCTGGTTATAACCATGTTAGTTAGACTCTATACAGTCTAACCTCTGTACCTCAGAGGCACTGTACTCTCCCCTCTGGGCCTTGTGAATATGCCATCCCCCATCGGAAATGCTATTCTCCTTTTTCCCACTCCTGTCCTTTGCCTGAATGAACAATGACTACAGCCGGTGAACAAACGTTAAACCCGAAAGGACTGTTGGTGTCAGAGGCTCGGAAGTTGGTGACGGTGTCACTTCTAAAACAAAATTCAGCTACTGCTATTGCTTAAGAGCCCACATTCAAATTCTTCAGTCTGACGGCCTGTACTCTTTTTTTTTAAAAAAATTATTTTTTTTTAAGGGGGGGGGAGGGAGAGAGAGCGCGCGCAAGCGAGCACGCACAAGTGGGGGAGGAGTACAGAGAGGGAAACACAGAATCCGAAGCAGGCTCCAGGCTCCCAACCCGGCAGCACAGAGCCCTACCTGGGGCTTGAACTCCTGCACCGCCTAAACCCAACCCGGGGCTCTATCTCGCGAACCGCGAAATCAAGAGTCAGATGCTTAACTGAGCCACCCAGGCGCCCCAAGGTTTATTTTTGTTTTATAGCTTTAACTACGACTCATGTGCTGATGATTCCAACATCCATCTCTCCAGCCGAGAGCTCTCCTGGAGCAAGAACATGTGTGTCCATTGACCTGCAGAGCATTGATCCCTTCATTTCGGTTAATATTTGCCAGGCCAGGAACCGGGCTAGGTACCGGGTATACAATGGTGGGCGCAGACAGACACGGAGCCCAGTCTCTGGCCTCACGGACCTCACAGATGGCAGAAGACAGACGCTGGACAAATTATTAATAGTACAACCACGATGAGCACCCCAAAGGAGTATAGGATGCTTAAGAACCAACCTAGTATAGGCACAGTGGAAGACTAAAAGAAATTATATATGTTGAACGAGACGTTTGTTGAAGACAAGAGATGTCCCCTGAAGGGTGGACCCTCAATCTCATCAACGTGTCTTCCAAAACTTTGCCTCCTGAGTTCTTTCTTCCATGTTTGGCATCACCATTCACTCAGTAACCCTGAGTACTTCTTCAGGGACTCCTGACCCCACCCCACTCCACCCTCATCACCAATTCTTGTTGATCCCGCTGCAAACGGAACAGGCTCAGACCAGCTTGTCCCTCTGTTGCTGGCAGCCCTCATCCAAGTTAGGTCCTCAGCCTCTCTCTTTCCTGCAATCAATAGCTCTTCACGGGGTCCCGCGCCTTGGGACCACCCTTACTCTTTATCCTCCATAGTTGTAGAATGAAAATCTTATCCGATTACACTGCTTAAAATCTTTCAGTGGCTCTTCAGTATTGATAAGGGAAAAGCCACTCTCCTTCATCTGATTTACAAGTCCCTCACAGCCTACCTTCCCGTAGCTCCTCAAGCCAAATGCTACTTGAACTGGTTGTGGTTCCCCAAAGGGCATGCTTTCGGCTTCTCTGCATCACTGTAATTCCTGATATCTCAAGAATCCTTTTACTGAACTTTTCCTCTAGCAAACGCCTACTCAGCCCCCACCTCTCCATTCACTTCCCCTCCTCAGTCTTTCCTGAAGACTTTCCTGAAGGTTACCCTGAAGAACAACTTTTCATTGTCTCATTGGGATTCCCTCTCTACCTAGTCCTTATCTCTATCAAAACGTCAGTGGAACCCGATGCACTTATTTGTTAATTTGTTTAAACTTGTCAGTCCCTTCTCCAATGTATTATAAAATCCTTATGGGGGAGGGGGGGGGCACTACTACATCTCGTCTTTGTATCCCTGGCACTTATTAAGGCTGTTGGGACACAGTGAGGTCGATATAAACACTTGCTAACTGATCAAATGCACAACACGTGATCCTAATTTCTGTGCTACTTTATTTATTTCTGCAACTAAATTCCCTATCTCAGTTCAAGAATCCGGAGTTTTCCCTCTTTACTACCCTTACTCCGTAACATTTTTTCCTATTTTGAACATCCTCAGCATTTGGATACCAAATCTTGTGCTAATCTAAGTTGCCTTTGCTTTTTGGTACTGCCTTGAAATTAACCTTTCATTATATGCATGATCGGAATCTTCTCCAGGCAAGAACGCGACTCTTCAATCTACAGCACAGAGTCACACATGCTCCCAGGAGTCGATACGTGCTTGTGGACGATTAAGCACAGCGCACGCGCACCAGGCCTTTTTTTTTTTTTTTTTTCCTTTGACTCCTCTTTTTATTTTTTCCTTTGGAGCGTGCGCACCGAGAAAGACAAAGGTGGGGAAAGTGACCAAGCAGTCATTCAGGCGCATGCCCATCCCTCACTTGCCCCAGCCCCGGGAAGCTCTCAGCGGCGAAGTGGGTGTGGCCTGCCCAGGAGCAGCAGAAATCCAATCCGACTGAGTGGGCTCGGCCCCTCCCTCCGCACGATTGGTTAGTTATCAGTGTTGTGGGGCGGGGAAAGGAAGAGATGTGGGCGGTGGAGTGGGGCGGGGGGGGGGGGTGGCGAAGAAAGAGAGCCGTCTGGCTCTGCGCAGGCGCAAGGAGGCGACCAGGAGAGGGCGTGAGAGAGCAGAAGGGAGTGTGGAAGCCCTGATGCGCTGGCGAGCGCGAGCTGGGTCGCCAGCTTTGACGCCTGCGCCGTGGCCCTCGGGGCCCCGCGCGCGGCGGGCGGGTGCCCGGTGCGCCTGCGCAGTAGGCGGCGGCGGCAGGGGGAGGTGGAGGCCGTGGAGCGGCAGCGGCAGCAGCGGGTCCCGGGACTGAGGCAGCAGCGGGGGCGGCGGCAGGCGGAAGCTGAGGTGACGAAGGCAGCGGCGGCGGCGGCCGTTTCCCTCACGGTGGCGGAGACCAAGGCGGCGGCGGCGGACGGGGAGCGGCCCGGCCCCGGCCCCCTGCTCGTTGGCTGTGGCAGGGCCGCCGTGGGGCCGGCCCGGCTCCCGCCCCCCGCGGCTCCCCCTCCGGCTCCTCCCCCGGGGAGACGCCGGGGGCCCGGCCCGGCCCGGACTCAGACCGCCGCTGCAGCCGCCGCCGGGGCAGTCGGAGGCGGCGGCGGCGCCATGGGCGGCCTGGCCTCCGGGGGGGACGTGGAGCCGGGACTGCCCGTCGAGGTGCGCGGCTCCAACGGGGCCTTCTACAAGGTGAGGCGGCGCGCCGGCCGGGGACACCGGTCTTCGGCGCCCTCCCCCCCAGCCAGGGAGGGGGAGAGTGGGGCGGGATCGCGCCTCTGGAGCGAAGTCCTGGCCCTTCGAACCTTAGACCCACGCTCCCACCCGCAGCCCTCCCGGGGAGACCTCTGGAAGTTCACCCCCTTCCTCCTATTTTTGGTCTCTCTATTAATTACACCTGCTCTTGACCCCGGTCTGGGAGAGAATGAACATCAGTGTTCATTATTGTGCTTGGATCGGCGTCCGCCCCCCCCCCCCCCGCAACGGAGACCCCATTTT
Source organism: Prionailurus viverrinus (assembly GCF_022837055.1). Classification (NCBI taxonomy): domain Eukaryota; kingdom Metazoa; phylum Chordata; class Mammalia; order Carnivora; family Felidae; genus Prionailurus; species Prionailurus viverrinus. The sequence goes on along the minus strand of NC_062574.1, from coordinate 2,515,262 downwards.
CCCCGCTTCTCATTGACTTTTCTTGTTTCCTAGTAGGAGAGACCTACCTTAGACCTGAATCACATCCCACCCCCCCACCCCCCTCTTCCGCACGGTCCAAGCACATGGAGAATTCTCTTTCTTCTTCTTCCCTATTACCCCCTTGGGAAGGCCGTCCCATATTAGATCCTTTTATCTTGCTCACAGAGGCCTCTGCCTCCTGGCCCTGGAAGACTCCCCCCACTTTCGTGTTACGTTTCTGCTCCCAACCCAAGGAGAAACGGTCGGAATCCATTTGTGACATTTGCTATCTTTGACCTCGGCAACTCTGGGTTGTGCCGGTCAAGTTCCCTCCTAGCCGTAAGGTGGCATCTTTTCACGAGCCTCTTACCCCACCCCTTTATCCCAGGGCTAGCCGCTCTCCGGTTCTACGGGGTTGGGGTTCTTTTTGTCATCTCATTTTGACCTCAGATGTCTTGAGATCGTTCTTGTAGGTTCTTCGCATCTCGGCGGGTGCAGGCTTCGTGTCCACCATCTGTAACCTCTGAAGGAGGAGGGGGGGAATGTGTGGGGATTTTCCTTAAGGATCTTAAGGGTTTCCACTTCTGGAAGACTTCTTGGCCGACTCTCTCAATTTGGGAATCGGATCCGCCTTCTTTTGGACAAGGGGGTTGTAAAGGGTCCTTGTTTGGTTCCTTACAACTCCTTTACTACCTAACCTTCTTTATTCCGAATCCATTTTCTAGGACTTTTTTTTTTTTTTTTTTTTCTCCTTCTTCCCCTCATTTAGATTAAGCCAGAGGGAGACTCCTCTTGCCGCCCAGGAATTTTTCTTTGTGTGACTGTTGTTATTTTGAGCCTCTTTTGGACTTTTGTGCCTGGAGTCGCCGCAGAGACTTTTCTGATTTCCCCGCCTTCTTTCATTTTGCCCTGAGGAGCAACAGCAGAGATAGCTTCTTGTAACAACCACAGGTCTGGAGAAGGGCCCCCTTTCTTTCACTTCTTTTCGTGCCTGCTCTCCCTTAGTAGATCGCTCCACCTTCGTGCCCTTGGACGTGACTTTCTCCGGCTCTTCTCCTGTGAAGGCGTGTAGGTGGAAAGGGTCTCGAATTTGCCCTTGGAGTGGAAGGTTTCTGCCCCAGCTTCAGGTGATCAGTTCAGTGCAGCCTTTGTTACCCACCCTAAATGCCTGTGCATTTCTGCCTGGCCTCCCTCCCCAGATTTCTTTATAGTCAGTGCCTCTGGCTACTCTTATCTGTCTTAACTTATCAAGTTCAGTCTTTGGCGTTTTATCCACCACTTCTGTGTTCCAGTGTATTCCCCCAGGAACCACCTTATTCCAAGTCTGAAGGAAACTCCCAGAAGATCTCTTCTGTCATCTTTTTGTGCATACTTTTCTAACATGGGACTTTTTCTTCTAGCCTGCTTCCACAGCATTTCTGTTTTCTTTGGCAAAAGTCTCTAATTCCTTTCCGATTCCGATCGAGTACATTTGTCTCTTGTCTCCTTCTTCTTCAAACTTGCGTTACCTTTGTTGAAAGGCCCTGCCTGCTAAGATTTTAGCCCCGTGTTCCCCACTGTTTTGTCCTTCGTCCTGGTCTGTCCCACTCCTAAACTCTGGGTTCCAAGAAAAGTGATGCTTAGTGTTTGAGATTGAGAGACGACGTTCGCTTTTGTTCTAGGAAGCATAGGAGCTAAGCATCGCTGGGAAAGATTGGTATCTAGTTCAGATTAACTGTGTGAGACGAATGGGAAGGGAGACGTTTCCCTCTCCACGTGTAAGCATCAGACTGAAATCTCTCTCTGAGTTTTTCCTTTTTTCCGCTTTGGGCCGTGGCAGTGATGGGCTTGGGAGAATCAGGGAGAGGATATTTTGAAATCAGAGAGTAGAGTTTGCAGTTGAGCTGAAAGCCAGGTGATGTGGGTTTTCTGTTCAGGCCACGTTAGCATTTTGTGCCCCATGGCACAGTTAAAAACAAACAGACCCGTAAATTCAGACTAATCTTTCTTCAACTTTTCAGTGCCATATAGATACTTAGCCATTCTGACCTTGCTACTGATTTAATATTCATGACTCAGCAAACTTTGGTGTGGGTCAAAGAGTGTTTACCATGTTTCTAGAATTCTGAATTTGGGAAGGCCCCTTTCTCCTGTCTTAGAATTGGGTCCTGCTGTTGATCCTCCAAGTTAGGACGGAGGTCGGGTCTGGGCCCTCGCTTCTCCTGTAGCTATCCCGCCAAGTCTTCTCTTCCGGCTCTTAAGTGTATTTTATTCTCTGAGCTGTACTCTCAGACGAAATGCCTGTTCACCTTTCAGGGCACAGTTTGCAAGTTCCCAGGCCTTGCCTGGGTACCCAAATTTCCATTCCTTTCTCAAGAAATTTAGCATCCTCAGCCTCAACCTGTGGTTTTTACCCAGGCCCTGCCTGCTTTTCTCCCAGAAGTCCCTCCTCTCAGAGCCCAGGACTAGGATGGAGGTGAGGGCTAATTGCATACTTTGTAATCTGAGGAAACAAGCATCTAGAAACCTGGGTCACTCTTCTGTCTGGTCCTAGGCCCTATAAGCCAAAGCCACGATACGCCATGGCCGCCGAATTGAGTCATCTTTGCATCTAGTTGGCCTTGTAGAGATTGACTCACCTGCTCCTGCCCTCACCTGCTTATCTTCTTAATGAGCATGGACTGAGCAGAACTGGGAGCTCACCTTCTTTCACTGGTATCTTTGGAGGAAAACAGACCGGTGATGCAGGTGAGAGTAAGGAGCAGAGACTGGGTTGGAATATGAAGTCGAGGAGCAAGCTCGTTTGGGAGAATATTTGAAGGAAAAAGGCCCTGGAAGTATAAGAGTGTGTGGCATTTGGTTGAACTGCTGAGTAATGTGTAGAGAAGCTCTACGTTTCTGACTTGGGGATGATGGTAGCTGAAAACACAGGGATTGCTACTTCTGCCTGAGGGCCAACCCTGACATACTGGGGGAGAACTGGATTAGGGCTGTAGGCATATCTTTTGCAGGTGAGTATATCTAGGAGTGGGAACCTCTTCCCAAGGGAGAAGACAAGTGGTTCTCTTCCTCTGTCTCTTCCACTGCCTTGTATCTCATCCCTAAATGTTTTGAGAATAGATCTCGCTCTCACACTATTTTTCAAGCTTGGAGATGGACGTTTTGGACAAAGAATTGGATAAAGTCCGCAGAAGAGGCCGGTTGAAATGTCTCTAGAAATCCAGACAGACCCTCATAAAGGGAGAAAAGAAGAGGGAGGCCAGAGATGCAGTGTGAGTGCTGATGGGAGGAGGACCCAAAAGGCAGGAAGGACTTGGGCAAATAACTGAGGGGCAAAACTGTGTCAGAAGACTTGGCATGGAGCATAGTAGGAGTGGGTATTGATGGAGCTGAATGAAGAGTGGAGAAAACCTGTCTGGGGAGGGGAATGACAGAAGAGTAAAGTACAGGTGAGGGAGAGGCCAGGCGGCCCCGGGAGTACGAAGTTCCCTGGACAGTAGGAGGGTGCAGTAAGATCTATGCCGAAAGAAGGTGGTCAGCCGGTATCGACAGTCAGCAGTACAGTAAGATGTGATTGACCAGTTCTTGGAGGTGCAAGGGAGACGAGTCTGCATTTTTGGTATTTTCTCTCCTGAGCTCAGCTTTTGTGCCTAGCCGCAAAGCTCGGGAATAGTTCTTGTGCATTAGCCTTTTGAAACCCCTAATTTTTAAATTTTTATTTAAAAAAATTGTTTTGTTAATGTTTTATTTTATTTTTGAGAGACAGAGAGACAGCATGAGTGGAGGAGGAGCAGAGAGAGAGGGAGACACAGAATCCAAAGCAGGCTCCAGGCTCTGAGCTGTCAGCACAGAGCCCGATGTGGGGCTCGAACTTGCGGCCTGTGAGGTCATGACCTGAGCCGAAGTTGGACGCCTAACCGACTGAGCCACCCGGGTGCCCCTGAAACCCCTAATTTTTAAAAACAGCTTTATTGAGGTATAAACAGCGAAGTACCTGTATTCAAAATACAGTTTAAGTTTTGACATACATGTATCTGTCTAAATATCTGTATAGATCTGTGTCAGACTGTGACCACAATCAAGATATTTCCTTCACTGCCAAAAGTTCCCTGTCAATCATGGATCTGCTTTCTGTCATTAATAAATTAATTTGCATTTCCTGATTTTTTGAACTAAAGTGAAAAGGCAATTCAGTAGCAAAAGGGTAGTCTTTTCAACAAATGGTGTTCAGTATATGTGCTGCCGAAGCGAGCACTCAACAAATGGTGTTCAAATAACTGGCTATTCATGGATAAAAAATGGCTTTTGATCATATCTCGCACCATATGCAGAATTCAACTCAAAGTGGATCACAAACCTAAATGTAAAATAAAAACTATGAAACTTCATAGGAAGAAATATAAGAAAACCTTGTCGCCTTAGATTAGGCAAAGGTTTCTTAGGAAACTAAAAGCTCAATTCTAAAAGAACAGATTGATCAGTTAGACTTTCAGAGTTAGTCCCTCATTTTGAGTATGTGAAAAATCGAGAGAGAAGGCAGAAAAATGGGGGAACACGCAGCCTTGGCCTCTTCAGTGAGGACACAGGCAGTAGGAAGTGGACCAGCTAGTCCGTCATCCCTGTTCCTCTCCCATGTCATGATCTCAAGATTGGGGTTTTCTACGAATTTTATCCTTTTCATATTCATAGCAGTGTATCACAGTCTAGGATGCCAGAATCTCATCACTTAAGTCACGATTTTTCCTTCTGTAAATTGTGTTCATCGTTTTGAACACCGGTGTTCTGATTATCCACTCAGGACCCAGCCGTGAAGGCACCAAGTTTGCTCAGGTCTCTTGCTGCATCGGGGCGCTAGACCCTTCTCTCTCTTGGCGGATCCTGATGTCCTCTAGGTGTTCCAGGACAGCCTCACACTGTCTCATGGGATATTCTTAGCCCTGCTGAGTGTTGTTGGTATTTTAATTGAACTCTGGCAAGTTGCTCAGCACAACAGGAGACAGACAGATAGGGAGGCCCCTGTGGGAGCCATGCTAGACCATCGGTTTCCAAGCTGTTCTGATGGAGGTGGTTTGTCCCCCTTCTATTTAACTTCTGTCTCATCTTATTTGTGGATTTTGCCACTTTTCTTTCCATGCCGGTACCATGTCCTTTGTCTCTATCTCAACATTTCTTACTTTTTCCCCAGTACAGGTTTTTCCGGCCCTATCTTTAGATTGCTTCTGTCCCCATCTAATACTCTAGGTAACGGCCTCTAAATATCCGTTCCCTTGATGGCCACAGTGGTGGTAAATTGTCATTTTCTTTCTCTCTTTCTCTTTCTTTCTTTCTTTCTTTCTTTCTTTCTTTCTTTTCTTTCTTTTCTTTCTTTTCTTTCTTTTCTTTCTTTTCTTTCTTTCATCTAATTTGTCCTAAAATCCATTCTAGGGCTTTGTGAAGGATGTCCATGAAGACTCTGTCACCATCTTCTTTGAAAACAAGTAAGACCTTGGGAATAGAGAATGCAGCATACTGGGTCCTAGAAGGAGAGTGGAGAAGAAGGGGTGGCTGAGTCCTATGAGGCCTGTAATAGGTGGGAGAGAGCCAGGGCTTTGGGGGAGGGGCGGTCAACTTCTGTGGATCCCAGGTGAGGGTGGGGGACATTTGACCTAGTATTTAGGTGCTAGCGAGCGACAGAAGACACCAGTATGGAGGAGGACCTGGAATTTAGTCTCTGATCACCAGAGAAGGTGGCAATTGCCCAGAAGAGGCCATAACCACCTCCTGAAAAAACGGGCAAGCACATTGGCCCGAATGGCTTTCATGTCACGATTTCCCTTGCAGCTGGCAGAGTGAGAGACAGATTCCCTTTGGGGACGTCCGGCTACCGCCTCCAGCTGACTATAATAAAGAGATCACAGAAGGGGATGAGGTTGAGGTAAGGGCCACGGGGCCCACCCTTTCTAGATGTCACTTTTCCCAGGATTCTGCCACCTTCCTTGCCCTGATACTAGTACCCTAGGCTCCTCACTGCTTGGTTCACTCTCCTTCCCTCTCCATGCTGAGCCGCTACACCCAGCCCGGTGGCCTGTGAAAAAGTGAAATGCACCGGTTCCCTGTCACTGTGTGTCCAACCAGACTCTCAGGGGCTTCCCAGTTTCGAGGAGTCACTTTTCCTCCATCTATGGTAACGGCACGTAAAATCACAGTCTGATTTTTAGTTTGCTCCTTCCTCTAGTTTCCTTTGTCTTGGCGTAGCGCGCCAGACAGGTGTCTGAATGCTTCTTCAACTCGTGATGTTTGGGGATGGTCCTCAGTAAGTCTTTTATTTTCAACTTTTCTTCAGGTTTATTCTCGAGCCAACGAACAGGAACCTTGCGGCTGGTGGCTGGCCAGGGTGCGGATGATGAAGGGAGATGTGAGTTGACTCGGAGGCCCTTGGAGAGCTGTTGAGGCAAAGACCGTGGTCACAGAAGGGTGGGAGGCAGGTGCTCAGGTCATCCCCAACTTCTCCATTCTTTCTCCCTTTCTGCCAGTTCTATGTCATCGAATATGCTGCCTGTGATGCCACTTACAATGAGATTGTCACCCTGGAGCGGCTCCGGCCAGTCAATCCCAATCCTCTTGCAACCAAAGGCAGCTTCTTCAAAGTGACCATGGCCGTGCCTGAGGATCTGAGAGAGGCGTGAGTTATTGGTGTCGGGAGGGGGCCCCTTGACATTCCTCCTCCGCCCTGATTTCTCCCAGCGCTCTCCATCCTGTCTTCTCCAGAGCCCCTTCTGCTCCCAGTTCCTCTCTTCATCCCTGTTCTCTACTTCAGTCCTTCGTCTTTTCTTGTTTTTGTTATCCCCCCCCTCTTCCCTGAGCCTCTGACTGCGCTCTGCTCTGTGCCTCTGAGCGCTCTTCTCTTCCTCTGCAGCTGCTCAAATGAAAACGTCCATAAAGAGTTCAAGAAAGCGCTGGGAGCGAACTGCATCTTTCTCAACATCACAAATAGTGAGCTCTTCATTCTGGTGAGTTACTCCACCTGAATTTCACGTAAGCCCTTTTAGCAATTTTTCCTTCTACCTTTTTAACTCCTTTGCAGAAAGGAAGGGGCTCAGAGGTGCTTGTGTTTACTTGTCAAAGGAGACTTTATTGTTCCTGACCCCCGAGGGCCCAGGTTGCCCCCGTTTCCCTAGTTTCCCTCGTGTAGGGACCATCATTTATTTTTCTAACCTATTTTATTGCCATCTGGGCTGGACCCTCCCTTGCATATTTGGACTCAAATAGACTGTACGGTTCTCAGCTCTGCTTGCTCCCTAAAATCACTTCCCCTAGGTCCTCAGATAGTAGGCCCTTGTGAGACGGACAATGATTTTTCTCTTCCTTAGCTTCGTTTCATACCACCTGTCCTTTTCTAGATATTCAGGCATCCAGATATCCCAGCTCTTGGCTCTCCCCCAGTGTGTATTCAGTCTTTTTTTAAATGACTTTTCCACTGGTTTCTTCCAGTCAACCACAGAGGCTCCCGTGAAGCGGGCGTCCCTGTTGGGTGATATGCATTTTCGAAGCCTGCGCACCAAACTGCTACTCATGTCCCGCAACGAAGAAGCTACCAAACACCTAGAGGTGAGTTCTGGCTCCACTTTTTCCTGCTGAATGGTATTGTCCTCCCCCTGTCCCACCTCCATCTTTCACTCATGCTCTTGTGTTTACAGAATAGAAAGACTAAGGTCTTTCTGGGTCATTAAACTTGCGTCTACTGTGTTATCCCAGACTCCTCCAGATGGCAGAGCTCCATCGTGTTATAATAGTACAGTTGTTCTCAAACTTTTTTCTTCACTGTGGGACCTTTTGATCAAGTGAAATTTTACTTGAAAACGCAATGCATAAAACAGATCAATCAGAGCAGCTCTGTCTAAAAGTAGAAGAGGGGGTGTGGCGTGGACTTCCACCAGCCTCCCCCATATCCCTTCTGGGAATCAAAATGCTTTGCAGGATATATGTGAGAACCATTTGTACGCTGGAAGGACCACTGGACTTGGAATCCCAAGTCTTGTTTTGTCAAATATTGACCTTTGGCAGATCATTTGATTTCTGTGGGCTTTATCTCCATCTGTGATAATGAGGTAGTTAGACTAGAATATTCCTACAAGGTCTTTTCCAGTTCTGATATCTTATGGTCAGATTCTCTTTCCTTAGGCAGTATACTGTCCTAAACAAGCAGGGTGGGTGTGTGTTTCCATTTATGAAGAGAACTGAGCTTTTGGGGAGGCTTTTCTCTGAGCTTGAACAAATTCTGGATCATGCTAACCTTTCACTTTTGCAGGGATGCTACTCAGAGCACTGGCAGTTAAAAATTCACCTTTACCCCCAGATGATACAAATTCTGTCTGCTCCAGGTCCCAGCGAGCAGATTCTCTGGTGACCGAAAGTAGACTGTTCGACTCTCCTAGGACCTGGGTGTATTGATCAGTGTGGCAAAGTGTGCCGGATACTAAGTTAGCCATATGTGCAAGGTCTTAAGAATGGGAACACGTCAGGGCGCCTGGCTAGCTCAGTCAGTAGAGTATCCGACTCGATCTCAGGATTGTGAGTTCAAGCCCCACGTTGGGCGTGGAGCTTACTCAAAAAAAAAAAAAAAAAAAAAAAAAAATAGGGGGCACCTGGCTGACTCAGTTGGTTAAGCGTCCGACCTGGGCTCAGGTCATGATCTCATAGCTTGTGGATTTGGGCCCTGCATGGAGCTCTCTGCTGACAGCTCGGAGCCTGGAGCCTGCTTTGGATTCTGTGTCTCCCTCTCTATCTGTCCCTCCCCTGCTCACACTCTGTCTTGCTCTCTCTCAAAAATAAAAACATTAAAAGTTAAATTAAAAAAATAGGGGTGCTTGGGTGACTCGGTTAAGCGTCCGACTTTGGCTCAGGTCATGACCCCGAGGTTCGTGGGTTTGAGCCCCACATCGGGCTCTTTGCTCAGCACGGAGCCTGCTTCGAATCCTCTGTCTCCCTCCTTCTCTCTGCCTGTCCCTCATGTGTGCATGTGTGCTCTTCTCTCTCAAAAATGAACATTTAAAAAAAAGAATAGGAGCATGTCTTTGTTTTTGAGAGAATTGCTCTTATTTTTTGGCCTTTTTTTTTTTTTTTTCTAATTGTTTTGAAACATTGCAAAGGAAAAAATACAAGTGCCCATGTACTCATCAGGCCGTCTAAGAAATAAAACCCTTGGCAGACTTCTAGAGGACATTTGTAAATCATTGTAAATCCTCTTCTTCCCTCCCTAATTCTTTTATTTTGAGTGCCCAACGTAGTCCCTTTTATTCAGCTTTCTCTTTTTGCCTCAGTGTAAGTCGTTGCCGTAGCACAACCTCATCTGTCGTGGAAGTAGGACGTAGAGTGTCCCTTTTCAGAAATCTTTCTTGTTTGGGGCTTCCTACTTAGGACTCCCTCTTCTAGAACCTTCCCTGTCTTCCTGCCCTGGTACCCAGGTGTCTAAGAGCAGGTTGCGAAATGAGGTCGTGTGGTGGTCCACGGCTCCTTTCCTGCTTTTTCAACCCCTGCTTTCTACTCCACTTGTCGGGTTTTATTTTGGGGGTTGATAATAGTTTGGTTAAGGTAACAGTAGTTCCTTAGCCTTGCATTTACCTTGTGAAAGGTCCTTTCTCACTGACTTTACTTAATCCTCTTGCTAGTCTGGGAATGGGGTAAGTCAGGTGTAATCATTTAGCAGATGACAGAATAGAGACGCAGAGAGCGTGTTTTGTTTAGGATCACACAGCCAGATCACGTTAGAGCCAAATCCAGAACTTTGGCGGCTGCCAGCCAAACTCTGCCCTCATTTACCTCCTCTCCCCGCCAGGCCATTGGCGTCTGCAAGGTAGGAGTGGAATGAAAGATTCCCGAATTCTCTGTGCAGGTCCTGGGGTCAGTGGATCTGGGGTAGTTCTGACTTGTTTCCACACGTTTTTCTCTCATCGAAGTCATGCCGGGCGTCAGGTGCCTGGGTCGGGTGTGTGGGGTTCCACCACCAGGGATCCGGCAGCGCCTTCTCCTTTCAGACAAGTAAGCAGCTGGCGGCAGCCTTCCAGGAGGAGTTCACGGTGCGAGAGGACCTGATGGGACTGGCGATTGGGACTCACGGTGCCAACATCCAGCAGGCCCGAAAAGTACCTGGGGTGACCGCCATTGAGTTGGGTGAAGAGACCTGCACTTTCCGCATCTATGGGGAGGTCAGCAAAAGCCAGCTGTTGCTTGGGTGGCTTGGGGGTAGAGAGAAGAAAGGGTGAGGTGGCAAGGAAGCCTGAGTCCTGTCCACCTCCTTCTCTGACTTGGTGGCAGCACGCTTTCCCAAAGGCAGAGGGTGGCAGGAAGACGATTGAGATCCAGGGCCCCTGCGTGAGTAACTGCTCCCCGCTGCTCTCTGTAGACTCCTGAGGCGTGCCGACAGGCCCGAAGCTACCTGGAGTTTTCTGAGGACTCCGTGCAAGTGCCCAGGAACCTTGTTGGTGAGTTGAGGGTGTGTGCAGAGAAAAGAATACAGGTGGGGCTCGGTGTGAGATTCCCTAAAGGGGTTCTAGGCTTGGCACCTCCCTGCGGACTCCCAGTTTCACAAGGACAGAGCCAGCAGTCTTGTAGGATTGAGGGAGATGGAAGAACAGATTTCCAGGGATCGTAAACTTTTGTCCTGTGAAAACTCTCCAGAGACTTAGAAGCAGGAGAATACTTAAACCAAATCCATATATAGAAGCTGGAAAACTGTTGATCTGTTTTTACTTTTTTTCTTTTCTGTTAAAAAAAAAGAAAGGCCTAATTCCTCCTTTACCTACCCATTCAGGCAAAGTGATTGGGAAGAACGGGAAAGTGATCCAGGAGATTGTGGATAAATCTGGTGTGGTGAGGGTTCGCGTAGAAGGTGACAATGACAAGAAGAACCCCAGGGAGGAGGTACGGGGCGTCTGCATCTGGAGATTGGTTTCCAGGAGTAGGTGGGGTTGTTCGCAGAGCCCCTTCTCCGTGGGCCCGGATCTCTAGGGGTGGAGGATGGGGACTTGTGTCCTCCAGAAGATGCAGAGCCCAGAGTGGTCCCACTGGCTGAGCTTCCGGAGGGGCCAGGGTGGACTTACTACTCGCATCGACCCTCCTAACCCTCCCGTCCTCTCTGCCGCGCAGGGCATGGTTCCCTTCATATTTGTTGGCACCCGGGAGAACATCAGTAATGCCCAGGCTCTGCTGGAATATCATCTCTCCTACCTGCAGGTACCCGAGCCGGAAGCCTGGGACGGGAAAGATCTGGGTGTAGGAAGGAGACGAAGGCTACTGGTGGATAAAGTTAACAGTTGTGACGCCCAGTTTGTATCTTGAGTAGAACAGAAAGCACTGAATGGAGATCTGGGGCTGTAGGGTTGGACCGCAGAATCTTCCTTGCTTAGCCAGTGTCTTCCGTCTTGCATTCCCGAGAGAGTTTAGGTGTATGGGGACGGTCAGGGCGCAGAAGCCTGAGTGAGGATTGGTCGTCGAGCTCACGTCTGTTCCCCCTTCGGTATCTTTCTCCATCTCCCACCCAACCAGGAGGTGGAGCAGCTTCGCTTGGAGAGGCTGCAGATTGACGAACAGCTTCGCCAGATCGGGCTGGGCTTCCGCCCTCCCGGGAGCGGGCGCGGCAGCGGTGGCAGTGACAAGGCTGGCTATACCACGGATGAGAGCTCCTCCTCTTCCCTCCACACCACCCGAACCTACGGGGGCAGCTATGGGGGCCGGGGCCGCGGCCGGAGGACGGGCGGTCCCGCCTACGGTAAGACGGCTGCGGGAGGTGAACAGCGGTGGGCCTTGGAGAAGCAGGGGTCTGGGCGGAATCTCCAGGGAAGGGCGATGGACACATTGAAGATGCGGTTGGCTGGGGGACTTGTGAGTGGGAGGGGTGGGGTGAGTGACCCTGACTGAAGCCCGCTGTGTCCTTCAGGCCCCAGCTCAGACCCATCCACAGCTTCTGAGACTGAGTCCGAGAAGAGGGAGGAGCCCAACAGAGCTGGGCCTGGTGACCGGGACCCCCCAACCCGGGGGGAAGAAAGCCGGAGGCGGCCGATTGGGGGCCGGGGTAGGGGCCCCCCACCTGCCCCCCGGCCCACCACAAGATACAACGCTTCGTCTATTAGCTCAGGTACCAGTATCAGACATCTGGGTTCGAGAGCGTAGGCCGAAAGGGAAAATGATGGACACGTGATGACCAGGTCCTCCTCTTCCTGTAACCAGTGCTGAAAGATCCAGACAGTAACCCCTACAGCCTACTGGACACGTCTGAACCAGAGCCCCCGGTTGATTCAGAGCCCGGGGAACCCCCCCCAGCAAGCGCCAGGCGCCGCCGCTCCCGCCGCCGCCGCACGGACGACGACAGGACTGTCATGGACGGAGGCCTGGAATCGGACGGGCCCAGCATGACGGAGAATGGCCTGGGTAAGGGCTCTGCCTGGGGTCTCAAAGAGTTCGAGCTGGGCAGGAACGGAGGTGTGGGAGATGAGGTGCACGGCTTGGTTTTTCTCTGTCCCACAGAAGACGAGTCGAGACCCCAGCGTCGGAACCGGAGCCGCCGTCGCCGTAACCGTGGGAACAGGACCGATGGCTCCATCAGTGGAGACCGGCAGCCAGGTCAGCTCACACTGGGTGCCGGCGTCCTTCCTCGGAGCTGAGAGAACGGGCTGCCCCCCCCCCCCCCCCCGTATGAAAGCGGGGGGTTGGGGTCTGGTGGGTGTCCGGGAGCTGGACACCTGGTTCCTTCTGAAACTCTTGGTCCTCTGCCTTTCCCAGTGACTGTGGCTGACTACATCTCCCGAGCAGAGTCTCAGAGCCGCCAGCGGCCGCCCCTGGAACGCACTAAACCCTCCGAGGACTCTCTTTCAGGACAGAAGGTAGGCGGGCGGGCGAGACGTCATTCAGCCCACCTCCTTTTCTCTGCTGGGCGGGCACAAGGAATTCGCAAAGGAACCTCTTGCTAAATCGCAGAGGAAGCGATGTCCGGAGTCTAGACCGCTGTCTAGAATAGTGGAAAGTTTGAGCAGGACAGAGGGAGGTTTGTTAAGGTGCTTCTGGACTCTTTTAAGAGTTATTAGAGCCTCCGCTCAGGGGACTAGCCGTTGGGGCGCCAGATGCCACAGCACTAGGATGGTGAGGGATGTCTTACCTGAATTTCTACTGACCATCCTCCCTCCTTTCCCACTTCCTCCCCAGGGCGACTCTGTCAGCAAGCTTCCTAAGGGCCCCTCAGAGAACGGGGAGCTCTCCGCCCCCCTGGAGTTGGGTAGTTTGGTGAATGGGGTTTCATAAAACCTCCAGCCCGCATCCCTCCCTTCTCCATCTCGCTTGCTGCCCAACACCATGGCCTCATAGGCCCGACTGACCTGCGCTGGAGCTGCTCTTATCTAGGGGGGAGGGGGGTGGCACAGCAGCTTGGGTCCCCCCTCAACCTCCAGGAGCTCGTGGAGGGGTGTGTAACAGGGTCATACCCCCCTCCCTCTTGTCCACCCTTACCCCCAGGGTGAGGGGAGCCTCTCTCCTTCCCCATCAGACTGGATGTGCCTTTATCCTCCAATGCCCCGATCTCTCTGAACACCCCCATTCTCCGCCTGCTGGTGCGGGGTGCTCCTTGATCCACCCAGATTTGACAGTTCAGGGGGGCTCCCCTGCTATCCCTCCTCCCATCCTGTACCCCCCATTTCTGGGGCCTCATCACTGTGGAAGACGGGGATAGTAAGGGTATAAGTGGGTGGGAGGCATGGGGAAGGTTTTGGAGTAGAACCAGGGGTGTGTATGAAGGGGGGTGACAAGGTCCCCCAGGGGAGGGGGGACCAACCTTGTCTGGTGGATGAGAAGGCGTATTTATTTTTCACTGTACAGTATTTAAAAAGAGAATAAAAAAATCCAAATGGCTCTGTGGTTCTCGCGCCTTCCTTGTGCCAAGTTTGGCACATCGGTTTCTCTAGGCTTGACTTGCCCGGGCCCTCATTTCCGTTTTCTCCACACCTGGCTTCTCTAGGGTTCCAAAGATTGTCTACTTCTGGGAATTCCTGACATTCCTAGGTTCTCCAGGCCCTGGTCGCTTTCAAGTCCGGAGGACCGTGGCCTGTGGCTTCTGGCTGCTCCCCTCCCCCAGGGTTGCTGGTAGGAGAGCTGGGCCACTCCTTTACCCTGAGTCACAGCAGGCTAGGTAGGGCTGCTCCGCGCTCGGGCTCCAGCCCGTTTCTGCTGAGAGCCAAGGCTGGCTGTTTAATCCGATTACCTGAGGCCTAGGGCTTGGGCTGGGCCTGGGGCGGGATGGGGAGCAGGGTTCCCTCACGACAGCCTCTGCGACTTAGGTGGCCAGCTCTCTCGCTCCTGCTGGTTCTCTGCTCTGGATGCAGGCTTTTTCTCTGGCATCCACGCTGCTGACTGCTCAGTCCTGGGGGTGGGTTGTCTTGGGGTCCCTGGCTCCCTGCCTTCAGACTCCGGCTTGGAGATACAACAGGCAGTGGAGAAACCACGGTTTGGGGGCTGGAGTTGGGAGGATTGAAGTTTTCTCACCTGGAGAAAGGGGCTGAATCATCACTTGAGCACCTGCTGGGATGACTCAGGAAACAAAAATGGCCTGCCTCCCGACTGCCTTTCTTGCCCCAGGGCCAGGTCAGGGGTTTGGAGGAGCAGTAGGCACTAGAAAAGGGTTTGGGGTAGGGGGTGGGGTGTTCCCAACTTCCTCCAGGCTCAATTGTGACCCTGAGGGCTTTTGATTCTCCTGTGCTTGATCCCATTGTGCCAAAAAATTGACTTTAAATTGCCAAAGCTCAAGAAGGGAGGGGAAGCGGATCAGAGCTACCAGGGGCGGAAGGCTCCACATCTGGGTCTTGGGTGGGGAGGGGGCGTGGTGCCCCAGGGGGAGCGTTGGGGGCTGGGAGGCCCGGGACACCTGGGTTTGCCTAAGGGAGGGGGAACGTTGGCGCCCTTAAGGAGGCGCGGTCTGCTGGGAGGGAGTGGGGAGGAGTCTGGTTAAAAGCTGTTCCCGGCCTGGCCCACCCGCCAGCCACAGACGCTGAGGCCAGGTGAGAGGGGCTACGGCGATCCGGCCGCGGGACTCCAGGGACCGGGAGCGCGACCGCGGGGCAGCGGGCTGGGTCCGGGACCCCGCGGCTTCAAGGGTCGGAGAGGGCATCCCCTCCCCTGCGGGGTACGGGGCAGCGGATTTAGCGCCTGGCTCTCCAGAGGGTGCCTGATTGGTTGGGAGCAGGCGCTCCATTCTAAAGACTCTGAACTTGGGGACGACGTATACTTCTTAAGGCCGTGAGTTTCTCTGGGACGACTCCAGACTAGGGAGACCCTTCCATCATCCGGACACCGGTCCTGGGCATCAGCGCTTCACTTTGGAGGGGAGGGCGTGTAGAACGCCCTCTAAAGCCTTCCCTGCACCCCACCGGCCCCCATGGCGCTTCCGGGCTCTTCACACGACCAGGCCTGGGGCTTGGAGCCGCCCGCTCCCGCTGCTCCTACCAACTCGTCCTCGGGCTGCCAGGAGCGGGAAGGCGCCGGCAGCCCGGTGGTGTCCGGGGGGCTTCCCTTGGAGAAGGTGAAGCGACCCATGAACGCGTTCATGGTGTGGAGCTCCGCGCAGCGCCGCCAGATGGCGCAGCAGAACCCAAAGATGCACAACTCGGAGATCTCCAAGCGCCTGGGCGCGCAGTGGAAGCTGCTGGGCGAGGACGAGAAGCGGCCCTTCGTGGAAGAGGCCAAGCGGCTCCGGGCGCGGCACCTGCGCGACTACCCCGACTACAAGTACCGGCCTCGGCGCAAGACCAAGAGCGCGGCCGCCGGGCCGCCCCACTTTGGCCAGGGAGGCGGCGGCGTGGCTGGCGGCGGGCCGGTCTGGGGTCCCGGGTACGCGACCACGCAGGGGAGCAGAGGCTTTGGGTACCAGCCGCCCAACTACTCCACCGCTTACCTGCCTGCCGGTTACGGGTGAGTGCCTGGGACGCGCGGTGAGGGACGGGCAGGGGCCCCGAGTACGCCCCGTGCAGAGGTCGTTCCCAGGAGAGACCCGGGGCACACCCACCCACCCCACCCCCAGTGCCCCGTGAAGCCTGGGCCGGGAGCGCTCTGGTGGCCCAGGTTTCCCTGAAAGATGCTTCCATCCTGGCCCGATAGGGGCAGCCCCGCAGGACATCCCCCCCCCTCCCCCGGACGTGATCACGTTCTAGTTACCTGAATTTCCCGTTTCCTCCCCGCTTCTGGCCCTCCCGTGACCCGGCTTCCTCTCCCAGCCCGCGGGGCAAGGAGAGGCCAGGCCCAACTCTGCCCCTTCCTGGCCTGCTGCCCCGAAAGAGGAAAACAGGCGCAGCACGCAAGCCGGCTCCGGAGCGTGCCCCGACACGGCCGCTGCACTGCTCTTAAGCCATCCTGGGCTCTGGTTCTGAACCCGCGGTACCCGGTGGGGCCCGGAGAGCCAGGGAGAGGGGTACATGGGTGACAGGTTCTGCCTCCGTTGGCTACAGCTGAGGCGCCCCGCCCCCAATTGTGAGTTGGGGGGCCCTGCTGGCCCCTCCCAACCCAGGAACGCGCTCTCTAACCCCAGTGTCTCTCTCTTTGCAGCTCTTCCCACTGCAAACCAGAGGCCTCGTCGCCGTGCTCCCTCCCTCAGAGTAACCCGAGGCTCCAGGGTGAGCTGCTCCCCCACTACAGCCCCTACCTACCCCCAGGCTCCCCCACTGCGTACAACCCTCCCCTGTCAGGGACCCCCATGCCCCTGACCCACCTCTAACTCTCATGAACATGGACCTCCCAGGAACACCTTCTCTCTCCTTTTTCACCCAGAACCTCCCACCCCAGGCTGCAAACCCTTCTTTAGAACTGTTGGCCCGCAGTTCAGAAGCCTGTGCTGCGGTTCCCTCACCCTGCCCCCAAAATACAACACATGATTTTTTTTAGGACAAACACAGTTTTTATGATTAAACCAGGTCTCTGAGTCTTTATTGCCCCATTTCTGTTCCCCTTCACTGCAGCAGGAACCAGCAGCCTCCACTCCCTTCCGCCTGGACCTGCCAGAGCAGGAACCTCCTCACCCCACCCTGGGGCCCTGCCTGAGTCATTCTCGTCCCCCTTCCCCACCCCCTACCCAGCACTGGGGTCCTGGAGACCGTCCCAACCAGGTTCAGGGAGGGAGGTGGCCGCAAACCCCTAGTTCCTTCCACTGGCCAGACTCTGTCCTCTAGGCCATCAGGGAAGTAGGGAGATGGGGAGGACAGGGCAGACTTTGGCCCCAGAACACCTAAGTAGGAGGAATCTCAGCCAAAATAAATGAACAGGTAGTACATGCACGGGACAGCGGGCAGTAACTGCCAAACATCAGCCTGGAAATCCCTACCCCTTCTAAGGATCTGCAGTTCCACTAAAACTCTGGCTCAGAATTTTACAATTGCAGTGGAATGAATGATTAAAAGTCACACCAGCGGACTGGTTCGGATGAGAATGACCCTGAGGGTGGGTGGGTGGATGGAAACGTGGAGCGGACTCCAGTAGCTGGCTCATCCCTACTGCTTTTTCTTCTTGATGGGGGCCTTGACGTTCCAGTAATAGATGAGCTGGGAAGCAATGAGGCCGTTGCAGAGGGAAGAGACCACGAAGGTTCCAGCCATGAGGGGGTCTCCGGTCTCCTAGGTGAGAGACAGCCGGGGTCACTTGAGCAGTCCTCCCTGGAGAGCCAGGAGACCAGGTTTTAGTGCCCTCTAGAGGGCAGAAGGTGCACTCACCTGAACGGAGGTGAAGATTCTGGCCAAGGAGCCCCCAAAGAGCAGAAAGACCGTGACAGCGGAGAGCTGGCCTGTGTGCCCGTTCCGGTAGTTAGTGGCTGCCTGGAGCAGCTAGGGGGGAAATTGGGACTCGGTTCTGTCATCTGAACTCTTACCATGCTCACCCCATGCGATATCCTCTTGCTCCCGGTACTCACCCTCCCCCCTACTACAGCAGGCACGTTGGAGGCCTGGAGCAGGGTGACCACGGACAGGGGCGTCAGTGGTGACAGCAGGACCAGCAGGACCAGTGCATAGCACACTAGGAAAGTGACACCTGGGGGTCGGGGAGATAAGGAGTCCCGATCAACCTCTCCAGTGCTCTGGCTTCCTTCCCCAAGCGCGAGTTCCCGGCAGGGCCCCCAAGAGCCACACTCTGCTCTTGGGTAAATCCCCAGCACCTTTCGCAGTCTGTCCTCTGTAGTGCAGGACCAGGAAGCAGATGGTGACTGTCTGGAGCATCAGGAACAGGGCTTCACCCCAAGAGCTGCAGAGTCAAGAGTTGGGAAGAAGAAAGGCGGGCCTGGAAAGAGGCAGGGAGAGCCTCCATGGCCCGTCCATCTGGGGACACACTTCTTTTTTTTTTTTTTTTTTTTTAGTTTTTTTTAAACTTTTATTTATTTTTGAGACAGAGCATGAACTGGGGAGGAGCAGAGAAAGAGGGAAACACAGAATCTGAAACAGGCTCCAGGCTCTGAGCTGTCAGCACAGAGCCCGACGCGGGGCTCGAACTCACAGACCGTGAGATCATGACCTGAGCCGAAGTCGGACGCCCAACCGACCGAGCCACCCAGCCGCCCCTGGGGACACACTTCTGATCGCTCCCTGTCCTCCACAGCCCTACTGGTCTCCAAACAGCCCCCACCGGACTGACTCAGTCTAGATCCCGGGCATTCTTGGGAGGCTCACCTCCCTCTCATCACGGCCACAAACAATGGCCAGATTTCCAGGAGGAAATCTTAAGGCTTCCTGCCCCTGCATCTGCCTCTCCCCAACGCCCCGCTAGAGTTGTCAGCATTCAGCCTGGGGGGTAAAGGGCAGCCCCCCTCACCTGAAGGGGAAGTTGTTGGTGATGCTGTAGACCATGGTGCCTGTCAACGCCACCAGTTCTAACATCACGGACTGAAGGCTCAACCCTTCGGCACTCTTGGCTCTCAGGATTTTGAACACCTGGGGCAGTTTTACTAAGAGAAAGGATGAGAAGGGCAGGGATGAGGAGACGACATCCCGTGGGAGTGCAACTCAACAGCTACAGAGCGGCCCGGGAAGCGTGTTAACCCCGGTTCCGGTCAAGGGACCCGCCCAGTTCACAGCCTCTCAGCCCTCCACCCTCATCCCCACAACTGGAAGAGAAGAGAAGATACATACCCAGCAGAGACCCAGCCACAATGCCCAGACCCAGGCCTTTGCTGAGGAGAATCTTGAGACAGGGAACTGAGAAGAGAAAAAGGGGTACATGGAAGGAGGTCCCTGGCACCCAGGCCAGGGGTAAATAAAGGATTTTCATGCTCCTATGCTTGTCGCTGCTCCTTTAGACCCTGACCTACCCACACAAGGAAGCCCTGGGCTGTATGGCCCTTCCTGCTTCAAATCCTATCACTGTCAGGCAGGTGACTTTCCAAAGCAGCTTATACCGTGCAGATTACAGCTAAACTTCTTGGTCTTCTGACTTCCAAGGCTCTCCATTGCTTCACTGGAAAGCTGAGCAATGCCCAAGGGTCCAACAAGCCTTTATTCTCCTGAGCAACTAGGATCCATTCCAAAGACACGTCTCCCTGTCCCTCATGCCTGAACCCTCTGTCCCCGGCCCGCATCTTCCCATCCTGGAAGCTCTACCCGCCCAAGGAGCTTGGTTAGCCAAGTGGGAGTCATGACTTCGACCTAATCGTGTCCCAGGAGCGCGGTGGCGGACCAGAAACTGACAAGAACAGACTGGGAAGGCCTCCTAAAGGGTCTGGTGCCTGAGGTGGGCTTTGTGTGCAACTGCCTGACAGACGGAGTAAGAAGGCGGGTTGTTCCAAAAGTAAACCAAGAGCAGAAGCGGAGGGTGGAAGGAGCCTTTGAAACAAGTGTAACTTGGCCCCTGAAAGAATAGTGTGACCTATTAAAGACTGGAACGATTTGGTCAGATTTTAACTTTGTTTTGTAAAATGTGAGTCCCTCGGTCCGGGACCATCGCTAAAGCGCAAGCCTCACAAAGGAGTGGTTCCGCCTTCCTCCCGCCCAAATATGGCGAGCTCCCTCTAAGGAGACGGAGGCACTTCCGGCCCGGTCTGGAGTGACTTCCGCCCAGCGCTGCGGGGCCGCAGTCGCGGCCACCTAACCCGCAGTCACGCCCCGCTTACGGCCGAGGGCGCTCGAGCAGAACTTTGATAGGATGCCGAATTAAACTCACCGTGAAGCAAGTCCCACTGGACGAAAATTTGGTCGTAGCATTTCTCAGGTAAGAGAAGCGGCACCAGCACTCGTTTGAGCGGGCCGTCCGCCTCGGCCGCCATGTTGCAAAACTAGCTTCCGCCAGTCTCTCCTGGCCGCCATTGACGTACGATGCGCATGCGCGCTCTGGACACTCCGCCCCCTACCTCCCCGCGACTCAGCTGTACCGCCCCCTGTTCCCTGCTTTTTCTTACTCCTCCCCACTTTCTGCAGCGTGAAATAGGTCTCGTCCAGAGACCACGTTTTGGACGCGCCCTCCCTGTTCGAGTTTTGCGGCGTGCTAAGGCTGTGCGCCTGCGCAGTTCCATCTTTCGCGCCTTTGTTTACGCTTCCAATTCGGAGGCCACATTTAGCCTCCTCTCGGCGCCTCCTGCGCGGCGCCATCTTGTTTTCGCCCGGCCGACCTCGCCTTGTTCGAAGTTGAGAGAGAAGGAGCAGGAGTCTGCGAAAGGACGTTGGGTGGGGGCGGCGTGGCTGCCCGTCTCCTGTGCTCTCGGCGTCTCCAGAAGGAACGGCGCCTGCGGGAACAGGACGGTCGGCGCCGAAGCTGCGCGCAGGGCCCGTGTCTCTGTCTCCCCTGGTTCGCCCGGGCCTCCGAGGCCAGGTGCTTGGGCAGCTGCCGGGCCGGGACCGCGAAGCAGAAGAGGAGGCGGCGGGGAAGGCGATCCCAGGCCCCGCGAGGCTCGGCACATGCCCGAGGGCTCTCTCCCACCCCGTCGGCCCGCGTGCTGGGCGGGAACAGCAGCGGGGCCGGCAGGCCCAGCAGCCCCTCTTGGGAAAGGGGCCCTCGGACCGCCGGGTGGGAACGATGCCCTCCTCCCCCCAGCGCTGGGACCCCAGCTCTCAGCCCTCCGGGTGGAGGTGGGCCTGGCCATCACACCCTGGCGGCCGGGCACCGCCGCAGCCACCACGCTGTCGAGCGGCCGTTCTTGGCCATACTCAGCAGGGTCACATGGGACGTCAGGGACGCGGTGGTGGGGCTGCTGGGGAGACGCGCCGCGAGCAGGCCGCCCCCAGCGGGGTGGATGTGGGACCTTATACTAGGCTACGAGACCGGAACGGTCGCGTCCTGACCCCCAGCCATTGCCCCTTGACCCTCAGTCGTGGTGCAGGCTGTGGCTGTACGGGAGGCCCTTTCTAGATTCTGGACACTGGCTGTCCCGGGGTGCCACCCACTCCCACCAGGGAGACCGCCGCTGGGAGGACTTAAGGGTCGGCTTGGTGGGTGGCTCAGGCTGGAGGCATGTTGTTCCTAGGAGCACAGAGGAGAATTGCACGTGCAGGGCAGGGTACCTGCTGCTGCCAGGGCTGATGAAACCCTTTGCAGGTGAGAGAGGAGCACGGGCAAGGCAGAGCATTCCGTTGCTAAGGGGCCTTGGGAAAGGAAATGGCACAGGTGTGATCTATCTGCTTCACCTGTATTTGCCTAACAGGATTGGAGGGGTGGGGGAACCAGAGCAGCCAGCCAGGGGCCCCAGAGGAGGAGGAAGGGGTGGAGGCAGACCCTCCACCAGCCTCTGCCAGGTTGGCGGAGGGGGGGCGAATCCATGAGGACATGTGGTCATACATAGTGTTTTCGTCCCTCACCAGCTGTCTGGCTCCGTGAGACTCAACCGCGGAAGGTGCAGAAAGGCACGGGACTCTTCAAGAAACTCACGGCTTTTCATCCCAGCCAGAAGGACGGGGGAAAGCAAGGACAGAGGTTGGAGCAAGTTTTATTTTTCTGGGGACGGGGGAGGAGCAACTCATCACATTCAATAAACCTCTTTCCTCTCGTCCCCCCCCCCCCCCCCCCCAGGTTGCATTATCTGTACTTTTGTTCTCAAAGACTGAGAGGGAAGGAAGGCCGCTTTGTTTCTGAGTCAGCTGAGTGGTGAGGAGTGAAGGCAGCCCCTGGGCCTCGAGCTCAGAGGGGCTGGTAGGTGGGCGGGCGTCTCCGGACGATGCAGAACGTAGCGAGCACCAGGGCGAGGAGGCCCAGGGAGACCAGGCCAATGACGAGGGGCAGCAGGAGGAACTGGTCAGTCGGACAAGGGAAACCTGGCCGAAGGGGAGGGCAGGGAGGCGTGGTGGTGGTGCTGGGGACAGGTGGGAAGAGGGTGGAGGGGAGGTGGCACTCGTAGGGAGGTAGGGGGACTGGGGAGGAGCTCTCCTAGCTGACTCTGAGTAGTAGATAAAAGGGGAGAAGGGGACAGAGTCTTCTGGAGGAAGAACATGTGCTCTATAGTTACGAGCAGCCTGAGAGAGGAAGGAAAGTTCGGGGTGGGAGCAGGGAGGCCTGGGGTGGGGCGGGGCGGACAGGGACACGGGGGGGGGGGGGGGGGCGGGGGGGGGCTGGGGGGGTGGGTAAGGCAAGGAGTAGGTCTTACTTGGCCCAAAGGCCCCTGAGGGGGGCAGCTGGGCAGCCTGGAGCCTCAGGTGTAGCAGGTCAAGGCGCAGTGCTGGGGAGAGAGAGAGGCTTGCGTTCCCGCAGCTGAAGCTCTGGCCCAGGGGGGCTTGGAGAGCGTGAAGGGATGAGTTCTCAACGGAGAACATCCACTCTGGAAGAGTGAGGAAGGGTCAGCTCTGTGTCCGCGTCCCCACCCCTCCGCTCAGCCCCCCACCCCCTCGCAGGAGCGCAGGCAGCCAGTGCAAGGGACGACGGGAGGGGAGGTCACTCACGTGTCGCCTGTGGAAGGGACACGTTGTACTCCAGAGCCATGTAGCTCAGGTAGACAGCGCTCTGCTGTGGCTCCTGGGAAGGGGACCGGGAAGGCTCAGGGTGGCTGGGGAGAGTGGCGTCCGTGTCCGTGGGGTCGGGGGCACAGCGAGGGACAGGGAGGGAAAGGGCGCGTGGAGGGTGAGGGCTGAGGGCGAAGTACCTGCTTGAATCCAAAGCTGAGCTGTCCGTAGGGGAACGAGAGAAGCAGGTGGGTGTGGGCACCCTCACAGTCCCCCTGCGCCTTGGTTTTGTTGGGGTTCAGCACAGAGATGCCCCAGGCCTGCAGAAGTTCAGCAGTTTTGTAAGACAACGCAGCCGTGCCATCCAAGGTCTCCTTCATCCCCACCCCGCGCCCTCCTCCACTCTTCCTTCTGAGCCACGGCCTGTGGCCTCACTGGCTTCCCCTCATGTCCACGGCCCCCGAGCTTTACCTTTCCTCCGCCCTGGGTCGGGTACAGAATTCCGATCTGGATCTGGCCTTGGAGCCGGACGCAGGGCTGGGAGCCATTAGTCCATGTGTAGTCCCCTACAGCGTCCTTGGAGCCTGGGCTCGGGCTTGGAGGGGGTGGAGGGGGTCCCGGGTGGGGGGCAGTGGTGGGGGCTCTCGGGCTGGTGGCCGTGCTGTTGTTTGTCGTCGGGTGAACCGTGGCGTTCCCGTGACTGGGGGTGGTGACCGTGTGGTGGGTGGCCGTTGTGGGCTCGTGGCTGGTGGCGCCCGTGGTGGTGGTTCTGTGGCTGGTGGTCGCGGGCCTTGCTGTGCTTTCTGTAGCTGTGGGTGTCACCGTGAAGGATGGCAGCAGAGTGGCCGATTTTTTGTGAGGACAGCTATTCACTGTCCCTTGGGCTTTGGGCAGAGGAACAGCCTGGTTAGCGGCCCAGGGGCGCGCTCCCCCCAGGGCCCCTCCCCTTTGGGCCTGTCTCCTTACCGACTAGAAGCCCCAACAAGGCCCCCGAGAAAACCACCACCAGCCTCATGGCAGGACAGCCTCACCCAGTCGGTCCAGGTAGGTTCAGTCAGTCCCAGCTGCTTGCTCAACCCTGTTCCCTCCGCTTTTGGAAAAGGAGGAATTAAGCTTATGACTTCCTGCAACTGAGACAGTGCCTGTCCCCAACCTGACTCAGGCACCTCAGCCCCAGCCACCGCTTAGTCATTGAACTGTCATCATCAAATTAGGGGATTGGCCTTGGCTGCACGAATGAGCCACAGGGAGTTAGGGGGCAGCTGTCCCATGGGGACTCACTTGTCTGCTTTAGGAAAGCCCTGAGGGGGAGGGGTTCCAAGCTGTTAGGGAACCAGGGGGGGAGATGGCCTCTTCCCTCCCTGTTCTCTAGGAGGAAGGGGTGGGGGGGGGGCGGTTTACTCCCTCTTCCCTCCATCTGTTACTTCCTCTTGGAGACACGTGAGGCACTTGTGATGGTGCCCGCGCCCAACCACGTACAGAGGGTCATGTTACCCAGTCATCGTGACCATTTCCCGGTCACATAGTTGGGAAGCAGCGACACAAGGGAAATCTAGAGGGGTAGTAGCTGGGGACCCAGCCAGAGATGTACCCAGTAACGGGTGGGAGGGAAGGGGAGGCAAGAAATGAGAAGCCCAACAGGCAGTTTCCAAGTCATTTTATTCAGAATTTTGTTGTTTGTTTCCTGAATCAATAAATACTATACAAAACAATGTAAAAATGGCTACCATTTTCTCTCCCCTGCTCCCCCCACCTGGGGACAACCCCATGGGCCACCTAGCTCAAGGGTTCTCCAGATTTGGTCCAGCAAATGAGGTTGGGTGACACTATCGCCCCTTGAATCCTCTTTAGAGGCGGGCAGCTGGGTGGGGGAGAGCCTCTGGGGTTTGGAGGCTGAGTGGGTTACGGACACGGATTAGTGTTTTTGGGAGAAGAGACGGCGCCTGGGGCAGGAATCTGCCCCAAAGAAAAGGGTGTCTAAAATGTTCACGGTTCCTCCTTTTGCCTCAAAAAGTGACATTTATTCAAAGAAAAAAAAAAAAGAAAAAAAAATGACAAGATGTCCATCCCTTGGCTCCCTTCCCTCCCCCCTCCTGCTCCTCTTCAGCCCCCCAAGGACTGAAGCCTGGGTAGGGCCAGGGCGCAGGACAGCCCCTCAGATGAGGTCAGCAACATTGAGGGGCATCTCCTCAATGGAAGTGTTGTAGAACGTCTCGATGTCTCGAAGTGTCCTCTTGTCTTCTTCTGTCACCATGTTGATAGCCACACCCTTACGGCCAAATCGACCACCGCGACCAATTCTGGCGGAAAACAGGGCGCCTCGGTAGGTAGGATGAAGGGAAGGGGGGCCGGGGGAGGGTGGAGCCGCAGCACAGGGAGAGGGGAGGCCACGTTCCAGAGCCACACTTACCTGTGGATGTAGTTTTCCCTGTTGGTGGGAAGGTCGTAGTTGATGACTAAGGAAACCTGCTGGACGTCAATGCCTCTGGCCTGGGGCAAAGGAGAGGACGGGTCAGCGTGTGAACGAGAGGTGAGCAAGGGAAAAGAGAGGAGCACAGTATCGGTGCAGGAGGGGCCGGAGCGCGGTGTAGGCAGCCGAAGGCAGGCAAAGGAAACAAACCTCCCCTCCCCCAACGGCCTGAGGCTTGCCAGGTTCTGTTCCAAGCTGCTACTTTCCTGAAGAGGGGCACGAGCAGGCCCCTTGGAGAGGGAATCACCTTGGATTTTCCCTTCTTCCTTCCCAGTCTTCTCCCAAGCCCGCCCTACTCACCAGCAGGTCAGTGGTGATCAATACTCTGCTAGAGCCAGAGCGGAACTCCCTCATGATGACGTCTCGCTCCTTTTGGTCCATGTCTCCGTGCTGGAACAGGAAATGGAGGGTGCGTCCTGAGGACCGGCGGTGAGCAGGGCGCGGACGCACGCGCTGCCGGTAGCCAGGTGGAGAGAACTCACCATGGCGGACACGGTGAAGTCTCGGGCGTGCATCTTCTCGGTGAGCCAATCGACCTTCCTTCGGGTGTTGATGAAGATGACTGCCTGCGTGATGGTCAGGGTCTCGTACAAGTCGCACAGTGTGTCCAGCTTCCACTCCTGGAGGGGGGCGGGGCAGGGGCGGGGAGATCAGTCAGGGGCTGTACCAACGAGGCACCACCAGGCCCGCCCCCTGCCCCGGGCCCCACCTCTCGTTCCACATTGATGTAGAACTGGCGGATACCCTCCAGGGTCAACTCCTCCTTCTTGACCAGAATTCGAATGGGGTCCCTCATGAACTTCTTGGTCACCTCGAGCACATCGGAAGGCATCGTAGCAGACAGCAAGACCACCTAAGGGAAGAGGGAAGCCTCGGGGTAGGGGCTCCTCCACGATGCCTGCCCCCTCAAACAGAAGCCGGCGTGTAAAGAGGCCCGAGACGAGAAACGCGGAATTCCTGTGGTTTCTCTGGCACTTGCCAGCGCTGTCCTATCCCCCCCCCCCCCAACCACACCAGTCTCTAACGGCTTGCTCACCTGGGTGTTACTGTTGAGCTTCTGGAATATGTCATAGATCTGGTCCTTGAACCCGCGGCTTAACATTTCGTCAGCTTCATCCAGCACAAACATCTTGATGTATTTGGGAGCTACGACAGGAAAAACAACAGGTAAAAAACTAGAGAACTATGAAGTCAGGCTTCAACCTCCAGAGAAAGAATGGACGAGAGGTCTGCTCTCAGAATACAAAGGCTGATCCTTTGCCTGGGACCCCCGTGCCAGGCCAGGCGACAGGCCTGGGAAGTAGAACACTCCCCGGGCTGAGAAGACAGGGGAGCCAAGCCAGGCTCAGATGACACGCATGGGTTCATCACAGAGCAACTCTTCCACTGGCGAAAACAGACGGCCTAGGGGACGAGGTTGTAGTCAGGGGAGGACAGGGAAGACGGGGAAGCAGAAGGCTGACACTCACATAGGTATCTCCGGTTAAGCATGTCGAACACACGTCCCGGGGTCCCCACAATGATATGGGGTGCTTCCATCTGAAGCTTCTGCACCTCGGCACGTACATTGGTCCCTCCGATGCAGGCATGGCAGGAGGCACCCATGTAATCTCCCAACGCCATGACCACCTTCTGTATCTGAACCCAGAGAAACAGAAGGACCCGTAGATTAGCTACAACCGTGTCAGACCCCACCGGAAAGGCTTCTCGTGTCATTCTCCAGATCACACAGGCGCCGTTAAACTCACTTCCCGGACAAGAAACAAGCAGACAACTTCATTTAAGACCACGCTGCCAAGAAGGGGCAGGCACAGGATCTGAACTCGGTCTGGTCCCGAAGAATACAAGGATTCACAGTAACAGCCCTTTCTAAAAGCCAAGAGCGACCCATTCATTCGATCTCAAAGCGACCAGTTTGGTGGACAGAATGACCTCTACCTGCGTCCTTCTGCCACTGAACCGATCGATGCTAGATGCCATGTTCGCTCTTGAAAAAGGTGTGTTCTGCCCATTAATGCCCTAAGGAATCCTTCCCGAACTTCTTTACTCACTTCACCTGTATCTACAAGTTAGCAGAGAATCGGAACTTCCCCACCGAGGGTTTAAAAAGAACTAGGAAACGAACGTTTCTCATTCTCTCTCCTCCGAGACCCAAGAAAAGTCTATCATTAGGATTTCATGTGCCCCAGGCATGAAACAGCTCTGGCCACCAACCCAGGCATCAAGCTAGGATGAACAAAGGACTGCGTCTGCTCTGCCCCAGGCTGATATAAGAGCAGCACCATCACCGAGGTGTCTCTTTGCCCATCACCAGGGGGTTTGTTCACACAACAGCCACCAAACTTGCTCAGCCAGCCGGACTCCACCTAGCTGCCTTTTCCCTGGACTCAGGAAATGGGCGGAGGTAACGATGCTTATTGTTCGGTAGGAAAGGGCATATAATTAACCCCAGCCAGCCTTCAGACACCCAGCAGGCCTTGGCTCATTTTCTTTAGATCTCTTCCCCAACGCTTCAGATCTTGATTGAGGTGGTGGCCCTTAGGGAGCACACCTCGGACTTTTTGATTATGCTCCTTCCCAGAGCACCCTCCTGGGGAGGGAAGCCACACGCTCACCTGCTGAGCCAGCTCTCTAGTGGGCGCCAGGACCAAGGCCTGTGTGGCCTTGAGATCCAATTCAATCTGTTGCAGAATCGATATGGCAAAAGTGGCTGTTTTCCCAGTCCCAGACTGGGCTTGAGCGATCACATCATAACCTAAACAGAGTAGAAGAAACTTGACGTGAGAGTATGTACACGTTGCTATCAGGAGACAGACGTTCAAGGCTCTGCTCAGTCAACAAGCAATTGATAAGAGCTAAGTGCCAAGCATTTAGTGCCTCCCAGACTTTACCGCGCCACAACCTACTGCCCAAATGGGAACATCTGGAAACCAAGTTAGATTATTCATTCATTTAGGACTGCCCAGAATTGACCTTTGACCTAAAATACCAATAGCAGTGAAGAACTGGCTAAAATACCACCTTACTGAAATCCAACCAGCCATCCGTGTGTCCAGGGCATGAACCAGGCACCGGCACAAACCAAAAGCCAAGCTGGGATAAACAAGGAATTGCTTTGCCCCAGACTGATATGAGGCTGGCACCACTGACCAGGTGCCACTCCACCCAGGTCAGGGACCATGCAGAACTCATTCTGGGGCAGAGGGATCTTGTCTTACCCTTGATACAAGGAAGAATGGCTCGCTGCTGGATGGCAGAAGGCTTCTCGAAACCATAGGCATAGATGCCCCGGAGAAGGGACTCGGAGAGGTTCATGTCGTCAAAGCTGTCAACGATCTCGTTCCAGTTACTCTGTGGGGCACAAAACAATTCAAATGGTAGAAGAGGCGACACGGTGTCCCAGAAGCGGAGCAAACAGGACCAAAGCCTCCAGGGCCCACAGCCTCTCCTCCCACCTGGGAAGCTGGTTGGCTCTACGCGGTCTGGGAAGTCACTCTAAGGGGCCGGTCCGCTTGTAAGAGGAGAGGCTGGACAGTATAGGAGAGAGGAGACTCAACACACAGGACGTGCTTCACACACACTCAGGGACCTACCGATTTGGAACAGATCACTGGAAAGGACTTAGGATGGGTAGGAGAAGTCACCTACTTGGGAGTTAGGCAAGCAGCTCTCCAGAAACCAGGAGACACTGCCTTTCCCAGGGACTAAAGACAGTGGCTCAGGAGTGCAATCTCACCTCGATGACGCCTTCGGGCTCCATCCCATCGGGGCCATTGTCTCTGGATCTGTTGGTTTAAAGTAGAAGTAGGCCGACTGAGACGCCAGAAATCCCGACGGCCAGGCTCTTCCTACCAGCAACCGGCCTCGCACGATGCCATCAGCCCACGCTCCCCGACCCGACCCCATCCTGGTCCCCAGGAGACACAGTGCTCAATTTACAACCGAGTCAGGCCTCTGGCCCCCGCCACCGAGGGGACGACCCAACCCCCGAAGGCCCGGAGGCTGGAAGGAACGGCGTCGGCGCTTCCGGGGGACCGGAGGTGGTCCCCGCGGCCGGGCCCACGTGTCCGGGGCCGGGCCGCTCCGAGTCCGAGCGCGTGCACCTCCCACCGCGGCCCCGGCGCGCCGGAAGTCCCGCCCCGCACCTCCCCGATGCGAGGGTAGGACATCCCCTTCCCCCCACGTCACTCCGCCCGCGCCCTCCCCCACCCCCTCCAGCCCGTCTCCCCCCCTCGCGGTGCCCGGATGTGGGAGGCCGCGGGCGGTGGCGGCCTCGCGCACAATGAGCCCCAGCCGAGCTAGCGAAGGGGCAGATTGCACAACACTGAGAAGCGAAGCGGGCTGGGGGAGGGGAGCCCCTCGGGCCGCCATGTGCTCGCTCCCTCGACCACCCAGCGGCGTCTCCCCCCGCCCCCCGCCACGGCACAATCCACATCCCGCCCGCCCCCGTCGCGAAATGGCGTCGCCCTCCCATACCTCAGGCCGCTCACCCCCGAAGGAAAGTGGACCTGCCCATCCGCAGTTTGCCAATTGCCCGGCTCGTGCGGCAAAATGGACCCGCCCGCCCGGCGCCGGGTGGGCTCCCGGTGCCTCACGCGGCCGCTCCTCGGGGTCAGGCTCGGTCCTGGCCGTCAAGAAAACCAGCACACTGAACGGCCGGCTTCTTCCGCCCCGACCCATCGCTCCGCGCGACGACGCGCCCGGCTCGCAGGACCCGGGCGTCCCCGCTCCGGCGAGTGGTCCCGTCGGAACCCTCCGGAATCCCGAGCGCGCGCGAGCCCTCCCTCAGGCAGAGAGGCGCCCGGACCCGCCGGCTCGGGCCACACGCGGCGGCGGCCGCCTCCGCCTCCCACGCCCGGCCGCGGCCTCGCCTGGCGCTCGGCGCCGGCCTCCCGGCGGGCCGCGCCTACTCGCTCCCCAGGACCGGGCCTCCCGGCGTGGCTGCCCCGCAACCCCGGGTGGGGGGGAGGGGTGCCCAGGGCGGTGGGCCTCAGCTCCCCCCCGCGGGGCCCTCGGGAGGGAGCGGCTGGGTAAGTAGCCTCGACCTCTTGCAAAAGGG
This sequence comes from Prionailurus viverrinus, assembly GCF_022837055.1. Taxonomy (NCBI): domain Eukaryota; kingdom Metazoa; phylum Chordata; class Mammalia; order Carnivora; family Felidae; genus Prionailurus; species Prionailurus viverrinus. The sequence continues at coordinate 2,484,904 of NC_062574.1, read as the reverse complement.
TTTCTTACCGGGAATCCTGACTCGCAGACATGATCCTTAGAAACTAGGGCGGAGTGCCCGCCTATCGACAACTTATAGAGCGCCCGACCCCGCCCCAGCCATCGCATTGGCTTGGCCACCTCGGCCCCGCCCGCCGGCGTTCAGCGACTCGGCGTGACGTCAGCTCGCAGGAGCTCCGGCACGCGGCCACCATTGGATCGCCTGGACATCTGTCAAGCGGAAGACCCGCCCCGCGGCCCCATTGGCTCTGGGGCCCGCCTTTCTCGCCGGTACGGAAGTGACATATGGGAGTCGGGCCTCGAGGCCTGGCAGCCATCTTGGGGCCCAGCGCCCCTACACGTGCGGAGGCGAGAGCGCCTTGGTCATGTGGCCCAGCGCGCCCTATCACGCGAGAGGGGCGAGGTTTCAGCCTCCAGGGACTTCCGGGCTCCAGAGACCGCCGCTTCCCTTCGCCTCTGCTCTGAGTCTGCCCTGGACCTACATTCTGTTCCGTTCTCTCCTGGAGCAAAGGTAGATCGGACACCGTCCCGCCCCGTTCCGGGGGTGCCGGGGATGATGGGATCAGGCGGTACGCCCCCGCGACAGGGCTCCCCCCCTCCCCACCCCCCCGGCCACAGGGAGGGACAGGGATGGAACAGCCGACTTCCTGGCTTCCCCAGCATTTGGGGTCGCTGTCATGAACTTTGGCTGGCTCTCTGAAGTGTCCTGTTGCCCAGCTCCAGCACCTCTCAAGCTCCCTTACGGGACGCTTTAGGGATGATGAAGACAGGGTGCTGGCCAGCGAGCCAGGGGTGGAAGGCTGAGGTCTCCATGCCCACGAAAAGGGGAGCTAACAGGGGCTGCCGAATCAAAGCCTGAGAGCGAGCATATCCACTAGTTTGATGCCCCTTAAGGACGACCACCACTGTGTATCTCCAAAGGATCCTTTATTGACCAGAGCAGGACCGTGGCATTTATATATATATATAAAAAAAAGTTTGAAGATCTGGCAGGCCGGAATCCCCTTGCCCGCCCTCCACCCCCAGCACAGATTTTCCTGCCCCCGCCCCTGCACACAGAAGGGGGATGGATGGCTGCCCCACCCAGGCCGCAAGGCCACGCTCCCCCAGGGCACAGAGAAAAAAGAGGCTTTTTCATGGCCACCCCCTGAACATCAGAAATCAACAAGTATTCTCTCAAAAGGAAAAAAAAAAATACAGAAATCAATTAAAACATTTAAATATGAAAAACCAAAAGGGAACTGGGTGCGGAGAGGCAAGAGAGGAAAGGAATGGGAGTTTCTTGGGAAGGAAGGGTCCCCCATGTCCCCACGCCCATTCATAAACGGGCTTGAGGCCTGGGATCCAAGGCTCACACAGTGAGTTTGCAGTGACACAGCTCCTTGTAGATCTGCCGACGAAGTTTGGGCATGTCCTGCTGGGTGAAGCTGAACGGCTGGGCCAGCGCCAGGTGCTTGCAGTACTGGGTGTTAACAAAGCAGGCCGTGAGCACCCCCCACCCCCACCCCCAAGTCAGGACCTGTGCTACCCCCTTCGCTTGAGTGAGATCCACCTCCCTGGAACTTTCAGAGAACATCCACATTTCACAAAGGGAGCCAAGGTGCCCCAACCTGGGGCTCAAAGTCTAAAATCACTGCTCTTAGTACCTGAAATACCCGGTGTTAAAATACTGTGCATTGGCGGTTAGGAGGCTACTCTTCTTAGGGCCAGAGACCAAGGAGCAAGAGACCCAGTCCCCATGTGGGACGGGGAAGCCAGGAGAGCCGACGAAATCCATGTTTGCGCTTTCTGACACCTAAGGTTACTCTCTGCTCCACAAGGGGCTGTGAGCAACGGGGCGGGGGCGGGTTGCAGAACAGCCTCCCTCCTCTTGCCCAGCCCTTTAACCCAACTGCCATCTGCTTACCTGTAACACAAAGGCACCGCAGTCACTGTCATTATTCTGCCTGGCCACATTCTAGAAAAGGAGAAGAAGGCAGGCCCTTCGTTTGGAGGCTCCTAGGGGTGTGGCCTCAACTTCTGCCTCCTGCCTTACCTCTGTCACCACCCCGTACTCCTCCCTCTAGAAACTTACCATTTTGAAGTAACCTTTCCAGCCCTGGTGGAAATCCAGCCGGTCTTTCTTCACGGCCTCTGCCTGTAGGTACTTGGCAATATGCTGTGCAGACGGAGAAAAGGAGGGAGCGATGCCCGGTGTCTCCCACAGGAGCCCGGGGTATGGTGGTCACAGGCACCAAGCCCAGGTGTGCTCCTCAGAGGCCCCAGGCCCACCCTTCCGCCGCGAGTGCCGCCACTGGATTTCCTCCCCACTCTTCCCGCCTCCCTCCTTCCCACTCAGACCTTAGGGCAGCGGCGGTTCAGGGTGCGCTGCGAGTCAAAGTAGGTGATGGTGCGTCGCCTCACGTCAACCGAGATGAGGGACCAATGCACCTCCAGGTGGATGGGGATCAGCAGTAGCTCCTTATTGAAGATGTCCACCTAAGGGGGGCAGTGCCAGGGGTCTGGTCAGAGGGCACGGGAGTCCTGCCTACCGTCATGAGGGGTCTAGAGACCAGTGGAGGCGCTGGCAGGAAGCCGCATGGGAGGGCACAAGGCCCAGCCCTCCACCGGAAGGGGCGGTGTCAGAGCACACACCTGAGAGCCCAGGATGGCCCGGGTACTTTCCACACATTAAAGGTACCAGCGCTCAGGAGCGAAGAACCGAGGCTCGGCACTCTGGAGCCAGACTGCGGGGGTTTAGATCTAGCTCCTGCCTTTCCTAGCTCGTGGCCATGGGCGAGCCACTCTATACGCCTCCGTTCTCTTCACTGTAAAAGGCTGGAAACGACAGCCGCTACCTCCTCTGTTTGTTCTGAGAATTAAGTCACACCGAGGACAACGCTGGGTCCCCGGCAAGTGGTCGGTCAGTTACCACAACAATCCTCCGAGGAAGTTCTCTCCCTCGATCTAACGGAGGAAACGGCAGCTGAGACGACTAGGCAACTCGCTGAAGGTCACGGAAGGGGCAGAGGTGGGACTCAGATGCAGTATGCGGAGGCCAAGTTCTTTCACTGTAGGTCCCCCCACCTCTATCGGGAGCAGTAGGCCTGCCAGGTCGGGGAGGGTGTGAGCTCCTGAGCCTGGGGACAGAAACTAAGAAATGCTGCAGCCCACGGTCCTACCTCACTGTAGAAATTTCCTGGCCTTGGAATTGCAGGGCAGGGAAACTAACGAGAACTATCTTTTCCCCCTCGCCAAACGTGCTCTCTCCCGTCTTCCCCAGTAACGTCTGCTACAAACCCAGGCATCACCCCGATTCCGAGCTTTTCTTCGTGCCCTCGTCCAACCCGCCAGAAAGTACTTCGGTTCTACCTGCAAAACCCATCCTAGAGAGCGCTCCTGCTCCTCCCTCAGCATCCTGGTCGAGCGTCTGTCTCGCCTTCTTTGCTCGCCTCCTAGTTAGTCCGCCTGCTCCCACTCTTGCCCCACTTCCAATCTCCGTCAAAACAGGAGGCTCTTCCCGGCCTGCTTAAGGCTCGTCAACGGCGCCTCAGCGCACACGGTGACAGCGGCCTCCACGCCCCACGCGATCAGCCCTGGCCAAGCTTCTGATCATATTCCCCCCGCTCACCCTGCCCCAACCACACCAGACACTCCTGTGGGCCTTCTGGGCCCCCCCCAGTCTCACCTTGTGTCCCACGTACTCGCCGTCCCCTTCGCCTAAACCACTCTTGCCCCCGAGCCACACGTGACCGGGCCCTCGTCATTCCAGGCTCAGAGAAGAGTGGCCTTCCCGGAGCCACCCACATTCCACGCTACTACATCTCCCTTTTAATTTGTTCACGGCGCCTAACACTAGCTGAAATTTAACTTACTTATTCACACTCCACGAAGGCGAGAAGTCTTCCTTACTTAACACCGAGTCCTTGCTGCCCACGACAGTACCGAACACACAGAAGACCCATGTTACTTGAAAGACTGAGTGAGCAGCCTCGGGGAAGGGACTCCTAGAAAGCGGAACTCTAATCCTTTACAGGCAAGGCGTTACCCACATACACGTGAACTGGCAACTCACGTTTTTGGTCCACCTTTTCACCCCATCATAACCCTTGGTACGGAGTTTATCGTAGAAGAAACTGTTGAAGAAATGCACCTGTGCCAATGACACAAAAGAGCTGGATGGAGTTAAAAGAGCTTCAGGCCTCCCTGCCAAGTCTCCTCCGCCCCGTCCGCTCCATGTCACTGGGGCTCCGAGGGCCAGTTTCAACAACCTCCACTGCAATCCACTGGGGGCAGAAACCCAATTCTCTTCCTGCTGCCCCTCCCAACTGGTGGGGTGAGCCACAGGGAGAACCACTGCCGACTGGGGGGAAAGGAACAGAGAAGTTCAGGACCTAGGTTACAGGTTTGAATTTAACAGACCGCCTTTTACCACCTCTCCCCCAAACAAAGATCCTCCCTCCGTGAAAAGGGAAGAGATCAAAGGGAGTGCAAAAGCTGCTGGGATCTGCAGAAGTTCTCCTGGGGACTGAAGTACCCTGTCAGGCCTACCTTTTCAGGGACCGTGTCCATGACCAGGTCTCCATACATGTTCATCACCTGGGGAGAAGACGGGCGGCAACTTGCCATGGAGGGTGCAGCATGGGCACAGGGCTCCCCCGAGCAGAGGGCCCCAGACACCCTGCTCCCCAAATCCCCTTCGGGGCCCGTTTCTCCCTCCTCCTCACCTGGTCATTGAGCCAGTTCTGTCCGTACAGAGTCCCCAGGTCGTCCATCGTCAGCACGTGCCGCTTATAGGCCACTCGGAAGCCCCTCACCATGGCGTTGCCTGGCATGCGCTGGTACGACTGGATGAGCTGCAGCACCAGGCCCTTCCTGAGTAGGCCAAGGGTGGAGTCACACAAGAGACGAGGGGGCTAGGGCATACAGAAGGACCTTCTACTGCCCAGAATCAGGATCTGTCTCAACTAGTCCCCGTCGGGGCTCGCGTAGCCTTCCGAGGGCCTGCTGAAGGGCCCGCTCCTCGGAAGGAGGCACGTGAGCACGGCGCATGTTTCAGGGGCCCGGGGAAGGACCGCCCCCATCTGCTTACAGGGGCTTCGCGCTTCACCTGCAGATTCCTCCCCCTCGGTCCCTGCTCCCTCCTCCTCCCCTGAGTCGGTCCCTCTGGGCAGCATTCTCTCCCGACCCCTGACCCCTAGGGCCCCTCAGGCCCCGGCCCTCTTCTGAGGACCCCCCTGTCCTGCCTCACCTGGAAGGTGTAGAGAACTCCTGCTGAAAGATGTCCTCCAGTTTCTCCACCACCTCATCAGTGCTGAGGGGAATGAGGCTGCCGTAAGTCTGAAGGAATTCATCCAAGATGCCTGAGCGGAGAGGAAGAGGAGCGTGTGAGGCCTCCACACTCCAACTTAGGAGCTGGCTGAGAGAAGAGAAGGCCCGGCCGTCTGGGCTCCCTTACTCTGCACGCAGGTCACATGCTCCTCTCGCAGGGGGCTGTGCTGGCCGGCCTTCTCCCCGGGCCGCTCCGCCTCTTCTGCGGCGCCCAGGTCTGAGCCCTGAAAAAGCTCCTGGGCCACGTGGTCCCCGATGCTGCACACATTGCTGATGAGGATGCTGGCGTCAGGGGGTGCCAGGCCTCGCTCCCCTTCTGGCCCAGGCGGTCCCCCAAAGCCATTGGGAAGAGTACAGGAGAGGAGGCCTACAGCGCAGGGGAAACAGGATGGGGATGAGAAATTGGCTAAGATCAAGGAACAATGGTGAGATCAAAAGATACAAATTCTAAGACCACGGGGAGGAACCGAAACGGAATCTGCCGATAGGAACTCTAGGGGATGGAAACCGTAAAGCGTGAGAGAAGCATGTCTAACAGGTTACAGAGGAACTGAAGAGAAGAGGTGCTCGTCACAGAAGCAAAAAAAGACTAAGACTCGGAGAGAGGCACACGTCCGAGACATTTACCACCACCATATATACCTGGCACCGAGTACGGCACCCGGTGCACACCGAAGGCTCGATAAATACTCCAGGGACTGATAAAAACACAGCCCGACATGGTCTGCTTGCGTCCCCGAAAGAAACATTCCGAGTGCGAATGCCACACACGGCTATACAGGTGGTAACTGCAGAGAAATCCCATCCCAGCACCAGAGCGGCACCCTTCGCAGATGCACAGAAAAGGGCCCCTTTATTCGGAGAGGCCAAACGAAAAGGGAGCTTGCGTGGATAATAAGACTGACTTTTCTAAACCTCATCTCCCGTTCTCGTCTGTACACAGGACGCCTACTCGGCTCGGGGACTCTGTCGCCCGGCCTGGACCGTCTCCCCAGACCTAGATCTTGCTCAAAGTGGGGCTTAAGACATTTCACAGCTATTCTGGACCCCCTCCCTCGCTCTGCCGTCCCACCTGCCTTAGGCCCGGCTCTCACCACAGCAAGAGGCTCCCAATCCTCCTGGATCTGAACCCTGCCCCCACCCTTCCCACACCCCATTCCCACCTTACCGGAGTCAGGGTCCAGAGGAGACTTTGGAGTCCACCTTAATCCATCTTCCTCCACTGGGGGCCCAGAGGACATTGGTGGAGACCCTCTCACCCCGTCCTCAGCCATGAGAGCACCTAGCAGACCGAGCCGGGGCGGAGGTGGCCCCCGAGGGGAGTCAAAACGACAGCAGGGGGATGGCAGCTGTGGTGTCGCACCCCCTTCCTGGGGTGAAAGATGGTTCTTGGGGTGTGCGAGGCTCCGCCGCCGGCCCCGGTGGCGCCCCCAAAGCTTCCAGTGGAATGTCAACGAGGTGCTTTTTGAGTACAGCAGCATCCGGAAGGCTCGCATGGCTCTGCGGCGGCGCTGGGAGCAGGTTTTCCGATGAGTGGGGCGAGGAGGGCGAGGCCGCTGGGAGGTTCCCAGCTGACCCCATCTGGGGGGCAGCCTCCAAGCTGCCCCTTCCTCTTCCTCATCTTCATCCTCATCGTCCTCTTCTTCCTCCTCCTCTTCACTAGCTGACGCATCAAAAGAGGGCCGAGGGACAGGGAGGCGTCTGGCTGGCACTGTGGTCCCTGACCCAGGATCTGGCCCAAACCCTCCACCCGATTTAAGTCGGGGTTTAGGGGGTGGGGGCCAACGAAGACGCTCCCGCCTGGGACTTGAGTAAGCCGGGGCCACGCCAGGTCCAGGAGGCTCAGGCCCCCAAGACCCGGTCCCTTGTATAGTCTCTTTCATCTTCCGGTAGCCTGTAAAACAACAGTTAGAGTGTCAGAATGCAAACACCCCGCACCCCAGATCCTGCCTCTCTTCCTCAGCACGCCGCCTCTGGAATCAGATACAAATAACCTAAGAAAAGAGGAAAAAGCGCAAAACCCCTACGAATTCCCGATCTTTTCGGTTAACAAGATCCACAGGGGCCCTTCAGAGTCCATGCCCCCATCTCTCCCCCGATCGCAGAGGAGCAAGGGAGAATGGCTAAGCAGCAGGATCTTATTTCTCGGACCCCCAGGTTAAAGCCACTGTTGTCAGTATTTAATGCCACCAGGAGTTTCCTAATTGGGAACCTAGTAAGGGCAATGGCTCAGCAGGAGACTCCTGACAGGACACAGAGATACCTGAGGACACAGCTTCCACGGGGAAACCGGGGTCTAGAGTGGGGAGAGAGTGAGTGCTCTACCACCTCGGAATGAATGGGGTGGGGTGGGGAGGGTACGGGCATGCTCAGGTCGTCTCAGGAGGGAACGGGGATCCCAGGGCTACGGTTCAGGTAGTAAAATCTAACGAAAACGGAAGAATGTTAAGGGAAACTGAAAGAGAACCCAACCGGTGCTCAGGCAGCCGGATCAAGCCGCTGGGACAGAACTGAGCCGCGTGAGCCAGGTTGGCCCAGCCCCCTCTCCTGCTCCGCTCCCGGGGGCCAGAATGCGTCCCACACCGGTTTGGTCCTGGACAGTTCGGCGCCCGAGGGCCTGAAGAAGCCCCTTCGAGGGCCTCCTGGGCCCCGGTTTGGTGGGAATGAGATCCAGGAATGGGAGAGGCCGCGGCAGGGCTGGGGGAAGGGTAGGGGGCGTCCTCACCGGGAGCGGGGAAGCCGGGCGGACGGGCCCGAGGGCGGGCGTCTCCGGCCTCAAGCTTCCCGGCTCATCTCTCCGGCGACGGCGGCGGCCCCGCCACTCCTGCTGTCTTCAGGCGCAGCCCTCTCAATTCAGGATTCCAACGCTTCTGGGCCGCGCGCCGCGCCGCCGAGCCGCCCCGCCGCGGCCGCCGCTTGCTCTGCTCCAGCCTCCACCTCCACCACCTCCCCCTCCTCCTCCTCCTTCTCCTCCTTCCCCTCCCGCGAGCCCCAGGCCCACCGGCGCTGGCGGCGCACGATTAGTACGTCACAGCCGGCGAACAGCGCCGGCGCGGCCAGCGCGCGCCTAGTCCCGCCTACCCCCGAACGTAGACGCCACGGGACCGTCCCGCCCCCGAGCCCCGTGCAGGGCTGCGCCTGCGCACGCTGGCTGCTCCCGGCCGCGCGCGACTAGCCCATCGCGTTCCCTTTTGCGCCTGCGCGTCCCCCACCGCTGCGTGTCCCGCTGCGTAGCGCTTCTCGGCGCTGGCGGGGCCCGAACCCCGGGGCCTTGGTACCTCGGTCCCCGGCGGCGCGCCGGAGGACAGCCGGGAGGGCCGGGAGATCCCGGTACAGGGACGGGGCTGAGGCAAGGCAGCGGGGGAAGTGGAAGTCGTTTACTCTCCTATTTAAGTTTAAGCGGGTCTTGAGCAGAAAGAAAGCTCGAGGAGTGAAGGAAGACCAGCATTCGGGCCAAGATTTACCCGAGGCTGCCCGGCGACCCGTCCCAGCCCCGAGAGGCTTGGAGGGCCCGTCACGCTAGGGGAGCGGAGGGCAGGAAAGGCGGAACTTGGCACCCGTAGGGTGGTGTGTCTGCAAAGGGACTGTCGTCGTCGTCGTCGGGCACCCCTTCTCCCCCCCCCCCCCCCAGACGGACGCACAAGAAACACACCCCTGGAGATAGTGATGGGAGCCGAGTCGGGGCCCCGTTGGTGGAGAGGGAGGTGAGGGCGGGGCTTCTTGTGGAGGGAGGAGGCAGCGGGTACCTGGAGAGAGGTGTGGCGTGGGGAACCAGGAGTTTCCCGAGTGGAGGGAGGCTTCGTGGACTTCTGCCAACAGGCAGGCTGCTTCTCTCAAGCTGCCGCTAGATGGTGGTGCTGTTCTGGAAGCATTCCAGTGGGACTTAAAGTAGGTCTCCACCAAGGCCTGGCACTGCCCCCCTTTTCTCCCCCCACCCCCCAAGAATGTGGGGCTGGATGGGGGACGAGAGCAAGAGATTACACTTCTTTAATATCCGTGAAGTCGAAGTCCAGGGGATGGGGGCGGAAAGGGAAAAGGGAGGCACGGAGATTCGTGAGTCGTCAAACCCAGGGTTGCAGTCAACCCTAGAAGAGGCCTCTGTTCCTGTTAGCTCTTGGCTGCCTCCACTATGTCCCCACCCCAGTCTTCCGAGCTTGAGACCACCTCAAAATCACAGTTTCACAAAGCCCAGGAAGGTTCCAGATGGCGAGAGGCTAAGCTTCGCCCTTCCCCGGGGGATTGTGACACTCAGAATATCCCCTTGGTGTAGGTGGAAGACACCTGAGAGGAGAGAAGAGATGCTCAGTGAGGTCACGGTCACGCAGACTGACGTCGCCCCTCCCTTCTCCAGCTCAACCTCTTTTGCGCTTTCTGTCCTTCATTCCAGAGCCACCTCTCCACCCAGGCTTCCAACCCCTTGCCGGAGCTTCCTCCTCACCACCCCCCCCCCACCCCCGGGGTCAGAGAGACCCTGCTCTTCTCACGACCCCCACCCCCTCCACCGCCCACAGGGCTCCCACCTGCACTGTAGCAACTATTGTAGGCCCAGTCCGGATTGGAAGGCATACTTCGTATACAACGGAATAGCGTCTCCTGCCTTCCCCGGCCCTCCCGGGACACCACCTGACCCATGGTGAAAGTCACATCGTGGAACAGGACCTGGCAGGGAACGGAGGAGAAACGAGATGGCTCAGTGCTGGGAGGCCTCGGGAGCCTGGACAAGAGAGCCAAGGAAGGAAGGAGGGTCTTCTAAGTTTGGTATGAACAGAAGGGTCAGGAATTCTCAGTAGCAGGACTTACGGGCCCTGGGAGAACGGACCTCCGGCCCCCCACATGAGGCGTAGGGTATGTTTGGGATTACCTGGCTATACAGCAGATAAACTCCAGTGTCCCAGACTCGAACAACGTATCCTTGAGCCTCCAGGCTTCTCCCACGCTTAAGAGCTGGTTGCCAGATCACCTCTGTCACATCAGAGTCCTCTGGGGGTGAGGGGTGGGGCAGTCAGGATCTCCCTGCATTCTCAGACACTCTTCGCCCCCAGGAGTCTCTTGGGCCCAGGTGCCAGCCCCCCAGTTCCCCAATCCGGCCCTTCCCCGAAAGCCGTTATCGAAGAAAACTGCTCACCCTTAGAGGTGATGTTGATGGGGACAAGGTGCAGAACGGAGTGCTTCTCTGAGGAGAGAGGGGAATCTGAGCAGTGCCCACCTGCCCCGGCCGCCCTGTGCTCAGCCCCTCCGCCCTCACCCTGGCTGCGGATAACCGTCCCCAGATCCCCATGCGGCTGGATCACCTCCCACCCCGGCTGCACCCCGGAGGCCTCACTCTTCTGTTTATGGGTGAGCACTGCTCTCTTTCTCCGGGACCTCTCCCCATTCTCCCAGGCTTCCAGGGCGTCAGGGCTCTGCTCACGGAAAGAGGGTCGGGGTTAGGCTGAGATGCAAGGGTCCCAGGCAGCCTCTCTTCCCAGCCCGCCCCCTCCCTCCGCCCCAGGAGTGCCTCACATCTCTCATGCACTTTTCCCCAGCAACCTGAGTCTCGGTGCTGGCTCTCCTCCAGGATCTGTTAGGTACGAGAAGCATTAATCTTTAACAATTTCCTTTCCCGGAATGGCTGCTCCCTTGACCTCCAAACCTGGGACCCTCTCTCGCACCTACTCAAAACTTTACAGACCGAGAGGCTAGAACCAAGAGGTCCGGAGATGGCCCCGCCATCCATCCCTTTCTCCCCCATGCCCTTCTCCCCTCACTCACCTGCTCCCGGAGGCTCGGCCACGGATGCCCTTCTTCCTCCTTGCAGGGCCCTCCAGTCCTCTGCAGCCGAGTCACCTCTCTCCTTAGATTTTGCAGCTCTGTTTGCTGGGTCAGCAGGGCCATGGCACACGCCACAGCCCCTAGAGCCGCCCCCCAACTCAACCAGAGGGCGACTGAGAGCGCCGGCTCTCGGGCCGGGCCCCCCATGTCTCCCGGTGGCCCTCTGGGGGCTGGCAAGGAAGGAGACGAGGCTGGCATGAGCCGGGGACCCTGCAGAGAGCAGTGGCCTCAGGAGTGGGGTGGCGAGGAGGTGGTGGGGAGGGTGGGGGTGCAGAAGGGAAGAAGAAGAGTGTTACGCAAGGGAGAAATAAAAAGGAACTTGAGAATAAAAAGGAAGGAGGAGGAAAACCGGCTAGGGGCACTGCTGGAGCTCCTGGCACCCCACTGCGGGACCGGTGGCGCCTGGAGACACGCTCCCCCGCCCCCCTCCCCCCCACACCCTTCTCCAGCCTCAGGAGAATTTGGTGACAATCTGTCTAGGAAGGACGGGACTGCCAGTGACACCCAGGAAGCAGCCCGAGCACGGGAACCCTGGGAGGGCCCCAGGAGTGGGGGAGGGAAGGTCGGCTGCCCCGGGGCACAGTGCCAAGAGCAGGGATGGAGGGACAAGCTGGGCAGCTTGGGGGTCAAGGGGTGAGGGTGGGAGACCCTCTGGCTGAGCCTCGGGAGAGGTCTCTGGGCAAGTTGGCTGGGAATGACTGAACGTGCAAAAGGAGGGGAGGGGGCGGATGGGGAGGAGAGCCAGGGTCGCGGAAGCCAGAAACTGGCCGAGTTCTGGGGTTAGGGCCAGGCCGGGTGTGTTGGAATAAGGCCTGCGCTACTCCCTGTGCTGAACTTGGCAAGCAGGACTTCCTGTTTCCCGAGAAAAGCTCTTACATAAGGCTCTGGTCAAAGAGAGAAAGAGACAGCCCCGAGCACCCTACCGCTGGAAGGTTCCTCCCCTGGACCCAGGCGCCCCCTCTCCCCCCCGGGGCCGCGTCCTGCTTCCTGACCCCGAGCTCCCCTGCGAGCCTGCTCCCACCCCACATCCAGGCCAGGGCTTGGGCCCGCACCTGCTGAATGTCCAGAGGCTCCCGCTCCTCCCAGCCAGGGATCACCCTCGGGAGGAAGCCCGCCTCCTAGGTAAATGAGGCGGCTTCTGCTGGACCTTGGGCAGAGGATTGATTTTTTTTCCTGGCAGTTTGCCTTTTGACTCTCTGTTCATGCCTCAGGGGTCAGAAGCATGTGGGTCCCCATTCCCGAGCCTGTACATTGCCCTGGAGTCCCAGCCGTCCCGCACCCCACCCTTCGATGCCCAGCCCCCCTTGCCATGGCCCTCGGCTACCCTGAGAACTGTTCCCTAAGTCCCAATAGAGAGACCGTGGGGGCGCCTGGGGGGCTCAGTCAGTTAAGCTTCCGACTTCGGCTCAGGTCACGATCTCACGGTTCATGGGTTCGGGCCCCGCGTGCGGCTCCGTGCTGACAGCTCGGAGCCTGCAGCCTGCTTCACATTCTGTGTCTCTCTCTCTCTCTCTGCCCCTCCCCTACTCGTGCATTGTCTCTCTCTCTCTCCCTCTCTCTCAAAAACATTAAAAAAAAAAAAAAAAAGAGAGAGAGACCGTGGCTTATTCTCTTTAATATTCACTTATCAACATTTTGTCACAATAATAATAAAAATAATATCTGTTTTAAAAATCCACAGGGAATTATCGGGAAGGATCTCGTCTTGCTCTTAGCCCTCACGTTTGGGAACTCCTGGCCCCGTCTCAGTCTCCCTGGCGTCCAGCCCCTCTTAGTGCCTGAACAGGCGGTGGGGACCCACCCTCACCCAGAGTAGAGTAGACACAGTGTCCGGGGGCAGGGTGGGGAGGTTGTGGCCAGGGCGGGGAGTCAGGAGATAAATGGGGGGGGGGGGGGCGTCGAAAGACCAGGGGTTCAGGAGCTAGTGAGGTGCAGGGGGGAGTGGGTGTCAGAGGAGAAGGGGGTTATCTATGTGGCGTGGCAACACGTGAACAGCCCAAGCAGCCTGCAGAGGGGGGGCAGGTCTGGGGCGAGGAGCAGCGGAGGGTGGGGCCCGGGGCGCCACCGGGGCCCCTCAGTGAACCTGGAAGAGTCCGAAGTAGGTGAGGAAGGGGGCGGCCTTGAGATGGGCCCAGGGGAGGGTGCGGATCCGCAGGGAGGACCCTGGCCGGAGGGGCAACAGCCCAGACACGTGGCAGAGGCGGACCTGGGACCCCGGGGAACTGGCGGCCGTGGCGGAGAATTCTTCCAGGCAGCGCAGGGCCAGCGCGTCGTCCACCAGCAAATCGAGCTTCAGGTAGACGGCCTTCCCCTCGTCAAAGTGCACCTACGGGGAGGCGGGAGGCGACACGGTCTCCGTGTCCCCTGTCCTCGGTGACCCAGGGATCCACCCCCCCCCAACTCCAGCCCAAAGCCCGAGCTCCCCGCCCACCTGGAGCTGCCCCCGCCCCGTGCCCCGGACCCTTGTCCCCCGGTTCCCGCTTCCCCCCCGGAGCCAGGTGGGGTTACCTGACTGTACAGGTAGTAGAGCCCAGCCCGAGTGACTGTAAATTCCCCGCTCTGGCGGTCATAGCGCAGTGGGTTGGAGCTGTTGATCTTGGCCTCCTCCCAGCCACTCACCGTCCCGTCCACACCTGAATGTGGGTGTTCAGAGATCGGGGAGAGTCCCTTCCCAGGACTTCCTCACACTCCCCAAAGACCCATCGGGTACAGAAGACTCGGGGGCCCGCTGGGCCCGGAAGACAGACACGTGGCCCCGGGCCCCGGGTGGAGTCACGGCCCACGGAGCCTGTAGTGTAATAGGAAGTTCCGTGTAGAAATGCAACATATGTGTGACCAGAGGGGTCGGGAGCAACCCGTCACCAGCCACTTCTGGGGAGAAGAGCCAGATGGAAGGAGAGGTGGGGGGGGGGGGTTGATATTTTGTGTCTCTAGTTTTTTAAATACTTATTTGGGGGGGGGAGTGACCATGAGTGGGGGGAAAGCAGAGGGGGAGAGAGAGAGAGAGAGAGAGAGAGAGAGAGAATCCCAAGCAAGCTCCATGTTCAGCACAGTCTGTCGAGGGGCTTGATCCCACGAACCCTGAGATCATGACCTGAGCTGAAAGCAAGGGTCAGATGCTTGACCAACTGAGCCACCCGGAAGCCCCTGTCTCTACTGTTTGTCTGTTTTACTTTGAGACCATATACGGTACTTGAATCGTATACTACTGGGGTTATTAAAATTGAAAATAACAAGGGGCGCCTGGGTGGCTCAGACGGTTGGGCATCCTGCTTCAGCTCAGGTCACGATCTCGCGGTCCGTGAGTTCGAGCCCCGCGTCGGGCTCTGGGCTGATGGCTCGGAGCCTGGAGCCTGCTTCGGATTCTGGGTCTCCCTCTCTCTCTGCCCCTCCCCTGCTTGTGCTCTCTCTCTCTCTCTCTCAAAAATAAACATTAAAAAAAAAAGTGGTACCCAAGTGTCCATCAGATGATGAATGGGTAAGGAAAATTGTGGTATAGCCATACAATGAGAAATTATTCAACCACAAAAAGAAATGCTATGGGGGCGCCTGGCTGGCTCAGCCAATTGAGCGTTCAACTCTTGATTTTGCCTCAGGTCGTGATCCCAGGGTCGTGGGATTGAGCCCTTTGTCGGGCTCCTCTGGGATCGTGGAGCCTGCTTGGGATTCTCTCTCTTGCCCTCTCTCTCTGCCCCCCCACCCCAAAATAAGTAAATAAACTTTTAAAAATAGAGTTTAAATGGGCGAATTGTATGGACCCTGAAGCACAGCTCCATAAAGATGTACCGGAAAAACAAAACAAACAAACAAAAAAACACCACTCTAGAGCTGGACCAGTTACAAATTGCAAAGAAGGTGAATACTAAAATGACAGCGCACAACTCAAGTGGCTTCCCGGGTCCTCCCAGGCCCGCCCCAGTCCACCTCTCCAATGTCACCTCTCTCTCGCTGCGCCAGCTCACAGGACTCCCGCCTCCTTCCTGTTCCCGCCGCACACCTGGCACCTTCCCTAGGCCAGATCCCGACTCCGCTGGGAACTCTTCCCCGGCCACCCTGGCGTGGCCAGTCTGGCCTGTCTTTCACCTGCTCGCCACGGCCCCCCGCTTTCGGAGCAGCCGCCGTCGCAGGAAGTCATCCGGTTTAGTTACACAGGAGGAAGTGTGGGGTCCCACCCGGCCTTACTGTCTACTGTGCCGTGGCCCCCGGGGCTGGGCCTGCTCGGAGTGGGCGCCCAGGGGACACTGGTGGGAGGAAGGAGGGGGGTGGCCCACGTGGCCCCCCGGCTGTGGCTTCGTGTGGCTCTGGCGGCTGCTGTCCCGGGCCTCGCTGGCGGCCTTCCCCCTCTGCCAGCCCCGGGGCGCTGTCCTTGCTACTTTCGCAAGGACGTGGTAACGCTTGGCGGGCGTTCTCCTGCCCACCTACGAGATACCCGTCACCCTGCAGACTCCCATGTGGGCCTCCAGTCCCGCTCTTTCCTGTGTCCTCCCCACCCCGCTCACTGTGCCGTCACCATCATCCGGACCCAAACTGAGCGCGGCCCCTCCACCCTGGCCTCGCCTTCTGTCTCCGTTCCCGCATCTGGCTCCGGGTTCTTGCCCCCACGGGGTACCCCTGGCCCCCCCCAGTGTGGTCTCTGCCACTCTCACCGGGATTCTTCCCAGCCTCCTTCCTCCTCGGGCCCCCCCTCAGTCTCCCCGGTCCCCGGCTCCAGTATATTCCCTACACACAGCCACGGGGAGTGAGGTTCCAAAAACGCAGATGTGAGCCTGCCTCTACTTGCTTTGACCTTGGAATGACTTCCAGAACGCCTGTGTGGCCCGGCTCCATATTCTCGTCCAACCTCGAGTCTCATGCTGTTCCGCCAGCAATTCCCTCCGACCACGCTAGGCTTCTCCTGGTCGCCCGGCCTCATCATCCTCTTGCCAGACTCGGGGCTTTGGCACAAGCGGCTCCTTCCACCTGGCACGCCCTTGACCCCTGGTCCATCTTACATTCGCGCTTCAGGGTCCACGCCTTTCTGAGACAGGAATCCCGACTCCACTGTAAAGTTGGGTGTCTTCCTCTTCGCCACCGCCTCCCTCTGGCTACTTTCATTCTTGTTCCTGTCCCAGCCTACCGTAACTTGCAAATCCCTATGCCTGTCTCCTCTCCTAGGCAGTGACTTTTTCTCGCGAACTGGTCTGGGTATCATCCCCCGTGGGCGCCCGGCCCGGTCCTTACCAACAGCAGGCGCTCAGTGCGTGTGTGTTCCGTCAGGGGACGAATGAATGTCTGGGTAGCTGCTAAAATAAATGGCCCATCTGGAGGGGAGGAAGGCCGGCCTGGGGCCTGAAGAGGAGGGGGAGAGAAGGAGGGAGGGCGCGCCCCGCTATGGGACCAGCCTGGGCGAAGGCTGGTTGTGGCCAGGGGGCACGGGGTCCCTGGGACCACGATGTCCGCCAATGTCACCACCACAAACCTCAAATGGACATTCTTTATAGCCTGGCAGCCTTCCTGCTCCTCCTCACGAAGCTCGCTCTTGTAGTCCTCAAGATAAGCGTTTTGTACCACCTCTGCTCACCCCCCGCCCACCCTCCTCACTCTCCCGAGGACCTAGAAGTCATCACGCAAGGGCTCCCTCACGTCCCCCCACCAGCACTAAAAACTGACCTGTCGTCACATTCTCCAGGGGATGATGTGTTCCTCTCTCGGTTCTGGAACCCACCCCTGGCCCCCTTCCTGGACGCTGCCCTGCAGGCTCCCCCCCACCCCCGCACCAGGCATGTCTGGGACACAAGCCCGCACTGGCTGGGTTCAAACCTGGGCTCCACCCCTGGGTATCCTCGAGGCCTCACACAGGTTAAGTGGCCTCTATCTACCGGGCCGCCTGGGTGGCTCAGTCGGTTAAGCGCCCACCTCTCGGTTTTGGCTTAGGTCATGATCTCGCAGTTCGTGAGATCGAGCCCCGCATCGGGCTCCGTGCTGACAGCTTCCTTTTAGGGCTATTGCAGAGACTGGATGAATGTTCCATTCAGTAGCCGTTGGCTAAGACCCCTGTGGGGTTGCTCATCACCAGAAGGACTGCACCCTTCCTCCATACACAGCTCCCTCCAGCTACTGGCCTGTTGCTCCGCTCGTCACAGAGAAACTTCTAGAAAGGGTTGTCACCGTCTCCAATTCCTAGTTCCCATTTTCTTTTAACCCAATCCACACTGGCGTCCCTCCTAACGGGGCCACTGAAACCGCCCACGTCCAGGTCACCAGCTGACTTTTAAGGTTACCAAACCCAGCAGTCATCTCATGTGACCACTCAGCTGCATGGGGCACAGATGGCCACACCCTCCTGGGTGAGACCGAGTCTTCTCCCAGATCACAGGACACTCCCCTCCCCGGTTTCTTCCCTTCTGTCCGGCTGCTTTTCTCAGCGTCCATTGGGCTGTCTTTGGCCTCCCCTCTGGATGTCCCGAGAGCCTCAGGAACTCACTCTGGGGATGCTTCTTCCTCGCGGTGTTTCACCCAATCCTACAGCTCTCAATACCACGTCTGTGGCTGTGACGCCTGACTATGCGCGTCCTGACCTAGCCTGAGCCGGCCCACGATGTCCGGCCAGCTATTTGTGGAAGCCGCTGGCTGATTATTAAACACTTAATGATTAATTTACGTATCTCCCAACCCATTTCTCCCCTGGTTAACGCCACCTCAATAAATGGCATCATTAGGGGCGCCTGGGTGGCTCCGTCGGTTAAGCGTCCGACTTCAGCTCAGGTCATGATCTCGCGGTTCCTGGGTTCGAGCCCCGCGTCGGGCCCTGCGCTGACAGCTCGGAGCCTGGAGCCTGCTTCGGATTCTGTATCTCCCTCTCTCTCTGCCTCTCCCCTGCTCACGCTCTGTCTCTCTCTCTCTCTCTCTCAATAATAAATAAACGTTAAAAAAAAACAAATGGCATCACAATTCCCAAAGATGCCCAAGTTCAAAACCTAGAAGTCATTTGTGATTCCTTCCTTCCCCTTCCCCCGCACAGCCGACTCATAAGCAAGCCGCTAGCTTCAAGCCGCATACCGAATCTATCTACTTCACTTAGAGGCCTTGGCAACGCAGGTGGGATGGAGTAGTTGGGGGGGGGGGGGGGAGGAGAGTCTGGAAGGGGAAGGGGCCAGAGACTGGGTTTGAGGTTCTGAGGTCATAGTGCTGAGTTGGAAGGTCGGGTAAAGGTGGAAAAGAAGAGCCCGGTAGAAACATTTTGAGAAAAGTGATCAGAGTGGTGAAGATTCATAGAATACGGGAGGGGGGTGGCGGGGGGAGAGGAGGGAAGAATCCAATGTGCTTGCACAAGAGCGAGGCCTAATGCTTGGGTGGGGGCAGACTGCCTGGGTTCCCACGCCTGGGTCACAGACAAAGTCCACATGTGGGGGCTGAGAGAACCGAGCCCCTGAAGATTTTCTTGAACTGGCTTCTGGGGTTCCCCAGCTGAAGGCAGGGAGGACGGTGGGAAGGGAAAGGTTTTGAGGGGCTCCTTCTCCAGGAGGTCAGTGCTGTGGGGGGCAGGGGAGAGCAGGGGCAGGTGGGAATGGGGTCTCACCGGCCTGCGCTCCGTCCTGTCCCGGTCGTGGGTGAACTGTAAGACACAGGAAAGGGTGGGTGAGACCTGGCCTGCCCCTCCACCACCCGCCCTCCCTGGGCATAGCTCCCCCATCACCCACCTTCATAGTGAGCTGCGATCGCTCTGCGAGCCCTTGCTTTCCGGCCTTTGGGTGCTGAGAATCAAGGAAAGACAGATGGGCAAAATAGTGCCCAGAAGCCACTCTCCAGCCCCTTCTCCCTCTCAGAAGCCCAGCATCCCCCTTCTGGTCCAGGCTCCTGTCCTCAGAACCTCAGGCCTTATCTCCCTCCACAGGTAGAATGACTATATCATTTCTCATCCAAACTGGGTTGTTTCTGAGAGCAAAAGTCTTGCTATTAATAATCGCACTGACAAAACACTTGTCAGCTGGGACAGTCCTGTGCAAACCTGGGCCTGTAGTCATACGATCATCCCATTCAGAAGTTTCTTAGCTTATTTGGGCCCGGGGCCCCTGACTCCCCAACGCCGCTCTGTGTCTCCATCAGGACCCCAGGGGCTGTCCTAACCCCAGACCATCCCTCCTTCCTATTTGGCTTAGGGTTTGAAATGAGAAGCAGGTCCAAGTGATGGAACAGGCTTCAGAGAGAGGGCCAGAATTCTAGGTTTGAGCGTGCCTCAACTGGTTAGCTGCATGACTGTGAACCGCCCCCCCCCCCCCCCCGCCCCGCCCCAACACTGTCTGTGCCTCAGTTTCTCCATCCCGCCTGTCAGTGAGGTTCATGGTTTCGGCTCTGCCCGCTTTGTGGGGCTATTAGGGCAAACAAAGGCAATAATGACTGCAGAAGCCACGGCAGACCCGTCCCTGTTCCTGTTCCCGAAGGTGGGATAAGGGGTGCTCACCGCTTCTGCGAGGCCGCGCCAGCCGCTTCAGGAAAGGCCCGGCATCTCGGCTTTCCTCTATCTGGAGATTCAGTTCCTAAGGGAATTAAGGGCAGGGCTAAACCAGGGTCTTGCCTGGGGACCAGCAGAGACGTAAACTGAGACCGACAGGGGGCCCCGTCAGGAGAGGCACCAGCCAGCAGCAGGCACAGAAGCCTTAGGGGGGGTCCAAGGGGAGGCAAGGTCCCCCACCCCCGTCTCATACCCCCCCTTCACCCGCGGCCAATAAACACTCCGTACTCAGGTGACCCAGACCCCTCGCACGCAGCCGTCACCCTCTCTCCCCGTCGCTTACCCGTGCACGGCGGTGCACACCCCCGCGCACACGCGCGGCCGGCGCCGCCAGGGCACACCCCGCACCCTCCGCTCGCACACGCTCCCCACGCCCAGACGCGCGCGCCCGCCGCCCACGGCCACTCACCGGCGGGTCCGGGTCCTCCTCTGCCACCAGCTCCCCCTGGGAAGGCTCCTGCTGGGAAGGACGCAGCGTCACCCAGCCCTCCTCCACCTGACATCTCACCCTCCACCCATCTTCCTGGCCCCGAGCCCTCGGCCCACCCGGCCGCGCCCGCCGCTCCGCAGACGCGGCTCCGGGCCGGCCCCGGGAGGGCTGCGCCGCGGGGGCCTCACCTGGGCGGGCGGCGGGGGCCGGCGCCCCAGGCTGACCGCGGCCAGCAGGAGGCCGAGGCAGGCGAGCGCCAGGCCCAGGCCCAGCGCGAGCGGGGCCAGCAGGGCGGTGCCCGGCTCCCCCAGGAGCCCCCTCCGCCTCTGGCTCCGACGGCCGGCCATGGGGGCGGGGGGCTGTGCCTGCCGCGCCGCCCCCCCCTCCCGGGACCCGCGGGGGCGAGGGAGGGGGAGCGGGCGGAGCGGGCGGCGGAGAGGGAGGGGCGACGGACGCGCCCGGGGAGGGGAGCGCTCAGGAAGCCGGACGCTGCTCGTGCGCCGGGGCGCGGGCGGCCGGGCGCGTGCACCGCGCAGACCCCGGGAGGAGGCCCGCGCCGTCGGCCCCGTGCGCCCGCGGGGCCGGGGTTGGCGGGAGGGGCCCCGGCCCGGGGGGGGGGGGGGGCGGCGCGGGCGGCGGGGGCGCGGCGCGCGGGGCCTCCACCCGGCCCGGGGGCGGCGGCGGCGGCGGCGCTGGCGGCGGCGGCGGCGGCGGCGGGACTCCCGCGCCCCCGACGGGTCTAGTTGATTTCAGGCTCCTGCCCGAGGTCACCGCGCGGTGTGGTTGGGGCCAGAGCAAGTTTGGACTTTATCGGCTGCACCGCAGGCCGGTACTTCCGTGCAAGTGATGAGAGAGCCTAAGGCCCATTGAGGGCCAAGCGCTAGCCAGCACCATCCCCCCCCTCCCCGCCCTCCCCTGCCCCCACCCCCGAGATGGGATGTGTGTGCTATTCCTCAGGCACTCCCGGCCGCCCGAGAACAAAGGAGAGGAAAGAAAAACGAATGGTTAACTGATAGAGATCACAGTCGTGCAGGACCTGAGTCTCCCATCAGCCTGTAAATATTTTAGTAAAATACAAGAAAAAGGCAATCTTATCGATAGCCTCATCTCCAGACACCTGTAGACTCAGTTTCCTGGAGCCCCAGCATCACCCTCCCCTCCCTGGTGATGTGGGGAACACAGGCGAGAAGGAAATAGGTATGGGGCGCCTGGGTGGCTCCGTGGATTAAGCCTCCGACTTGGGGTCAGGTCATGAACTCACTGTGAGTTCAAGCCTTGCTTGGAACTCTGTGCTGACAGCTCCGAGCCTTGGAGCCTGCTTCAGATTCTGTCTGCGTCTCTCTGCCCCTCCCCTCCCCTGCTCTCTCTCTCTCTGTCTCAAGTGTAAAATAAAACATTAAAAATTAAAAAAAAAAAAATGGCAGGTGACATTAAATGTCCTGATAATCGGCAGCCCATTAAGGCAAATCCAGAGAACATTTCTCCAGGAAGCCCCTACCGTCCTCCTGTCGATGCCTCACTGGAGGGGAAAACAGCCTTAGCCTGACAATGGCTGGGCCTTGGGTATCTTAGGAGTCCTCTTTGGCGTATCAAAGTCCTTCTGGAAACCTCCCTGTGGTCTTCACCTCCCCAACGCCTTAGTATATAAGCAGCCTTCACAACCCCCGGGGCAGCTCTTTCTTTTTAAAAAAATTTTTTTTTCAACGTTTATTTATTTTTGGGACAGAGAGAGACAGAGCATGAACGGGGGAGGGGCAGAGAGAGAGGGAAACACAGAATCGGAAACAGGCTCCAGGCTCTGAGCCATCAGCCCAGAGCCTGACTCGGGGCTCGAACTCACAGACCGCGAGATCGTGACCTGGCTGAAGTCGGACGCTTAACCGACTGCACCACCCAGGCGCCCCTCGGGGCAGCTCTTTCTACCCAGGGGTCCTGTCCCCGTGCTTTAATAAAATCATCTTGTTTTGCACCAATGATGTCTCAAGAATTCTTTCTTGGCTGTCAGCTCAGCTCTGAACCCCCTTCCCTCTTCAAAACCCCATCATGAGGAACTGGAAAAGAACAACCCGAGGACATGGTTAACGCGGGTCCTGTTTTCACTACTCTGGGCAGATCAGTTGGTGGTCAGTTAAAAAACGTGAGCATCTGGCGGTGGGTTGCGTCATCCTCCGCCCCGTTAGTGTTCCCCAAATGCATGTGTCTGGAAACACAAGGGCTGCTTCCGGTAATCACAGGGCCTAGATGAGCTCAAGGAGAGCTACGAGAGCCCCATAAATGAATTTGGTAAAAGCCGGACCCTCAAGAATGCATTTAACACATGGGGCGCCTGGGTGGCTCCTCGGATTCTTGGTTTCAGCTCCTGTCATGATCTCACGGTTTCCTGCGTTCGAGCCCCTCGCCGGGCTCACCGGGCTCCTCGGTGACGTGCAAAGCCTGCTTGGGATTCTCTCTCTTCCTCTCTCTGCCCTCCCCTCACTAGGACTGTCTCTCTCCCTCGCTCTCAAAAAACAAAACAAAACAAAACAAAACAAAACTAAAAAGAATGCATTTCACCTGTTAACATTCACTTGAGCACATTTGCAGTGAAAAGGGATTAGCAAACAATTCTGTTGCAAGAGGAATAATTAAATAGGGTAAAGCAGTGATTCTAAGGGAAGTGTATGGAGAACCTTCTGCCTTGAGGCTCTGTGTCGTCCTGCCCTTTTGTTCTGGAACCTGCTGACCTACCTTCCTCCTTCAGGGTCTCATCACTTTTATTCCCCATACTTGGGACACTCAGACCACCCCAGCTCCAAGTCATTTTGGAGGGTTTTCCAGATCATCTTTTCTAAACAGGATCCAAACTTCCCTCATTCTCTGTTCTGGTACCCCTTATCGGTTTCTCAGCTCTCACAATTTATAATGATAGATTGGCTACTATCTCCCCATCTACATTGTAAAGTATAAAATTATATATTTTCTGGCTTCTGCTTCTAGAAGAAGCGTCTATTTCTAGAAGGTAAATTCTATGAGGACTTTATTCACTATGTTCCCAGCACCTCGTCAAATGCTGGTTCCCCAAACGTCACTAGAACAAACTGTTGAGAAGACAAATTAGACTTTATTGCTTGCCCCTCAAAGGTCTGACACCTCATAGGGAAATGGGCAAGCCCATGACATTTATTGAGACCTTGAAGTCTGGTTTCAAGCAGGTGTTCCCATGCAGGGGCAGGAACAGGGGTTGTCGATAAAGGTAGGTAAGGGTTAGGGTGGAATCATGGAGAATTTACACAACAAGGTGAGAGGCTCAAATAGTCTTAAAGTGTAAACGGTCAGTTGATATTTCTATTGATAATCAGCTGATTTGTTTTAGCCTTTTTTTTTTTTTTTAAGGTAATCTCTACACCCAAAACGGGGCTCAAACTCATGTCCTTGAGGTCAGGAGTTACATGCTCTACCCGACGAGCCAGCCAGGTGCCCCTGATTGTTTTTTGTTGTTGTTTTTAATGTTTTTATTATTTTTTTTTAATTTATTTTTGAGAGAGAGAGAGAGAGACAGAGCACGAGCAGGGGAGGGGCAGAGAGAGAGAGAGCCAGAGCGGAAGTTAGATGCTTAACCGACTGAGCCCCCCAGGCGTCCCTTAAAGAGATTGAAGAAGACAAAACATTCATAACATCAGAAGTAGATACTACATGAAAAAGGAACAATCAGAAAGCAATATTTCCCAGTGGCTAAAAATATGGTTGCAAAATAAAATAAAATAATTTTAAGTAGGTTTCATGCCAGTGCAGAGCCCAATGCAGGGCTTGAACTCACAACCCTGAAATCAAGACCTGAGCTGAGCCCAAGAGTTGGACTCAACCGACTGAGCCACCAGGTGCCTCTTTTTAATTGTTTACAATTTTTATTTTTTTTTAGTAATCTCTACACTCAACCTGGGGCTCAAACCCACACCCCAAGATCAAGAGTTGCACACTCTTCCAACTAAGCGAGCCAGGCGGCACCATAAAAATAAAATGTTTCACAGAAAGATTAAAAACAGAGATCTGGCTGGCTCAGTTAGTGGAGCACGTGACTCTTGATCTCGTGGTTGTAAGGGTTTGTTTTTTGTTTTTTGTTTTGTTTTTGCTGTTGTAAGTTTGAGCCCCACATTGGGCATAGAGATCACTTAAAATTAAAATCTTAAAAAAACAAAACCAAACCAGAGTTGAGGAAAACAACTGTATAGAGCAAAAAAGATGAAAAGCGGGAAATCAGGGAGAGAGAAAAACACAGACGACCAATCCAGGAGGACTATACGGTTATTAGGAATCCTAGAAAATGAATTTGAATAAAAGGGAGGGAAGAAAAATATCTTAGGAAACGATCAGAGATAATTTCCAGAACTGAAAGGCTTGTCTTCATTCTGGACGGGTCTGTTGGGTGCTCAAGCTAATGAATGAAAAATTATCCATGTGTAGATACTTCCTCGTGAAATTTCACAACATCAGGAATAAAGGGAAGATGTTAAAAGTTTCTCTTTTTTTTTAATGTTTATTTATTTTTGAGACAGAGAGAGACAGAGCATGAACGGGGGAGGGTCAGAGAGAGAGGGAGACACAGAATCAGAAGCAGGCTCCAGGCTCTGAGCCGTCAGCCCAGAGCCCGACGCGGGGCTCAAACTCACGGACCTTGAGATCATGACCTGGCTGAAGTCGGACGCTTAACCGACTGCGCCACCCAGGCGCCCATAATTTTTTAAAAATATTTATTCATTTTTGAGAGACAGAGCATGAGCGGTGGAGGGGCAGAGAGAGGGAGACACAGAATCCGAAGCAGGCTCCGGGCTTCGAGCCGTCAGCACAGAGCCCGACGCGGGGCTCGAACCCACAGACTGTGAGATCACGCCCCAAGCCAAAGTCAGACACTTAACCAACTGAGCCACCCAGGCACCCCATAAACTTTAAAAAAACATGGGGCGCCTGGGTGGCGCAGTCGG
Source organism: Prionailurus viverrinus (assembly GCF_022837055.1). Classification (NCBI taxonomy): domain Eukaryota; kingdom Metazoa; phylum Chordata; class Mammalia; order Carnivora; family Felidae; genus Prionailurus; species Prionailurus viverrinus. Next base: position 2,459,905 of record NC_062574.1, on the reverse strand, counting down.
TTAAGCGTCCGACTTCAGCCAGGTCACGATCTCCCGCGGTCGGTGAGTTCACGATCTCGCGAGATCTCGAGTGATCTCGCGTGAGTTCGAGCCCCCCCGTCGGCTCTGGGCTGACGGCTCGGAGCCTGGAGCCTGTTTCCGATTCTGGGTCTCCCTCTCTCTCTGCCCCTCCCCCGTTCATGCTCTGTCTCTCTCTGTCCCAAAAATAAAAATAAACGTTGAAAAAAAAAATTTAAAAAACAAACAAACAAACAAACAAAAAAAGATATTATATAGGTAAAGAGTACAAGAAGAAAGAAAACAATTAGAATCTCTAGTAGAAAAGTTCCAAAACTGAAGAAGAAACTCTTTCTTTCTTTCTTTTTTTCGTAATCTCCACACCCAGCATGGGACTCGAACTCACGACTCCAAGATCAAGACTTGTTCTTCTGACTGAGCCAGCTGGGTGCTGCTAAGATTTTATTTTCAAGTAATCTCTACTCCCAATGTGAGGTTTGAACTCACCACCCAGAGATCAAGAGTCACATGCTCCATTGACTGAGCCAGCTGGGTGCCCCAAGCAACTCTTCATTTAAATGAAAAATAAGATAGGGATCCACGTGGGGTGTGGAGCCTACCTGAAAAGAAAAAGAAAAGGAAAGAAAAGAAAAGAAAAGAAAAGAAAATCCTTACGTAATATTGATATGCTTTTTTTTTTTTTTTTTTTTTTTTTTTAAAGTAAGCTTTATGCCCAGCACAGAGCCGAATGCAGGGCCTGAACTCAGGACGCTGAGATCAAGAGTTAGGAGCTTAACTGACTGAGCCACTCAGGTGCCCCTAACTGATACACTTTTAATGAATGACCTTGAATGCTTGAAACGTTCTCCTGGACTGTAGGATTGCATGCAGGAAGTAGGACACGCACGGCTTGTGTTTTAGAGTCAACCTGTAGAAAATTCCAGAACACTTGGTTATGGTTGCAGGAAAGACTGTTGATACTCAAAATCTTAACTTTGTTTTTTTTTTTTTTTTTTTTAATTTTTTTTTCAACGTTTATTTATTTTTGGGACAGAGAGAGACAGAGCATGAACGGGGGAGGGGCAGAGAGAGAGGGAGACACAGAATCGGAAACAGGCTCCAGGCTCCGAGCCATCAGCCCAGAGCCCGATGCGGGGCTCGAACTCTTGCACCGCGAGATCGTGACCTGGCTGAAGTCGGACGCTTAACTGACTGCGCCACCCAGGCGCCCCTCAAAATCTTAACTTTGTAACTGTGAGGCAAGAAAAGGTTGCCTGTGGAAGTGGAGAAAGAGGAGTTACGAGCTGGCTTCTCTCGCCAAAGACACTGAGAAAATTAGAACAGAGGCTCACCTCTTTAAGAGAAATGAGTAATACAAAAACAAAAATATTTATACAAGTAGTGATCACTGGAAAAAGGGGACGAAGAAGTAGGGGTGAGTTAAAGGCCTCACGTTGTGTGTCGGAAAGTCAATATTCGCTAAAGGCAGTATAGAAAACAAATCCAAGTACGCTCGTTTTAGCTAGGGTTTCGGAAATAACTTCCAGAAGAAGCAGGAACAGGAACCTTTAACGGTGCTTGTGTCTAGGTCGAAGGGGTGGGGCGGGGTGAGACTGGATGGGAAGGCGTGAGGCAGTGTTGTTTTCCATGGAAATCTCTGTTCTGCTGGATTTGCTATCAAGTGAACGCAGCATTTCAGTTTGTAGAAAGAAAAAAAAAATCGCAAAAGAAAGCAGGAATCTTGCTGAGCGGGGGAGAGCCATGTGGCCTCCACCAGGCCTGGGGTCACACCTGCTAATGGAAAAAACCAGGGATTGGACCCTTGGAGACCGCACATCACCCTCTGAGCCTTTAACTTTGGCTTGAAAAATTCATTCAGTACGTTTAACCTTTTTGCTCTTGGGTTGTGGCCAATGCGAGAATTAACTTGCATTTTTTTGGACACCAAGTGGAAGCGGCTGGGGGAAAGAGGGAATCGTAGGAAAAATACCGAAAGGAAGTCCGTCACTGTGATTTGTTTTCCTCTGGCTTTTTACGCTTGTCTTCTCAAATTTTCTACCATTATCACGAGGGAAAATAAGGCTTTGGGGGTTTTTGTTGTTGCTGTTTGTGTTGCTTTTTTGTTTCGTTTTGTTTTGTTTTGTTTTTAGAGGCCCAGTTTGATTGATATCGCTTATGTGCAGAGAAGGAATTTCCCACGGTCTGTAAGGGTGGGGGCTGGGAACGTTCCGCTGGCCTCGTATTTTCCGTGCCAGCAAAAGTTTGTTGAACCTGTTGCAAAAGACATCGCAGGCCCCAAATGGTATCACTCAGAGTCCCCAAAGCAGGGTTCTGTACGCCATTTCTTCTAAGCTCCCCCAGAAATGTAGTCCTAACGTCATCCAGGGATTTGGGGTGTGGCGGGAGAGGGCCACCACCCCCCTTCCTCATCCCTGTCGTTCAGGGAAGGATGAGGCCCTGTGCACAGTGAGACACCTTGCTCCCCACTCCCCCGCCACCCGAGAAAGCAGGCCTGCCTGGAACAATCCCTTCTTTTGCCAATAACTTTCTGGCCCCACCCTCCTCCTATAAAAGCCTCCTATTTTGTATTACCCTTCCCCGTGTCTCTCTCCTTGCTGGATCCCGTCCTGCTGCCCCATTCGTGAATGGCTTCTCTTTAATGAAACCAGTGAGAGGGACCCCTGGCTGTGACTCTTGATCTCTGAGTCCTGGGTTCGAGCCCCACGTGGAGCTAAGAGATTACATAAAAAGAAAAAAAAAGTGGGGGTGCCTGGTTGGCTCAGTCGGTTAAGCGTCTGACTTCGGCTCAGGTCACGATCTCATAGTTTGCAGGTTCGAGCCCTGCATCAGGCTCTGTGCTGATGGCTCCGAGCCTGGAGCCTGCTTCAGATTCTGTGTCGCTCGCTCTCTGCCCCTCCCCCGCTTGCACTCTGTCTCTGTCTCTGTCTCTCTCAAAAATAAATAAAACATTAAATAAATAAAAAGTAATAATGCCAACGAGCTCTTCAAATTTACTTGGTTGAAATTTTTTTTTTTTTAATGTTTATTTATTTTTGAGACAGAGACAGAGCATGAACGGGGGAGGGGCAGAGAGAGAGGGAGACACAGAATCGGAAACAGGCTCCAGGCTCCGAGCCATCAGCCCAGAGCCTGACGCGGGGCTCGAACTCACGGACCGCGAGATCGTGACCTGGTTGATGTCGGACGCTTAACCGACTGCGCCACCCAGGCGCCCCTGAAATTTGTTTTTTAACAACAGTTTACATACACATTCCATAATTGATCGCTGAATTCACCCTAGAGTATTTTACACTGGCAATGCTTTAAAAGAAAAAATTTTTAATTTATTTATTTTAAGAGAGAGAGGGAGGGAGTGCTCGCAGGCACACAAGTAGGGGAGGGGCAGAGAGAGAGAGAGAGAGAGGGAGGGAGCGCAAGCAGGGGAGGGGCAAAGAGAGTGAGAGAGAGAATCCCAAGCAGGCTCACGCTCTCAGCCCAGAGCCTGACGTGCGCCTCGATCTCACGAACCGCGAGATCATGTCCTGAACTGAAACCGAGAGTTGGATGCTTCACCGACTGAGTCAGCCGGCCCCTGTGACATTGACACTTTTGAATACAGGTCTGTTGTTTTCTAGACTGTGTAAAGGACCCACTCACTTCGTGTGTCTCCTCTACTCTCCGTGCTACACGGCTTTACTTCCGACGGCAGGTACGTGGGTTTCCCACCCAGCGACCAATTCTGCGACACCGACTGAGCGACTCATGTGATGTGTTTTTGGAGAGATGGGGGTTCCGAGCTGAGCTGACCCAAGGAAGAATTCTTGAGACGTCTTTGGTGCAAAAACGGTGATTTTATCAAAGCACCCCTGGGGAGAAAGAGCTGCCCTGGGGCTGTGAAGGCTGCTTATATACTAAGGAGTCGGGGAGGTTTCCAGAAGGACTTTGATACGCCAAAGAGGACTCCTAAGATACCCAAGGCCCAGCCATTGTCAGGCTAAGGCTGTTTTCCCCTCCAGTGAGGCATCGACAGGAGGACGGTAGGGGCTCCCTGGAGAAATGTTCTCTGGATTTGCCTCAATGGGCTGCCGGTTATCAGGACATTTAACGTCACTGCCATTTTTTTCTGCCTCTGTTCCCCACATCACTGTGGAGGGGAGGGTGATGCTGGGGCTCCAGGAAACTGAGTCTACAGGTGTCTGGAGATGAGGCTATTGATAAGATTGCCTTTTTCTTGTATTTACTACGGTATTTGTAAACTGATGGGAGGAGACTCAGGGCCGGCACGATTACTGTAATCTCTATCAGTTAACCATTCGGTTTTCTTTCCCCTCCTTTCTTCTCGGGTGGCCGGGTGGCCGGTGGCCGGGAGTGCCTGAGGAATGTCACACACATCCATCTGGGGGGCTGGGCGGGGCTAGCTTGCACTTGGCCCTCGGCTGGGCTGGCCCGAGGCTCCCTCATCAGATGACCGACTCCATTCTGAGAGACAGCTGTGGGGCCTGCAGGTGAAGGAGGGGCTCTCCCCGCCCCCACACACTCCAGACCCAGTCAACAAGTCCAAGTTGGCCCCTGTGCTTCTGGCTGACGGGCTATCGGAGGTTCCCAAGACTTCCTCCTCGGGTTTGATTAATCTGTTCCAGCAGCTCACAGAACTCAAGAACGCAGTTCACTTACCAAGGTTTTATTACCAGAGGGCACGACTCCGGGACAGGCAGAGGGAGAGGTGCACCGGGCGAGGTGCGTGTAGGGGTGGGCGCCCCCCTCCCCACACCTCCCCGTGTTCACCAGCCCAGGGGCTCTGGGGGTTTTATGGAGGCTTCATTACACGAGGCCCCGTGGGTTAAATCCCCAGTCCTTGGTGACCGGACTCAATCTTTTAGTCCCTCTTCCCTCCCCGGAGGTGGGAGGCGGGGGAGAAAGTCCCAACCCTATCATCGCCAGGATTCTCCTGGCAACCAGCCCACCTTTAAGAGCTTCTATTAATCTAATTCATTAACATAAAGTCGGGTGCGGTTGACAGGGGTTGTTAGGACACCCGACACGCCTTTCACCTCTTTTGGTTCGGGAGCGATTTCCCCGGAACCCGGATGACAAACCCAAAGAGCCCAACAGATGCTCCCATGGTCCTTATTGTTCCAAGGGTTTTAGGAGGTCTGTGCCAGAGATCAGGCCAAGAGTGAAATTCTAGATTTGTTATAAATCACAAGAGCACAGAACGTCCCCTCATCTTTCTCTTACGGTTAAATTCAGGTTGCGCATTTTTATTTTATTTTTAAATATTTATTCATCTTTGGGGCGCCTGGGTGGCTCAGTTCAGGGTCCGACTTTGGCTCAGGTTGTGATCTCACGGTTCACGGGTTCGAACCCCGCATCGGGCTCTGCGCTGTCAGCTCGGAGCCTGGAACCTGCTTCGGATTCTGGGTCCCTCTCTCTCTGCCCCTCCCCGCGGCTGCTTTTTCTCTCTCAAAAATAAAGATTAAAAAAAAAAAAAAATTGATGTCCTAGCCCAGGACATCAATTCACTCCATTACTGGTGACGCTAACTTTGATGCCCTTGCTCAAGGTCACGTGTACCAGGCTTCTCTACCCTAAAGTTACCATCGTCTTTGCAATGAACAAATAGTCTGCGGAAAGACATTTGAGCCTGTTCTCCAGGATCCTGTTCTCCATCAAACTTCTACCTAAAGATTTTAGCATCTGTAAGTGATTCTTGCCTGAATCAACGATGGCTCTGTTGGTTTGAGATCAGATTTCTTACTTCTCCCTCTATTTGTTTTTATTTTTAGCACAACCATGCACTCATTACTTGGGTATTTTATTATTTTTTAAATTGTATTGCTTTATTTTTTATTTATTTATTTTTAAATTTTTTTTTCAACGTTTATTTATTTTTGGGACAGAGAGAGACAGAGCATGAACGGGGGAGGGGCAGAGAGAGAGGGAGACACAGAATCGGAAACAGGCTCCAGGCTCTGAGCCATCAGCCCAGAGCCCGACGCGGGGCTCGAACTCCCGGACCGCGAGATCGTGACCTGGCTGAAGTCGGACGCTTAACCGACTGCGCCACCCAGGCGCCCCTGTATTGCTTTATTTTGAGAGAGACAGAGCGCGTGCGCAAGTGGCGGGCGGGGAGGGGGAGAGAGAGAAACCCAAGCAGGCTCTGCACCACCAACGCAAGAACCGGGAGATCATGACCTGGGGGGAAACCAAGAGTCGGAAGTTCAAACGACTGAGCCGCCCAGGCGCCCCTGTATTTTTTAATGTATTGTAACCCATTAAATTATTATCATTTTAATATTTATATTGTTCCCAATTTTTCCATCTGGTTCCTAGGTCCTCTACAGTTTCTGAGCGCTTCCTTCCCCGCCTCCTGCCTTCGTCCTACCCCCCCCCCCCCCCCCCCCCCCCCCCGCCTTCTCTCTTCTGTCACCATAGGATGTTCTAGGCACGCTTCGTCCTGCAGCACCAGCTCTGGGATCAGCAGCCATTTCTTCGAGGAACTCTGTTTCCTGTCACGGACAAGATTATTGAGAAGCCAAGGTCACAGAAGAACTCAGTTCTCCTGGAAGTGTCACTGACCGTAGGCTCCTTTGTCAGACAGAGGTAGGATATGTAAATAGTATATAATAAAAGTGTAATGTCACCCGTGATCCTGGTCTGACACCTCCAGGTTCCTCCTCATCACCCGCCCCGTGTTCGCATCCCCTCCCCCGTATGCCTATTCACGACACTGTGTTTCTACCACTGTTGACCACAGTTTATATTTGCTGCCCGTCTCCCTCACTTGAATGTCAAGTTCCCTGAGCGCGGGGGACGTGTCTGCCTTGAGCACCCTTGTGTCTCGAGCGCCCTGCTTGGTGCGCGGTAGGCACTCTGTGTATTTGTTGGATGAACGGCTGCTTTTCCTCGGCTGGTCCCAAGGAGTGCCCCAAGGGGCCTTTCAGGGGCTCTGCCCGTGCTCTCCCTGGTTAGGGCCTCCCCCTGCCTTGTGCTGCCCGCGCTCAGCCCGACCCTCGCCACCCCCATCATGTCACTCACCCCGCCGTCCTACTGTCAGCTTCCCGGGTGCGGGAACCGTGACCTATTTGCCTTTGTGTCCCCGAACCCGGCCAAGTGCCTTACCCACGGCAGGTATATCCCGTGGACGTTTGCCGCATTAGACGAGTGATTTTGCTCAGATGCCACAAACTGGAAGTGAAGGCACCAGAATTCAGACCTCCTCTCTCCTCGAAGCTTCCATTCCTTTCCACAGGGGAAAGAGGACCCGGCTTTGAAGATGAGGGAGGATGTCGTGAGCGAGGAGGCGGGGTCAGCATTTCAAGGCCCGGTGGGCAGTCGCCTGCCTTTCATCGGCTTCTTTGGCCTTTGCGCCTTCTCTGTTTCAGAGATTCCTGGGTCGCGTGGTTTAACTTTTGTCCCAGCTCTCCATCCGTCACATACGTGTCGCAAAGTAAGGAAGATTGAGCCCAGACAAGAACTGGGTGTCAGGAGGGGGCCAGGAGGTGAGTCTACCCTCTGGCCTTCTGGCCTGAAGCTCAGACTTGGCCGTGTCGGCCCCTGGCCCTTGGCACCTGCCGTAGCCTTGGCCCCGAGCTGACAGCTTTGCTCCGTCCTGGCTTGGCTCTGATGGGCCAGACCATCCGGCCCCCCTGTATGCAGGAGAGAATGTGGTAAAAGGAAACGTACCTCCAGATACCTCAATGGCAGCTGCCTCAGACCATTTAGGGAAGTCGAATGTAAATGCAGAAATTAGTTAAAAAAAAAAAAAAATCAAAAGCCTGTATGGCCAACAGCCATTCACCTCGTGGCCAGAGGTGAGCTGGGAAACGAGGAACCTGGATTCCGGGTTCCACTGGCTTCTGGACTTTGGCAAGGCCTTGGGTGGACCACCCAGCCCTTTGGGTCTCGGAAGGGAAAACCAGCTGGAAAGAAATCCGACCTGGGTGGGGGCAGCACTCTGCGGGAGCGGAGAGTTGGGGTCCCCTCGCGGCCCACTCTAAAACAGTGTGTTTTTTCATTGTACGACTGTCTGTGGTAGAGAAACCGGACAAAACCTAACGTACACGTGCACCATTTTAGAAACAAGCTCTCACGTACGCGGCAAAGTGGAAAACAAAAACGCGGGACGCACACACGTCTTGCACTCTTGTGCGTGCACAGCCTGTGCGTCTGGAAGGAGACACAAGAAACTGCTACCAACAGCTTCTTCGGTAGAAAAGGAATTGGGGGTGGGGCGGGGATGGGCGGGAGGGGGGGTGCCTGGGTGGCTCGGTCGGCTAAGCGTCCGACTTCGGCTCAGGTCATGATCTCGCGGTCCGTGAGTTCGAGCCCCGCGTCGGGCTCTGTGCTGACGGCTCAGAGCCTGGAGCTGCTTCGGATTCTGTGTCTCCCTCTCTCTCTCTCTGCCCCTCCCCTGCTCGTGCTCTGTCTCCCTGTCTCAAAAATAAATAAAACATTAAAAAAAAAGAGTTGGAGGCTGAGCCACCCAGGCGCCCCTACACATATACATATTTAACACAGAGAGAGACAAATGTATATATATAATGGAGAAAGAGAGTTTTGTAGTTATAAATGTATATAAGCATATTTATGTACATACCTATATATAAATGTTCCATTGTAGAAATATAAGCGGTCTAGTCAGGTCTGAAGGAGTTGAAAGTGAAATTACAAGCAGCCTCAAGGGCAGAGAACATATCTGCCAGGTCACTGCTGGTCCCCAGTGTCTAATGCACGGTTCCCGTGCTCGGGAGGAGCCCAGGGGCTGCTAAACAGCAAGCCCACAGCGAGCCCCACCTCATCTTGTGCTCGTGTCTAGTAGGCGGGATATTTCTTTTCCTTTTTTGCTTTTCCCTTTTTTTTTGAAGTAGGCTCCACACCAGCGCGGGGCTCAAACACACAACCTTGAGATCAAGAGTCCCACGCTGTCCTGACCGAGCCGGCCGGGCACGCATAGGCTGGATATTTTTTAACTTTCGTGTTTTACTCCCTGTTCCACAGTTGTACATTTTAGCTTAGATAAAACACTGCTTTCTTATTTTATCTTCCTTGAGCCTTCCAAACAGGGCTGGGAGGTGAGGGCTGTTATCTGCGTGTTACAGAATACAAAATGAAATGAGGCTGAAAAGCTGGAGGCCTGGCCCAAATCTGCACGGCTGTATACAAAGGGGATGGATTCCAAGCAGTCTTAACGGCGACGGCCGACGTTCACTGGGCCTCTGCCGAGTGCCGGGCACTGTCTGGATACAGTATTATTTAATTAAAAAAATTTTTTAGATATTTATTTATTTTTGAAAGAGACAGAGGAGGGGAGGCACAGAGAGAGAGGGAGACACAGAATCCGAAGCAGGTTCCAGGCTCCGAGCCATCAGCACAGATCCCGATGCAGGGCTCGAACCCACGAACTGCCAGGTCAGGACCTGAACTGGTCACTCAACGACTGAGCCACCCAGGCGCCCCGAAGGTCTCTGATTTGTGTCTGTTGCTTTTTCTGGAGCACGCGGCTCCTCCTTGAGGCGCTAGGGCACATTTTGGGGGGCATGTGCATCACCTGAGGGCCTGTGAAGACACCAGCGGCCGGGCCTTCTCCCCGGGGTTTCTGATTCTGCGTGGCTGGAAGGAGAATTTGCATTTCAGGAGATGCTGCTGGTGAGGCTTTCTCTGCCTGTCCCTGCAGCTTCGGGGTCCTGCTCACGCTCCACTGGAGGGGGCCCCTGGATGGAGTCTAGGCCCTAAACCGATGCATGGCCCTCAGACCAGCAGGACTAAAAGCCTCCAGCTCGAGTTCAAGGTTTTTTTTTTGTTTTTTTTTTTCACGTTCAAGTTCTTGTCTGTGCTGGAACCATGAGAGTTTTTACAATTCAAAAGCACCCCGGTAATCTTCAGGAGGAAAGGAGTTTACTGGAAGACCAGAGGTAGCTTCTGGAACCACCAGAAAGGCTGGGTAAGAAACCTGCAGCATGCACAGGGGCCAAAGCTCACTGCCGATCTGCCCTGATGAGGACACACCTGCCACAGGCCCGGCAGGACAGACACACAGTCAGGAAGGCCAGCACCGCTGGCCCCAGACTCTGGAGGGCGCCACTGGCCCCAAGACGGATGATGCCATGTGCCCCCACCCCCACCCCCCCCCCACCCCGGTCAGCTGCAAGGGATGCTGGGAAAGCAAATCTCTGGCTTTGAGGCCTCCAGCGAGGGTGCAAAGCTCCATCTCCTAACGCCCAGACGTGGCGATTAGACCTTGGGCCGCCATTGAACACCAAATGTCCACACCGATGGCAGCGTTGGCCCGGGCTTTTGCTGGATGCTGAGGTTTGCTTCTATTCTTATGTTCTTGAGTCATGCTTGGGCTAGTCAGCCAATTCGTGAGGCGCTGTTCCCGCTAACAGTCATTTGCTGAGCCCTCACTCGCATGCAAGGAGCTATAAGAGGCAATTTGCTCGTATGGTTTTCACACACAGGAAATGGTAGCTGGATACAAGGAACGTATCCGGTGTCCTGCCCGGCCAGGCTTTATTCTGAGGAAACCTTTCAGGCTTCTCTCTTAAAGTGCCACAGAAGGACAGGCCCCGTTTTGCAGGGAGCTGAAAAAACCCCTGTGTTAAAGCATCCATCCACCTGACCTGTCGTTCCGGGCCCGCAACGCATCCCACTGGAGGGTGCGGGGGGGGGGGCGGCAGGCGACAGGGACAGAACCAGCAAAGAGCTGAATCAGCAAAGAGCTCTGCAAAAGCCTGGAAGGCCGCAGCGCTGAAGGCACAGGTTTGGGGGGGCGCCTGGGGGGCTCAGTCGGTTGGGCGACTTCGGCTCAGGTCATCTCAGGGCTCGTGGGTTCGAGGGTTCGAGCCCCACGTCAGGCTCTGTGCTGACGGCTCAGAGCCTGGAGCTGCTTCGGATTCTGTGTCTCTCTCTCCCCCCACCCCCCCACTCGTGCACTGCTTTTCACTCTCTCTCTCTCTCTCTCTCAAATGTAAACATTAAGAGAGAAAAGGAAAGGAAACGGAAGAGGAAAGAAAAGAGAAAAGAAAGGCAAGGAAAAGAAAAGGAAAAAGAGAAACGAGCTTGGTTCTCAGGGCGGAAAAGGTTTCAAAGGAGCAGAGGTTTCCATGCTGGCCTCTGTGTCTCCAGCTCCTCCCCCACTCACAGCCATCCTGCACCCTGCTGCCAGAGAATCTTCCAGAAGCAGCATTTTACAAAAATTTGTTGGCCTATTTATTTATTTTTGAGAGAGAGTGAGACAGAGCATGAGTAGGAGAGGGGCAGAGAGAGAGCGAGACACAGAATCCGAAGCAGGCTCCAGGCTCCGAGCCATCGGCACAGAGCCCGAGGTGGGGCTCGAACTCATGAACTGTGAGATCAGGACCTGAGCGGAAGTCCGAGGCTCAACTGACTGAGCTACCCAGGCGCCCCAAGAAGCAGCATCTTAGTCTGTCACAGGGTGGTTCTGACCCCTCGCTGGCTCCCCTCATCCCTCTGGTCAGACTCATGTGCCCAGGGCAGGCGGGACCGCCCAGCCCCCTTCGCCCTGCTCCTGCCAGGCTGGCCACCTATTGATGTCAGATGGCCTTGCTCATTGTCATCTCCGTGGCTGTGCTGTTCCCTCCGGCCAGAAGCCCTTCCCAAACTTCTTTTCTTTCCAAACCTTTCCTGGTCTTCAAGGCTTAGCTCAGATTTCTCCTCTTTCTGACCACAGACTTTGCCCTCCCCCTGTGGTTGTCTGTCCCATTGACTTGACTCACGCATTCATTCAGCCGTTCATTCACTCAACAAAAATGTACCCGGGAGGTAGCAGGTGCCGTACTGGGTGTTGGTTGTCGAGAACAAGAGACTCCTATCTTCAAGACCATAAATGCCCGCCAATTAAAAAAACCTCAGCACACTCGTGCAAAGGGCCACGAAGAAAAGGATGTACTGTGTGGGCCATGAGAAAATGTCACAGGGCAAGTGGCAACATGGCCTCCCGGGAAGGAAATTCGTCACGCAGCAAAACTGGAATTGGCATTAGCCAGGGAGAGAGAAGTTTGTGAACATTCCCAGCTACGACTCTAAAACTGTTGGAAGAAAACACACCAGGGAAAAAGCTTGGCAATGATTTCTAGTCATTAGGAAAATGCAAATCAAAACCACAGTGAGATACCGCCTCACACCCATTGGGAACCTACAAAAGACCCACGAGATAAAAGTGTTGGCAGGGAGGCAGGGAAGGTGGGACCTTTGTGCCCTGATGGTGGGAACATAAAAGGGCGCAGCTGCTATAGAAAACAGCATGGCGGGGGCGCCTGGGTGGCTCAGTTGGTTGAGCATCCAACTCCGGCTCAGGTCATGATCTCGGGGTTCACGGGTTCGAGCCCCACATCGGGCGCTGTGCTGCCAGCTCGGAGCCTAGAGCCTGCTTCGGATTCTGTGTCTCCCTCCCCTGCTTGTACGCTCTGTCTCTCTGTCTCTCTCAAAAAAAAAAAAAAAAAAAAATTAAGAAAATTTTTAAATGGTTGAGATAAAAAATGGGTACAATGATAAATGTTATGTTATGCATCTCTTACCACAATTTAAAATATTTTATAAATTTATTTTGAGAGAGAGAGAATCCCAAGCAGGTTCCATGCTCATCACGGAGCCCCACGCAGGGCTCGAACTCACCAACTCCCTGACTGTGAGATCCTGACCTGAGCTGTCAGCCAGTCCGGCACTCAACCGACGCAGCCACCCATGCGCCCCCTACAATTAAAAAAAAATTAACAACCAGTAAGAAATATGTTAACCTAGATAATATATGGGGTGGGGTGGGGAAGAGCATCCCCAGATGGCAGATGAAGGCCCCGCCCCCCCTGGGGTCACGATGAGGGAACTGCCCGCCTTCAGACCGTCCTCAACAGCTCGGAGTTTACCCTGAGGACAGAGGGAAACCATTAAACCGGCCGGGAGCCCGGGAGGGAGGAGACTTGATCCGACAAAGATCACGCGAAGCAGCCGGGTTAGAGGCCCCGCAGCTGGCCGGGCGGGGAATGCTGGCAGTTTAGGCAAAGCGGGAGGCGGTGGGAACGGAGGGTGTGGGCTGCCTGGAGGCGCATTCGGCCTGAACCGGCACAGCGCACGACCTGGACGCCGTCCCGGAGGCGGAGGCGGAGGCGGGCTCTGGCGGCCCGGGCCTCTGGGTGGACGTGGGTGCCGCACCGACAGGGAGCCGCGGACCCCGGGGGAGGAAGGCATTGCAGACAAAGGCGCTGTCCTCTGCGAGATCTGGCCGGCACCCCGGGTGTTCCGGGCTGCAGCCAGGCTGAGGGTAGAAGCGGTATTTTAAATACATGGCATTTAAAGCCCAGGGAGAGGATCAAGGGGGGCGGGGAGAGTCAGGCTGAGCTCCCTGCACCCCCGGGAGCTCTGAAAGCCTGGAAGGGGAGCAGCACCCCCACCCCCACCAGCAGAGGGAGGCAGGGAGGGGGAGGGGTCCGCCGTGCAGGTCTCACAGGCCGGTTAGGACAGCCTGGGCGCAGGTGGGGAAGCAGCGGTTGGACCCCAAGGGGAGAAGGTGGCAGATATTGGAGGCAGGGGGTAGCCAAAGGCGCCCCCCCCCCCCCCGGGGCCGGTGGGAGGGTGTTATCTAGATCTGATCAGTTTGTTGTTGTTGTTGGGGTTTTTTGGTCAAATATTTAAAATTCTCCCCTTCTGTTTTACTTGCAAAAGGGACGCATGCTTCTGGGAGATGGCGGGAACCCTAGGGCCCTTCATCATAGAGGAATTCAAGGGCGCCGAAGGTTTGCACTGAGAGGGGACCCCATCCGGAGTTTCCGGGGTCGAAGCGCAGTTTTGTGTATCTGGGCTGTTGGGAGGTTACGTGGGAGGGATCAGAGCCGGGCTGTGTGTTGAAGGCGAGGGCCTGCAGGATTGGAGGTCTGGAGGGGGGGAAGGCTGAGTCCAAGCTGACAGCTGCCGTTTTTCAAACTCTGGAGCCCGAGGTGAGGTCCTCAGGGGAGAGAAGACTCCAAACAGGCGGCCGGCTGGCTCCTGGGGTCCCAGCATTGGCCTCCTGTGGCTCCTGTCCCGCCACTGACACAGCCCTGTCTCCCCGCCTGTTCCCGACCCAGCAGCCAGCTAAGCCTCTAAAACATTCCGTGAGATGACGTCACTCCCCGACTTCAGATCCTTCCTCTTGTCACAAAGAGCACGGCCGTAATAGTCCTCGCAGGGCCTCCCTGCCCTAGGTCGGGTGGCCCACCCCTCCAAACTTGGCTGCTGTTGTCTCCCTCCAGCCCTGCGGGCTCTCAGCAGTTTTGCAAGCACCAGGTACGTGAGCCACAGGCCCCTTGCACTGGCTGTTCCCTGCACTAGGCCAGAGTCTCTCAACCTGGGCACTACTGACTCTTTGGGCCAGATGACTCCTTGTTGTGGGGGCCGTCCTGTGCATTGTAGGATGTCAAGGGCCCCTCCCTACTAGACTCTCCTCCAGCCTCAGTCGTGACAAGCAAACACATGTCTTCAGACATTGGCAAAAATCTCCCCTTTGGGGTAAGAGGGCAGAATCACCACTGGCTGAGAACCACTGGCCTGGGGCAAGCTTTCCCTAGACACCCACCAGGCGTCCTCCTCTTTCAAATCAGGGACACATGGCTGGGTCAGTGGGTACAGCATGTGATTTTTTTTTTTTTTTTTAAGTAAGCTGTATGTCCAGTGTGGGGCTGGCTTGCACTCACAACTCTTGATCTTGGGGTTGTGAGTTCAAGCCCCACATTGGGCGTAGAGGTTACTTAGGGAAAAATCAAAACACACAAAAAATTTGGGGTGCCTGGGCGGCTCAGTCGGTTAAGCGACCAACTCTTGATTTGGCTCAAGTCATGATGTCATGACTTGTGGGATCGAGCCCCACATGGGGCTCTGTGCGGAGCCTGCTTGAGATTCTCCATCTCCCTCTCTCTCTCCCCCTCCCCTGCTCGCACGCTCTCTCGCTCTCTTTCTCAAAATAAACAAACATTAAAAAAGATGGAAAGGAGAAAAAATGGGCAAAAGATTTTCACAGGCATTTCTCTAAAGAAGATGTGAAAACAGCCAATGAACACAGTTCCTCAAAACGTTAACTACAGGCTTCCGTACGACCCAGCAATTCCACACCCCGGTGTCTATCCGAGGAAATTAAAAACATGTTTACACAAAAGTCTGCACATGGAATGTTCAAAGCAGCATTATTCACAACCGCCCAAAAGTAGAAGCAACCCAAATGTCCATCAACTGACGAAAGGATACGTAACACGCGGTGGGGCCCTACAACGGAGTATGATTTGAGCATAAAAAGGGACGAAGTCCTCATGTGGGCTACAACATAGATGAGCCTTGAGAACATCGTGAAAGAAACCAGACCCAAAAGACCGCATATTACGATTCCACTTATATGACACTTCTGGAACAGGCAAATCCATAGAGACAGGAAGAGCGGTTGCCTAGGGCTGGGAGAAGGGGGAATAGGGAATCGATTGCCCCTGGAGTTTCTTCCTGGGGTGATAAAAATGTTCTGAAATTGGCTGGTGGTGACGGTCGCACAACGTTGTGAATATCCTGAAAATCACCGAGTCTTAACACCCCAAAAGGGCAGAGTTGATGGGATACGGGTTACGTGTCGGTAAAGCTGCCATTCAAAAAGAGAGAGAGAGAGAGACGTCTAGTTTCCCGTCCTGCGTGTTAAGGAGCTTGGGGGTTGTCACTCCAGCCTAACAGGTAGAAAGCTGAACAGAGCAAACGTCGACAACTCTTAGACTCATCTGAGAACTGAGGTCACGGCAGCAAGCTGCTGTCACCTCGAAATGGAGAGACGGACGGGCAGATACAAAGAATTACCACTTGCGTCTGACTTCGCTCTCAGGTCACGATCTCACGGTGTGTGAGTTCGAGCCCGGAGTCGGGCTCTGCGCTGACAGCTCGGAGACTGGAATCTGCTTCGGATTCTGTGTTTCCCTCTCTCTCTCTGCCCCTCCCTCGCTCTATCTCTTTCTAATAAACATTAAAAAAAATTTTTTTTTTAAGAATTACAACTTACCAGAGCAGAAACCTCCATCAGGTGGGGGGGGACAACTGAGTGGCTCTTGAGGAATGGCTGGGGGCTCAGTGTAGACAGGTCCGAGAGTTAAAAACCCCAGGGAGAGGGGCGCCCGGCTGGCTCAGTGGGAAGAGAACTCAACTCTCGATCTCGGGATTGCGAGTTCGAGCCCCCCCCTCCAAGAGCCCCACTAGGTTCTTACAGTGAAGATGGGGAGGAAATCCCCCCCTGCGCCTCGCAGGGGAGGGAAAAGTAGCCGTTTTGAAATTCATCCGGAACATTCCGTCCTTCTTGCCAAGGCCTGGCCTCCAGAGAAGCTATTTTACCAGAGCCTAACCTACTGAAATGTAATCACAACCTAACTCACCTGGCAGAAGAGAAACACCCACTCCCAGCCCTCCCTGGCGGTTCTGGCCCTCCCAAGGGGGAGAAAGAACTGGAAGCTTGCTGCACCTGAAACTAATGTGTGTGATACATGTGGGTCAACTAGGCTCCAGGGTGGCTAGAGTATGCGACTCTTAATCTCCAGGTCGTGAGTTCAAGCCCCGTGCTTCAGGGCCTGGAGCCTGCTTCGGATTCTGTGTCTCCCTCTCTCTCTCTGCCCCTCCCCCACTGGTGCTCTGTCTCTCAAAAATAAACATTGAAACAATTTTGTGAACAAACAAACTTGGGGCGCCCGGTTGGCTCAGGGGGTAGAGCATCTGACTCTTGAATTTGAGGTCGTCAGTTGGAGCCTCATGCTGAGCGTAGAGATTATTTCAATAAATAAAACTTAAAAAGTAATCAACGAACAAACGAAACTCCAGTTAAACACAGTAACTGAGAAGCACCTGTGAAGCTTACAGCCCAGGGAACCCAGGTTGGCTAACAGGGCTCCCCTCCCCCACCCCTGGCGGCCGCATCACTAAAGGTCTATTTATAGCCGTCTCTTTCACCCCCGTGCCTGCTGTCTGGCTTGCGGACAAAAATTTACAAGCCGTACTAAAAGTCAAAACACAGTATGAAGATAGACTCAGATACGGCAGAGAGGAAAATGTAAAACTGCGGCCGCCCCTCGGAACCCTGGCTCTTTCTCTGCTTCCAAAAAGGATTCGCGTCTGATGTTGCAATTTTGGAAACTTGGACACAGAGTAGACAAGATCACATTTTTGGTGCCTTCCGTGGGAACCCGGCAGAGGCCTGCTTGGCAGGGGGCGTGGCTTCTTCCCGAAGTCACCCTTCTGCTTCTCAAGTTCCCAATGTCCTTTCCTGCCTTTCACAAATGGGACCTTTTTCAGAACTCGCCAGCAGAGGAGGCATTTAGGGTTTGTGGGAGTCTGGCATTCTGGTGTCTCTGTCGCGCAATTCACATAAAGGTCACGAAGGAGTCTGAGCAGGCTTTTTTCTTGGAGAATGAAGGCAACAGAGGCCACACTTGTCTCATTCCAGATCTTTAAAAGAATGTTTCTCCAGTCTCTCTCTCTCTCTTTTTTTTTTTTTTTTTTAAAGCTTTTCTTTTTAAGGGAAGCCTGAGTGGCTCAGTCGGGTGAGCGCCTGACTTCGGCTCGGGTCATGATCTCAACAGTTTGTGGGTTCGAGCTCCGTGTTGGCTCTGTGCTGACAGCTCAGAACCTGCTTGGGATTCTCTCTCTCCCTCGCTCTCTGCCCCTCCCCCACTCGCACTCTGTCGCTCTCAAAAAAATAAATAAATACACATTTAAAAAATTAAAAATAGGGGCGCCTGGGTGGCTCAGTCGGTTGAGCCTCCGACTTTGGCTCAGGTCACGATCTCGCGGTCCGTGAGTTCGAGCCCCGCGTCGGGCTCTGGGCTGATGGCTCAGAGCCTGGAGCCTGCTTCCGATTCTGTGTCTCCCTCTCTCTCTGCCCCTCCCCCGTTCATGCTCTGTCTCTCTCTGTCTCAAAAATAAATAAATGTTAAAAAAAAAATTAAAAAATAAAAATTAAAAAAATTAAAAATAAATAAAAAATAAGAAAACACTGATTATAACTCGTGTCTACCTATGTGCCTCTCACCAGCCAGCTTCCCTGACAGCCCCAACATACAGTGATCACCATCCTGAATCTTGCATTAACTCTTTCTTGTTCCCCCGCCTTTATTAAAGTATGATCGACAGATTAAATTATATATATTGAAGATATACAACATGGGGGCACCGGGCTGGCTCAGTCAGAAGAGCATGGGGCTTTTGATCTCAGAGGTCATGAGTTTGAGCCCCACGTTGAGTATGGAGGTACTTAAATACATAAACAAAACACAATTTTTAACGTGCACAACACAATAATTTGATATATGTATACGCTGCAAAATGATTACCCCCATCAAGCTAATTAACAGATCCATCACCCCACATGTGTGTGGTGACAACAGGCGAAATCTGTTCCCTTGGCAAATTTCAAGCGCACAATACATCGTTATCAACTCTAGTCCCCGTGTTGTACATCAGGTCTCCAGAATTTGTTCATCTCATAACTGTAAGTGACCAACCTGTTCCCATTTCCCCCTTCCCCCAGCCCCTGGCCACCACCATTCACCTTTCTAAGATGCCACATAGGAGTGAGATCGGGTCGTGTTTACCTTTCTGCGTCTGGCTCTCTTAGCATTGCGTCCTCTAGTCTCATCCACACTGCTGCAAATGGCAGGGTTTCCTTCCTTTGTGGGGCTGAAGAATACGCCATTGTATATACGCACCCCGTTTCCTTTATCCATTCATCCATCAATGGACATTTGGTTCACTTCCCCGCCTTGGCGATCGTGAATAATGCCGCCGTAAAGATGGGGGTGCGGCTACCTTTTCGAGAGTGTGATTTCATTTCCTTTGGGTATATACCCAGAATCGCGAGTGCCGGATCATATGGTGGTTCTATTTTGAAGTTTATGAGGAAACGCTAGACTGTTTTCCACGGCAGCTGTAAGCAATTTACCTTCCCACCAAACGCGCACCAGGTCGGCCTTGCTCCACGCTGTTGTCCGCACTTCATACCTTTTGCGGTTTTGATAGTAGCCATCCTAACAAGTGCGAAATGATGCCTCGTCGTAGCTTCGGTCAGCATCTCCCTCAGGTTCAGTGATGTTGAGCATCTTTTCATACACCTGTTCTAAGCGGCGTGGGGACAGGCTTCCCGACGGATGCCTTGAACACTCTGAGGTTGGCAGCCCTTTGCTGACTTCTGAGCCTCGGTTGCTGTGCTCCCGGCCTCTCCCCCCCTTCTCCTGCCAATACCTCAGGATTGCGGGAGGGGTGGGGAAGTAGAGTGTCCCTTGGGCAGTGTCCTGCACCGCTGAGGGAACTGGGTACCCGCTCACCGTGCGTTCGCCTTAGCCCCTGGGAGACATCGCGGGCTGGGGTGGGAGGGTCTCTCTCCGCGCTGGGCTGTGCTGCCTTCGGGAAGGCGCCATGAGGGAACGTGAAACTGATCATCTTATCCATTTCAGCGTGTCTCAAATGTTTTCTTCCAACAGGGTGCTGGAACTTCGCTGGACTCCTGGACTCCTGGACTCCCACAAAGATACTCTCATCCCTGGCTGGTTTCCAAAATCAATATTCTGTGCCGGGATGATGTAGGTAACCCCTCTTCTGCCAACTCGTTGACATCACTTGGCATGGCTGTCTCTTGCGTGTATCACATACGTGCGTGGTGCTAAAATATTGCTTAATTTTAGTTAACTATTAGCTTTATAAAAACGCTATCAAAAAATAAAAATAAATAAAAACAGTATCTTCTGAGATTTTTTTCTTTCGTTTAATATTCGATGTCTAAGATTCAACCATGTTGTCGTGGTTCAGATGACTGTATAATATTCCATTTGGCGATTACGCCATGATGTACATATTCATTCTCCTGCCTGTAGGCACTTGAGTTGTTCTCATGTGTTTGCCATTATAAACGCTGCTGTCGTGAACGTGTTTATACATGCTTCGTGGTGCTCAGATGAACTCTGAGCACAGAGTTAGGATTGGAATCCGAGGTCCGAGGGTGGATAACGTCCAACTTTGCGAAGTGACGTCAAACTTTTCCAAGCAAATTTACACTTCCTCCCTTGAGCGGGACCCACCCTCTTGATCCTTATCCCCTCGATACTCGCTATTTTGCAAAATTCCTTATTCTGCCAGTCAGTTGGATGTAAAATAGTATCTAACTACAATTTTGATTTGAATTCCCTACTTACAGAGAAAGCCGAACATCTCATTGTTTGTGGCTTATCTCTGAAGCGCTGAGTTCTGTGTTTTTGTCCATTGTTTCTATCGGGTGATTAGTTCTTTCCTTATTCACTTCTAAAAGTGAGTAATTTTTATCCGAGCTGTCAGCAGCGAGCCTGACATGGGGCTGGAACCCACGAACCATGAGATCATGACCTCAGCTGAAGTCGGACACTTAACCAACTGAGCCACCCAGGCACCCCATTTTTAGAAGTTTTTTTTTTTAATTTTTTTTCAACGTTTTTAATTTATTTTTGGGACAGAGAGAGACAGAGCATGAACGGGGGAGGGGCAGAGAGAGAGGGAGACACAGAATCGGAAACAGGCTCCAGGCTCCGAGCCATCAGCCCAGAGCCTGACGCGGGGCTTGAACTCACGGACCTCGAGATCGTGACCTGGCTGAAGTCGGACGCTCAACCGACTGCGCCACCCAGGCGCCCCTAGAAGTTTTTAATGTATACTTTGTCAGTTGTATGGCTTGCAAACCTCTTTCCCCAGCTTTGCAACTTATTTATTCACTTTCCTCATGGCGTCTTTTGATGAACAGATGTTCTTAATTCTAATTTTTCTAAAAGTGATCTCTGCACCCAACATGGGGCTCAAACCCACAACCTGAGATTGAGAGGTGCATGCTCTACTGACTAATCCAGCCAAGTGCCCCCTTATTTCAATTTCTTCAAATGTATTTTTTTATTAGTTTTCACTTTTTGTGTGTCATATTTAATAAAATTTTCCCTAGCCCAACCTCAGAAAAACATAGTCTATTTTAACTACAAATTTAAACTTTTTCTTTTGACATTTCAGTTTTCCATCCATCTGGGATTGGTTTTTTTTGTGTTTTTTTTTTTTTTAAGTTCATTTAGTTATTTGCAGGAGGAGGGGCAGAGAGAGAGGAAGACAGAGAACCCCAAGCAGGTTCGGTGCCGACAGCACAGAGCACGATGTGGGGCCCGAACTCATGAATCGTGAGATCGTGACCTGAGCTGAAATCGGGAGTCTGATGCTTAACCACCTGAGCCACTCAGGTGCCCCTGGGATTGGGTTTTGGAGGTAGGATCCAATATCATCTTTTTTCCCCATTTGGCCAGTTTTTTCCCCTCGTTAATGGAAGAGTGCCTCTCCTCCCCACTGATCTGCCATTCCATTGCTATCGTGTGTCATAATCTGTGCACGTGTAGGTCAATTAAGTAGGCTTTTTTTTTTTTAAACGTTTATTTATTTTTGGGACAGAGAGAGACAGAGCATGAACGGGCGAGGGGCAGAGAGAGAGGGAGACACAGAGTCGGAAACAGGCTCCAGGCTCTGAGCCATCAGCCCAGAGCCTGACGCGGGGCTCGAACTCACAGACCGCGAGATCGTGACCTGGCTGAAGTCGGACGCTCAACCGACTGCGCCACCCAGGCGCCCCTTAAGTAGGCTGTTAATTCTACTCCAGTACGTCTAACTCTCTGAGGGTACTAAGCCATTTTATTTACAATAGAATAGAATAGAATAGAATAGAATAGAATAGAAATAAATCTTGTTCTTTGGGAAGGTTCCCCTTTCTTACTCCTCCACCCGGTGGGTGTCCGGGGTTGGGAGAAAGGAGAGCAAGGAAGGACGGCTAAAAGGTACAGTGTTTTCTTTTGAGTGACGAACGTATTTTGGAACGAGATGGAGGTGGTGGCCGTGCCACCCCGTGAACGTACTGCACGTGCCCGACTTGTACACTTTAAAATTTTTTTTTTTAACATTTATTTATTTTTGAGACAGAGAGAGACAGAGCATGAATGGGGGAGGGGCAGAGAGAGAGGGAGACACAGAATCAGAAGCAGGCTCCAGGCTCTGAGCCATCAGCCCAGAGCCCGACGCGGGGCTCGAACTCACGGACCGCGAGATCGTGACCTGAGCCGAAGTCGGACGCTCAACCGACTGAGCCACCCAGGCGCCCCCCGACTTGTACACTTTAGTTCATTTTAAGCTTTGTGAATTTCGCCTCAATTAAAAAACAAAAACAAAAACACATGGATTCCTGATCCACAGAAACTGTGATATAATAAATGCTTTTAAGCCATTAGATTTGGGGGTAATTTGTTACACCGCAATAGATAATATAATACACTCTGGTTACATGATTGGACTTCAAAAATATAGAAATAAGGGATGTCTGGCTCAGTTGTAAGGGCATGTAACTTTTAACCTCAGGGTTATGAATTTGAGCCCCACGTTGGGTGTAGAGATGACTTAAAAATAAACAAATAAATAAACGAGGGGTACCTGGGTGGCTCAACCGACTGGCTGAGTGTCTGATTTCTGCTCAGCTCATGATCTCATGATTCATGAGCTCGAGCCCCACGTCGGGCTCTGTGCTGACAGCTCGGAGCCTGGAGCCCCCGCTTCGGATTCTGTGTCTCCCTGTCTCTCTGCCCCTCCCTTGCTTGGTCTCTGTCTCTCTCTCAAAAATAATAAACATTAAAAAAAAAATAAAAAAAAAAAAGATACTCCTGCAAACCAACGGGATAGAACTGAACTGGTTTTGATTTGCATTTCCCTTTAGCTTGTGATGTTGACCACCTTTTACATATACCCGTTGGCCAATCATATATCTTCTCCAGGAAAGTGTGTATTCAGGAATAGAGCTGAGAGTACAGAAATAAACCTATGTTTTATATCATCCATACAATCTATGGTCACTTTCGGTGTCTTTAAACAGACACACATAAAAACCCAGGCTATATATTGATCAGTGGATGAAAATGTCGTGACCAGAAGCTTTTAGGAATCTAACCCTGCTTTTCTCATATGAGTAAAAGTTCAACATTCGCTAATTCAGTGTCCATGGTGACTTCATAAAACATAATTATCAGGGGCACCTGGGTGGCTCAGTTGGTTGACCGTCTGATTCTTGATTCGGGCTCGGGTCATGATCTTATGGTTTGTGGGTTTGAGCCCTGAATTGGGCTTTGCACAGGCAGTATGGAGACTGCTTGGGATTCTCTGTCTCCCTCTCTCACTGCCCCTTCCCTATTCATGTGTGCTCTCTCTCTTTCTCTCTCAAAAATAAATAAACATTTAAACAACAAAAATATTGGGGCACCTGCATGGCTCCGTTGGTTAAGCATCCGACTTCGGCTCTGGTCATGATCCTGTAGCTTGTGAGTTCGAGCCCCATGTTGGGCTCTGTGCTGACAGCTCAGATCCTGGAGCCTGCTTCAGAGTCTCTCTCTCTGCTCCTCCTCAGCTCACTCTCTGTCTCTCTCTCTGTCTCAAAAATAAACATTCAAAAAAAATTTTAAAAACCCAAAATATTAGTAAGAGCCTCAGAGACATATGGGGAGAATCAAGAAGTCTAATGTGCATATTAGTGACTACCAGAAGGAGAGAAAAGAGTGGAACAGAAAAAAAATATTTGAAAGAATAATGTCTGAAAAGTTCCAAATATGGTGAAAGACACACATTCACAAGATCAAACTTTTCTCAGGGAAAGCCAAACAGGATACATTTTAAAACTATGCTTAGGCACACCAGTGTCAAATGGCCGAAAAATCACAGATTTAGAAAAAAAAAAAAAAAAAAAGGCTTGAAAGCACCCAGAGGGAAATAACACGAGGAAGCAATAATTCTGCAAATTTATCACAAGCTATGCAAGCCAGAAATCTAGGACATCTTCAAAGTGCTGAAAGATGAGCCCAAAGCACAAGCAACATAATAAAAAACAACCAGAACCACATCAAACCAAAAAGCTTCCGCATGGCAAAAGAAACCATCCACACAATGAGGGGCGCCTCGGGGGCTCATTCGGTTAAGCGCCCTAGTCTTGGCTTCGGCTCAGATCATGATCTCACCGACGTGGAATCGAGCCCCACATAGGGCTCTGTCTGAGGGTGGAGCCTCCTTAGGATTCTCTCCCTCTCTCTCTGCCCCTTCCCTGCTCTCTCTCTCTCTCTCTCTCTCTCAAAGTAAATAAATAAAAATAAATAAAATAAAGAAGCAATCAGCAACATGAAAAGACAGCCTACAGACTGGAAAAAGTATTTGCCAATCATATTCTGATAAGGGGTTCATATCCAAAATACATAAAGAACGCATACATCTCGATAGCAAACAAAATAAAACCCAAATAATCCAAGTAAAAAATGAGCAAAGACCCAAATGGACATTTTCCTGAAGAAGATATATGACTGGCCAACAGGTACATGGAAAGACGCTTGATCAAGATCACTAGCTGAAGGGAGATGCAAATCCAAACCACAGTGAAATTGCCTGTCAGGCGTATCGAAGTGGCTATCATCAAAAAAGACAAGAAATAACAAATGTTGGCCAGGATGCGGACAAAAGGGGATCCTCACACATTGTTGGTGGGATTGTGAATTGGTGCCCCCACTGTGGAAAACACCATGAAGTTTCTTCAAAAAATTACAAATAGAACTCCATAGCTCCACTTCCGGGAACATATCCAACGGAAACCAAAACACTATGTAGAAGAGGTGTCTGCACCCCCGTGTTCATTGCCTCATTATTTGCAATGACCAAGACATGGAAACGACCCAAGTGTCCATTGGCAGATGAATGGAAGACAGATAAAGAAGTTGTCGGGATATAGAGATAGATAGATAGATAGATAGATAATGGAATATTATTCAGCCAGAAAAAGGAGAAAATCCTTCCATGTGCAACAAGATGGGTGCATTAAAAAAATTTTTTTTAATGTTATTTATTTAAAAAAACATTTTTTTTCAACGTTTATTTATTTTTGGGACAGAGAGAGACAGAGCATGAACGGGGGAGGGGTATGTTATTTATTTTTTAGAGAGAAAGAGATACAGAGCACAAGTAGGGGAGGGGCGGAGAGAGAGGGAGACACAGAATCCCAAGCAGGCTCCAGGCTCCCAGCCATCAGCACAGAGCCCGACGTGGGGCTCCCGCCCATGAACAGCGAGATATTGACCTGAACCGAAGTCAGACACGTAATGAACTGAGCCACCCAGGTGCCCCCAGATGGGTGCATTTTGAGGGCATTCTGCTAAGTGAAATAAATCAGAGAGAGTAGAAACTGTACAATCTCACTTGTATATTGAATCTAAATAAACCAAAGTCCAGACTCATAGAAAAAGAGATCAGATTTGTGGTTATCAGAGGAGGAGGGTGGGGTGGGGGATTGGATGAGGGTGGTTTAAGGATACAAACCTCCAGTTTATAAGACAAATACGTACTGGGGCTGTAATGTATCGATGACTATAGTTACCACTGTATGGTATATTTGAATGTTGTGAAGAGAGTAAATCCTACGAGTTCTCATCACAAGGAAAAAACTTTAAAAAAAAAATCTATGAGATTATGGATGTTGAGCTAACGTACTGTGGTGATCACTTCCCAATATATGTAAGTCAGGTCTTTATGCTTTAAACTTCTATATGTCGATTGTATCTCAGTAAAACTCGGGGGTGGGGGTGGGGGGGGGGGGCGGGGAGAATGGGAGCAAAGAAAAAAAAGGGCTAAAATTAAAAAATAAACCTCACACCAGAATCTAATATCCAGTGAAGATACCCTTGAGGAATTAAAATGAAATAGGCAGGGGCGCCTGGGTGGCTCAGTCGGTTAAGCGGCCAACTTCAGCTCAGGTCACGATCTCACGGTCCGTGAGTTCGAGCCCCGCGTCGGGCTCTGGGCTGATGGCTCTGAGCCTGGAGCCTGCTTCCGACTCTATGTCTCCCTCTCTCTCTGCCCCTCCCCTGTTCATGCTCTGTCTCTCTCTCTGTCTCAAAAATAAATAAAACGTTAAAAAATTAAAAAAAAAAAAAAGAAATCGGCATTTGCGGATAAAAGAAAACCAAGATCACTCGTCGACAACAGCCTGACTCTTTAACAAATACTGAAGGAAGTTGTTTCAGCTGAAGGGAAGATACCAAAAGGAAACTCACACTTTGGGGGAAGGAATGAGAGCTTGGGAAATGCTAAATCTCCAGGCATAAAAATCAATCGATCAAGCAATCAATCTCTAAGTAAATACAAGACTCTTGTTTTTCTGTTCATTTCTTTGAAATACGACATAACTGTTGACAGCAAAAACAAAAACAAAACAAAACAAATCCCAAATTAACGAAACCATGAAAATAGTGGAATAAATCCAAAGAAAGTAGGAAACAATAACTAAACAGAGAAATTAATTAGAATTCAAACATGTAAAAATCAACATGGCCAAAAATTCATTGTTTAGAAGTAAAGAGACAACCCTATGGCAAGATGGCTAAACAAAGAATAAATAAACAGTACAAGGCACAAAATGGTAGAACTCCGGAAACAGAAGAAATTAAGCAGATAATAATAATAAATAAAGATGATGGAAATAAGATAGAAATAACTTTATTTGATAACATGTTCCTAGGGAAATACGCCATTTACTAAAACTAAGTCAAGAAGAGGGGCACCTGGCTGGCTCAGTTAATGGAGTGTGCAATGCCTGATCTTGGGATTATGAGTTCGAGTCCTATGTTGGGTGTAGAGATTACTTAAAATAAAATCTTTATATATACACATATGTACTTAAAAAAAAAAAACTAAGTCAAGAAGAAACAGAAAAGATGACGAGTCCTATTGATAAGGAGACTGAATGGATATATATCTGTCTTCCCACAAGGAAAACACATCGCAGTTGGCCCTGACTATTTAAGGACAGTGTTGCCAAATAGAGGACAGGTAGTCTTGTATTATTCTGAAAGGTCAGGAAGTGAGGAAATAATCCCAAACACTTTTGAGGCTAGGAAAGCCTTGGACAAAAAAAGTTTCATAGGAGTGCTTGGCTTGTTCAGTCGGAAGAGTGTGCAACTCTTGACCTCAGGGTCGTGAGTTTTAGCCTCACCTTGGGTGTCGAGATTACTAAAAAAGAGAAATGAACTTAGGAAATTTTTAAAAAGAAAAACGTATGTTTCATAAAATTTGATATTTATTCATAGTTAGATCTTACGGCAAACTAGATGTGGAAGGATACATCCTTAACTTGATAAATGTTTATTTAAAGAAAAATAAAACTAGGGGCCCCTGGGTGGCTCCGTCGGTTGAGCGTCCGACTTCAGCTCAGGTCACGATCTCACAGCTCGTGGGTTCGAGCCCCACGTCGGGCTCTGGGCTGACGGCTCGGAGCCTGGAGCCTGCTTCCGATTCTGGGTCTCCCTTTCTCTCTGCTTCTTTCCCACTTGCACTCTGTCTTTCTCTCTCTTTCTCTCAAAAATAAATTTAAAAACATTTAAAATATTTGTAATAAAAAATAAAATAAAACTATAATGTACATCATACTCATGGTGAAATAATGAAAGCATTCTTTTTTAAGATCAAGAGCTCACGAAGGTGAGTCATTCTAGTAAACAACTTGTGCAAATTCGTCAGAGTACATAGAGTAACACGGGGAGTAAAGGGTTTTTTTTTGTTGTTTTCCTTGTTTGTTTTTTTCTAAGTGAGCTCTATACCCTACAGGGGGCTTGAACTCATGACCCTGAGATCAAAATTTGCATGCTCCACTGACTGAGCCAGCCAAGTGCCCCAGGAATAAAGGTTTTGATAACTGGGTAGGTAGAAACAGAATCGGCATCAAATTAAGAGATTATTGAGAGATTACGGAGTTTGCTGGATATAAAATCAATATACAGAAATTATTAGGGAGACACAGAATCCGAAGCAGGCTCCAGGCTCCGAGCCGTCAGCACAGAGCCTGACGCGGGGCTCGAACCCACGAACCGTGAGATCATTGACCTGAGCCGGAGTCGGACGCTCAACCGACTGAGCCACCCAGACGCCCCCCGTTTACTTTTTTTTTTTTTTTTTCAACTTTTTTTTTTTTTTTTTTTAATTTTGGGACAGAGAGAGACAGAGCATGAACGGGGGAGGGGCAGAGAGAGAGGGAGACACAGAATCGGAAACAGGCTCCAGGCTCCGAGCCGTCAGCCCAGAGCCCGACACGGGGCTCGAACTCACAGACCGCGAGATCGTGACCTGGCTGAAGTCGGACGCTTAACCGACTGCGCCACCCAGGCGCCCCCCGTTTACTTTTTTAAACTGAAGCATAGTTGGCAGTGTTCCACTGAAGTCAGGTGCACAGTAGTGAGTGGACGTGTCTATACGTTATGTTGCCTTCTCCACAAGTGTGGCTGCTTCCTGCCCCCGCAGGATACCGGGGGCTAGAATTCTCATGCAGCTTTTCATCCCCCAGGACTTCTTCATTCCAGAACTGGAAGCCTGGATGGGCCTCTCACCTCCCCTCCACCCACCATCCCCTTCCTCACCCCCTCTGGCCACCATGTTTGTTCTATTTATGGGTCTGATTCTGCCTTTCGTTTATTCATTCGTTTTGTTTTCACACGTATGTTAATGGGGAGGGACCTTTTAGGAAGATTTCTCGTGGAGATTTATGAATTCGCCAAAGTGTTTTCTTAAACATGATTGAGTTTATTAAATAGTATGTGCCATGTGCTGAATGTTGGTCTCCCCCAAATGCCCACGTTGAAAACAAATCCCTAACGTTATTTGGAGGTGGCGCTTTGGGGAGGTGCTTAGGTCACGAGGGTGAAGCCCTCTTGGGAGGGGTGTCTCATAAAAGACCCCCAAGGGCTCCCTGCCCCTTCTGAGCGTGAGGAGGCAGTGAGAAGATGGCCATGTATGAACCCTCCTTGGGTACCAAATCTGTCAGTTGCCTTGATCTTGGATTCCCCGGCCTCCAGAGCTGTTTCGAGAAATCGCTGTTGCTTATAAGCCAGTCTGCGGTATGGTTGTAGCGGCCCAGATCCAGACAGTATGCAAACAATCCTATTCTTACATGACTTCTGTGCAACCTCCTATCTTCCTACGCAACCCGAGAGACGTCTGCACTTACATTCACCAAGTGCTGGCGCTCAGTTTTTGGTGGTGGGATTTGGGAAGATTTGGCATTTCTTTCTACAGTGTTTCGATCTTTTATAATAAATGTATACCCTTTTTATAAAAATAAGTCATTTCTGGGCGTTTGGGCGGCTCAGTCGGTTGAGTGTCCAACTTCGGCTCAGGTCACGATCTCACAGTTCGTGGGTTCGAGCCCCGCGACGGGCTCTGTGCTGACGGCTCGGAGCCTGGAGCCTGCTTCGGATTCTGTGTCTCCCTCTCTCTCTCTCAAATATGAATGTTAAAAAAAAACTTAAAAAAGTCATCTTTCAAAACAACTTAAGATTGGGGTTAAATATACCCAAATGGCATCTACATAATCTTGGTGATGTTAATAGATCTTGGTCATAATACTTTCGATACCGTTCTTTGAAATACTTCAATTTAAAAGATGAATTTAAAACATTCAAAGTGAAGCGGAAATAACTTGCAGAGGACAGAGGAATGTTGATCTCCAAATGAACAAGAAACTAATGAAAAAAATATGAAGTGGCCAAAAACAATAAATTATTCCCAAATCCTTTAATTTTAGTTTTCAAACGTATTACAGCATCCAGAACCTTCTCATTGTTGGTTGGAGGCCAAAACAAAAACTGGTCGGTAGTGACTGGAGAAACGTGTAGGAAAAATACCAAAAGAAAACGTGCCTCCTGGTGGCGGCTTGAAGGGCAAGACGTTTTCTGCTTCTGTGGCGCGTACGTTGCCGCACTTGTCCAAACTCCGGACCGGGAGAGGCAGACGGGTTAAAAAGCTGTCATGTGGAACACGCTTTAAGCTAAGGCAAGGGCCCGACCTGCTCGCCCAGCAAGCTGGTAAAAAGCACCACGGAGCACGTGGTGGTATTTGTTCAGAGAATACGTGTACCCTCGGGGGGCGTCTCCCCGCCTCTTCCCGGCCTGGGCAGGGGTCCCCACACTCAGCAGCAGCCCAGGCGAGTGGGCCAGACACAGCTGCTCCCAGTAAAGCACTCAACGTCACGTTTTTGGCCAAAATTAGTAAACTTTATTTGAACTTCAAAAAAATAAAATAACAGACGAAAGGCAGCTTTAGCTTTGTTCTTCCATAGGATCAGATAGAATGACCCAAAGCAGGAACTACCCCTAAGAAGTTAAAATACCCTTTACCCCCAATCAAGCCACAGGCAAGGAGGGATCCTCAATTCGGGGACGGGCCCGGGGTGGGTGGGGTAGGAAGACCACCAGAGCCAGGCGAGTGGATTCTGAGACAGCACAAGTGGAGAACGAGACAAGAAGCCCCAGCGGAAACAGAACCAGAACGTCAACGAGGAACTTTGTCACAAGAACTATGTACAAGGGAGGCGGGCCGGGGGCCTGCGCCTCGTGAGGGCACCCCCCGGGCTGCCCTTCGCCCTGGCCGATGGCCGCTGCGCCCCGGTCACCCTCAGTTCTCCTCATCACTGTCGTCTGGGCTGATGGCCGGGCTGGTGAGGCTGTAGGTGGGGCTGGTGGGCGAGTAGCCGGGGGAGGTGGGCGAGTAGGTGGAGCCTTTGGGGGAGGTGGGCGAGTAGGTGGGGCTGGTGGGCGAGTACTTGGGGGAGGTGGGCGAGTAGGTGGGGCTGGTAGGCGAGTACTTGGGGGAGGTTGGGGTATAGACCGGAGAGGTTGGCGAGTAAGTAGGAGACGTTGGGGAATATTTTGGGGTGGTGGGTGAGTAGGTGGGGCTGGTGGGTGAGTACTTGGGGGAGGTGGGTGAGTACTTGGGGCTGGTGGGTGAGTACTTGGGGGAGGTCGGGGTGTACTCCGGGGAACTGGGGCTGTAAGAGGGACTGGTGGGGGTATACTTCGGCGAGGTGGGGCTATAGCTGGGGGAGCTGGGGCTGTAGCTGGGGGAGCTCGGGGTGTAGGTCGGAGACTGCGGTGTGTATCGTGGGCTTGACGGGGAGTAGCTGGGCGAGGTCGGGGAGTAGCTGGGTGAAGTCGGAGAGTAGCTGGGAGAGGTTGGGCTGTAGTTAGGGCTTGTCGGTGTGTAGTTGGGGCTCGTCGGGGAGTAGCTGGGTGATGTTGGGCTGTAGCTGGGGGACGTTGGGGTATAATTGGGACTGGTCGGAGAGTAGTTAGGGCTGGTCGGGGAGTAGCTCGGGGATGTTGGGGAGTAGCTGGGGGATGTGGGAGAGTAGCTGGGGGATGTGGGGGAGTAGCTGGGGGATGTGGGGGAGTAGCTGGGAGAGGTCGGGGAGTAGCTGGGAGAGGTCGGGGAGTAGCTGGGAGAAGTGGGA
Organism: Prionailurus viverrinus; assembly: GCF_022837055.1. NCBI lineage: Eukaryota > Metazoa > Chordata > Mammalia > Carnivora > Felidae > Prionailurus > Prionailurus viverrinus. Next base: position 2,428,566 of record NC_062574.1, on the reverse strand, counting down.
GAGTAGCTGGGAGAGGTCGGAGAGTAGCTGGGAGAGGTGGGAGAGTAGCTCGGGGAAGTGGGAGAGTAGCTGGGAGAGGTCGGGGAGTAGCTGGGAGAAGTCGGGGAGTAGCTGGGAGACGTGGGAGAGTAGCTGGGGGAGGTTGGGGAGTAGCTGGGTGACGTGGGGCTGTAGTTAGGACTGGTGGGAGAGTAGGACGGAGAGGTCGGGGAGTAGGAGGGCGAGGTCGGGGAGTAGGAGGGGCTCTGGGGTGTGTAGCCCCCGGGGGAGCGAGGCTCGTAGGCAGGAGACGTGGGTGAGTAGCTAGGAGACATGGCACCACCTGGAGGAGAAAAGCCGAGAGGAGCCACGTGAGGGAGAGTCACCCGGAGGGAAGGACCGGGACGAAATGAACTTGGCCCCCACAGACGGACAGGGCCTGCTCACCTGGTGAGGGGATGTAGGGGCTCGAGGGGCCCGGGGAGCCCGGCGAGCCTGGCGTGGGGGACCACGCAGGGGAGTAGCCTGGACTGAAGCCGCTGGCATCCGAAGCAGCACTAGGGGAGAAGCCAGCCGCCCCTGGGGTCATCCCACTTCCTGTGGAGTGACAGACAGAGGAAACAGGCATTAAAACCAGAGCTGGAGCCCCCCCCCCCCCAACGCCTTCCGACACGGAGACTCCTCACCCTCCTGTGACCCCCCCCAGGGGGCCCCTCTGCCAGCCGGGGTCACTCACCAACACTGGGAGACCAGGCGCCATAGGCCGGAGTGGCACCCTGGTTCCAGGGAGTCATGGCCGGAGAAATCCCTCCCATGGGACTGGGCGCTGAGCCGAAGAACATGCCAGTGGCTGTGCGAGGAGGATGCGCAGGGACTGGTGAGCACGGCGTCTGGGGACCGGCCTGTCCCCCCCGCCCCCCGCCCCCCCCTACTCACGTCCGGCGGCCCCCAGGCCGGGGATGTTGGTGGGGATCTCCATGCCGTACTTGCACTTCTCCGCGTCGAGCAGGAGGTCGAAGCAGCCGGTGCCGGCCGGAGCGAGCTGGCCCAGCATGATGTTCTCAGACACCCCCTTCATGGGGTCGCTCTCTCCGTGCGCGGCCGCTTCCATGAGCACATCCACCTGAACGGCCGGAGGACGGGGCCCCCGTGAGACCCGCCACTCCCAATGCTCCGCGGCCGCTCCGCCCCCGGCGCACACATCCGCCCGACGGGGCAAGGGCGGCGGCCACGCCTCCCCTCTTCCCACGGCGCTCCCTCCTCCTGCCCCCCCCCCCCCCCCCCCGTCCGCCCCTGCTCCGTTCCGCCATTACCGTTTCCTCAAAGGAGCATTTCATGAGAGGTCCCGTATCTTGGCGGTTAACCCCGTGTCGCGTGATGGCCATCAAGTGGCCACGACAGGTCATGGTATCACACAGGAGAGCCAAGTGGCGGTAATTGACGTAGGAACCGTCAAAGGAGATGACGTGGTAGAGCTCTCGCTCCAAGGCCTTCCGCACGGCTTCGATGCCCAGCACCTGGCACGGGGTTGGGGGTGAAGGGTCAAGACCGAGTGACCGTGCTCTCCTCTTGCCCCCCGCCCCCCGCCCGGAGGAACAGTCGGGAGTCGGTGCGGCCCAGACCCAACAGTGCACTCGGGCACGGATAACCCTGAGCGAGGAGATGCGGTGCGGGAGCTTCCGGGCTCGAGCGGCTCACCGTGAAGATCTCCACGATGTCGTTGGACGTGGTGCGCACAGGGTCCACGTCCTTCTCACTCAGCACCCGCATCAGGCTCACGCCGTCGGTCTCCAGGATCCACTCCTGCAGGGCCTTGAATTCTCCGTCCTCCGTGATGATGATCTTCTTCTTGTTGTCCGTCTGCGGCAGGTGCATGTACACCTGCGGGGACGGCGTGAGCTCACTGGGGGCGGGGGCGGGGGGCGGGGGGTAGGGCGGGAGCTCACTGGGGGCGGGACGGGGCGGGAGGGCTGACCTTGCTGATCTGCTCAATGCCCTGCAGGGTCATGTCCGTCAGCATGTTGGACTCGATGCAGCGCAGGAAAACGTCGTCGTCCATCTTGTCCACCACCTCTTCTTCCTGTGCCAAGAGCGAAGCCAGAGTCTCGGAACCCTCATCGCGCCCTGGGCTCACTCACGCCCAACCCCAGCGCCCCCAGGGAACCCACAAGTCGAGTCAGGTGCCGGACCCTGCCCCCCTCCGTCCCACTGAGTTCCCTTTTATCGTGTTTTTACGATCCTAGTAAGAGAAACCTAAGGAAAAGCACCCACACTCCACCCTCCTAACACAATTTCCGTGTGTGTGTGTGTGTGTGTGTGTGTGCGTGCATCTGTGCACACACGGCCCCAGGACTGTAACTGCACAAGCAGCACCACCCCCTGCCTTAATGGCACTCACTACTTGCCCAGGCCGCTACTTCCTGGACAAATGAGCTCGTTCACGGAGATCTAGAGCATAAGATGTCGAGACACGTCAAAATCCTGGAGTCTACTCTCTGACAGTTCGACAGTAAGTTCTGAGTTTTTGTCATTAATACACCAGGCACCCCACATGCTGAACAGTATTTTCGGAGCGGTGCTCAGGAGGGAAGTCACCGGTCCAACGTTTCCTTGGGTCTTGTGATGCCCGCTGGCATGCCACTTTCCACGGGACACGGCAATTTTGCTGTCAACCTGCCCCTGGCTCTGCCCTCATGCAGGAGCCTCCCGGGAGGAAAGCCCAGTGACTCCCCTGCTTCGACACCATCTGTTTTTTCGACAGGGCCGCTGCCCCGGTTTTCCAAGGCTCCTGCGGCTAAAAGTCTGGGAATCCCTGCTACTCCCCCACTCCCCATCCCTACGGCAGGCAGCCGGCGTGCCTGGTCCCTCAACGCTTCCATCGGGACTTCTCCGGCCCGAACGAGGCTTCACAGCCTTCCACACCCGACGCTGCCGATCCCCTAGGGCGTCCGTTACCTCCTGCATCTTGTTCTCGTCGCTGTTCATGATGCGGATCCGCAGCACCAGCTTCTCCGCGTTATCATCGTTAAAGATGCAATTCAAGTCATCGCCAAAACCTGGTGGGGAGCAAGAACTGTGAGAAAGACGGCCGCGACCACACCTCGCAGTCACTGTTCATCCACAGCTCTCCCAGATGGGGCTCCTTCTGGCTTCTCCTCCCTCTCACAGAACCGTCTAGAAGGGGGGAAACACTGAGCACAGAAGGCAGAGAGGGAGGGTGGCTCGCTGGGGATGGGCGGGCGGTGACGTGACAGACGGGGAGCCCAGGCAGGACCCCGAGCCGGGCCTGCCCCCGCCGCCTCACCAGCATTGATCTTTTCGGCAATCTGCTCCATGGTCAGCTTCCGGTCAGTCATGTGCTTCCGGTCCAGCTCCACCCGCAAAAGCCAGGGGGAGATTCGGGCCACGTCAAAGTCAGGCATCTCATAGTAGACGTTCACCCACTCCTGGTCCTCGGCCACCACTGTGCTCTGGGGGTTGGGGTCGTAGTAGATGGCTGTGTTGGCGGTCACCTTCCTCAACGTCGTATGCTCCAGGCGGCACAGAATGTCCTGGGACGAAGAGGGATTGATGACACGGCACGTGGGTGGCTCCAAAGGCCCCTCCAAACCCTCTGTAGAGAGGAGTTATTCCAGGACGAGAGTTCTCCTCTTCATCCTGCCAGGAAGTCCATTGACCCACCCCCTACCTTGGCCCTCTCGGCGTCCCGAGCAGACTGGCCCAGCAGGAAGACCGTGAGTGACGGGGTCTTTGGTTTCTTGGAAATGTTGATCAGCTCCTTGAGTCGCGGCACGCCCAGGGTCACGTTCTTGGCAGACACACCGGCGTAGTGGAAGGTGTTCAAGGTCATCTGGGTGGCGGGTTCTCCAAGGGACTGTGCGGCCAGGGCCCCCACCATCTCCCCGGGATGGGCCTGCGGAGTAAGAAAGGCCAGCATCAGAATCAGCAAAGCCCTCCCTTCTGGCCGAGAACGAGACGCAGTCAGGACGGGGACAGAGGCGTCTGCACGAGGCAGAGACTTAAAGTGGAGTCCCGCGTACCCCTCCCTTCCTCAGTGCCTCAAGTGACACACGTTTGCCCCCAGGGGGTGCACACCCAGAAAAAGGCTCTCCCATCCAAAACCCCCATTTCTAAAGTACGCCAACATTACAGGCTAAACGTTCACTCTATAGCAGTTTTCCGAATAGGAAGCTCCCAATGGTCATCGAGGTTATGAGCACGTAAAATTTAACCGTTCAACGCGAATCATACGGTACGTAGCCTTTTCAGACCGACTTCTTTCGCTTAGATACAAGTTACCGTATCGTCTTCTGATGGCTGGGCCCCTCACGGCTTTCATCACAGAATAATATTCCTTTGTACGGGTTTAGCAGTTTGGTTCACCCATTCGTCAGTGGATGGACTTTCGGCCTGCTTCCACCGCCTGGCTATTAGGAATGATGGGGCCCTGAACACTTGTACTGGGTCTTGTGGACACACACTCCGCCGTCTCTTGGGGACACTCCTAGCGGGACTGCTGGTTCAAACGGGAACTCTGTGTCCCACCTGGAGAGGAGCAGCGGGCCCTGATCCCCAGCGGCGGTCCAGGAGACTTCTGATTCCTCCACATCCGCGCCCGCCGTCCCTTTATTCCCCACTGTAGCCATCCTAAACTCGTGGGGCGTGAACCGGTAGCTCACCGTGGCTTTCACCACCCACAGTTCCTTGACGGCTGAGGACGTCGAGCATCTCTTCACGTGTTTACCGCTCGCTTACGTGAACTCTTCGGGGGAAAGGTCTACTCGAATCCTTTGACATTTTTCTTTTTGTTGCTGACTCTCAATAGTCCTTCGTGTATTTTTCATACACAACCTTATCACGTGTGCGATTTGCAAATGTTTCCTCCTGTTCTGGACTGTCTTCTCATTTTCTTGCTGGTATCCTCGGATACTGGATTTACGTCAAATATATTCGGAAGTACGCCTACAATTATAACGCTTCTCTCTTCCCACTACTCTGTAAAATCCTTAAAGACGGTGATGGTGTGGCGCCTGGCTGGCTCAGTCAGTCAGGCGTCTGACTCTTCATTTCTGCTCAGGTCATGATCTCACAACCATGAATTTGAGCCTCACGGGGGGCTCTGTGCTGACAACGCGGGGTCTGCTTAGGATTCTGTCTCTTCCTCTCTCTGCCCCTCTCCCACTCATGCTCTCTAAATAAATAAAGTTAAAAAAAACAAAAACAAAAACACTGGTAGCATACCTAGTTGCTGTCCTGCTCTCTCCCCGATCCCCTACCTCCACCTAAACTGGAATTCGGCACACGGCAGGCACTCGAAGAAAATAAAGAACAATCCTCCCATTTCATAGTGCAACCACGCAGCTTCTTTCCTGTACAGCTGCCTGTCCTAGAGTGGGCACTCCGTCCCTCCAAGGCCCAGTTTTCGTGTCTGAAACGTGGGGCTCCCAAGTTGCCGGGTGGTCTCGAGACCGCTAAGAACTGGAGCAGCCCCTCCATGAACAAGGGCCATCATCGGCGGGGGGTGGGGGGGCCGCTCTCAGAGCCCAGACGCGTCAGCAGGTCAAAGGAGAAGAGCAAGGCTGAGAACACCACTCACAATGGCTTGGTTGAACTTGGACTCGATCTCTCCGAGCAGCCAGTCGAAGGCCTCCCCGCTGAGCCGGAACTCCTCGGCCATGCGGCGGGAGCACAGCGTGGAGCGCAGGTGGATGTTGAAGAGAAGCGTGGCGTTCTCCTGGGCTTGCCGGCTCAGGGGGTCATCCCCATTCACGATCACCAGCTTCTTGCTCAATTCCTTGACTCCTGGGACGGCCAAAGGAGGTAAAGAAGTTGCAGACCGGGGCCCAGCTCCCTCCTGTCCCCCCGCTCGGCCCGGAGACCCCAGAGCAGCTACTCACCCTCTACGACCTTGATGGGGTGCAGGTCGGAGGGGAGGCGAGGGTTGATGTGGAAGATCTTCTGAGCGTTCCAGATCATGCGCAGCAGGTTGCAGGGGAGGACCACCTGTGGGAGGACGACAGGGAGCGAGGATCGCGAGTGGGCACAGTCTCTCGGGGGCGGCAGCTCGCCAGCCCAGCCTTCCCGCCCACGCGTACCTTGCTGTCGCCGGTTGGGAAGATGACCCTGAGCACCTCCCGATCCTCACGCATCCGCTCAAATTCACGCTCCAGCTCGTTCTGAATGTGCGCGTTGCTCAGCACGTCCTTCACCAGGTCCTCCTGCAGAGTCCGCCGCAGGGCCCTCTCGTTGGTATAATCGAAGCGGAACCTGCACGCGGCGGGAGGCGGCGTCAAGGGGCAGGCGGGCCCAGGGCCTGACCCCTGCCCGGGGCACCGAGGCTCCCGAAGGGGCAAGGTCTGCACAACGGGGCTGTGGAGGCGAGACTCTCGGGCAGGGAAACTGCAAAAAGGACCTGGGGCGGGGCGGCCCGTCTGGGTTTGCTCTGTCGGGTCATCGGGCACGGGCCGGGGCCGGGTCTCAGGTCTGTTCCCCACCCACCCGCTCCCACCACGCGGCGTCCGTCACCCGGGTGGGCGCGGGGCTCTGGGGGATCGGGCTGCCTGCGAGGCACAGTCCAGGCGAGCAGTCTGTGTGCAGGGAGGGGGGGGCCCCCAGGAGGCGAGAACCACCCCCTGCCTCCTCCTCACTTCTTCTCAAAAGCCTTGTTGGACGGCTTGAGGGTGGCCAGGTTCTGGAACTCGACGCTCTCGCCGGCCAGGCCGTCCTCGCCGTAGCGGAGCTGCACCACCTGGTTGATGGAGTTGCGCACGGTGGCGTCGTACTTCACCATCACCGACTCCATGGACTTGATGAGCCGCCGCTGGATGTACCCTGCGAGGAGGTCACCGGGGCCTCACCACGGGCCGCAGGGCAATGAGGCGAACACGTGGCCTGAAGAGCCTCTCTCAGAGCGAGCCCTGCCGGCGGCCCGAGGGCCTTAGCCCACCCGAACCTCAGAGGGGGCAGCCGGTAGCCCCCTGGTCCCCGAGGCCTCTCCGTGAAAGCCGAGCCTACCACCGACCGGAACCGGGCCCAGAAGAGTCCCTTAGCAACCAGCCACCGGACGGGGCCCAGAAGAGTGCCCTAGGAACCAGCCCCTGCGTCACAGTGCACGACAGAGACCCCGAGCTCCTCCCCTGCACATGAAGGCTGCAGGGCCGTCACACGGGGGCGGCTCCCTGGCTGTGGCTGTCGTTCCCCCCACGAGGGACAAACCACATGTCCGGGAGAATGCCTACCCCTCCCTCCACGCCCTGCACCCGCCCCCTCCCCCCCCTCCCCCCCCCCCCCCCCCCCCCGGCCGATACGCACGGGCCCGAAGGCCTCACCAGTCTCAGCTGTCTTGACAGCGGTGTCGATGAGTCCCTCGCGACCCCCCATGGCATGGAAGAAGAACTCGGTGGGCGTGAGGCCGCCAGGTAGGAGTTCTCCACGAAGCCTCGGCTCTCGGGCCCGTAGTCGTCCTTGATGAAGTGGGGCAGGGTCCGGTGCTTGAAGCCGAACGGGATCCGCTTGCCCTCTACGTTCTGCTGCCCGACGACGGCGATGACCTGGGAAGTGAGAGGCGGGGTGCACCCGGCGCCCTCTGCACCAGGAGCGGGGGCTCCCAGCACTACCCCCTCCGCCGCTCCCAGCCCTTCTCTGCGGCCCAGATCTGGAAAGACAGGGCTCCCCACCTGGGAGATGTTGATCTTGGAACCTTTGGCCCGGACACGACCATAGACTTGAAGTTGTTGTATTCAGACAGGGACTTCTGGGCGGAGGAGCCGGTCTTGTCTCGGGGCGTCGTTGAGAATGCGGTTCACCTGGTTCTCAAACGTCTGCCGCAGGGTATTCCCCGGGGTGGGCTCCAGCTCGTTGTTATGAGCCTTCTCGATGACCTGGGTACGTGGGCGGGGGCAGACCTCAGTGGCGTCCTACTCCCCATCCCTCACACCCGCTGGGCTCTCGCGGACGTCACGTTCAAAGTCTCTGAGTGTTCTGCCCACCTCTATCACATCCTGCTTGGCCTTCTTGATCGTGTTCTGGATGTCCTGGTAAGTTTTAGAGTCCGCAATGGAGTCCCCGATGCCAATGGTATGACCTAGGGAGAAGGAGAAGCATCACACCCTCTGGGGGCTCCCCAAAGACCTGGGATGGATCACAGCCAAGAGAGTGCCAAACCCAAGCAGGGAAGAGAAAAGGCTGGAGAAGAGCAGTAAAAAGACGGAGTAAAGATTCAAAGCAGGTTTGCTAGAGCCTTCTACTCACCCTCGATGAGCAGCCAGTTGTTAATGACGGTCTGAATGTTGGAGTAGAAGAGGCGAGTGATGTTCGTGACCCATCTCCAGGTACGAGATGTGGACCAGCGAGCCGGCAGACGTGCCCAGGGACTTCTTACACAAGATGCCCATGATCAGCTCCCCGTTCTCCACCACCACCTGTGCACAAATCACCCTCTCAAGGCCCCTGCAGTGGCTCCCCTGGAAATCCCATGGATTTCAGCAGAAGGCCAAGAGGCAAGGTGGCGGCCAGGTCCGAATGCCGTTCCCACACACGCAGAGACCGGGTCCTCCTACCTTGGTGTCCCCGGGAGAGATGTGCTTGTAGGGACCACTGTCCTCATCGTCGGGATGGGTGCTGTGGGTGCGGATGCAGTTGATGTGGCCCGGTATGATGAGGGAGAAGATCTGCTTGCCCGTCCACAGGGGACGGGGCTTCAGAATGGCTGGCTGTGGGACCTTCCCGTCCCACGTGGACAGGAACATCAGGAGGTTCATCACCTCACCCTGGGAGGGAAGAGCAGGCCAACAGACTTCAGAACCGCAGGCCCCGCTCTTGGGAATGTCACCTGCCCAAGGGTGACAGCCAGATTCTAGAGGCAGAGAGATGCCAGGAAGTGTTTTCCAAAATTTTAATTGAAAATACAACAGCTAGATTTTGGGTTTTTCTTCTTTTAAACAAAAAGTACAAATTACTTTAAATAATTAGGAAGTAACCGGGGCGCCCGGGTGGCTGTCAGTTGTGTCCAACTTCGGCTCAGGTCGTGACCTCGCGGTTCATGAGTTTGAGCCCCGTGTCGGGCTCGAGGCTGTCAGGGTGGAGCCCTGCCTCGGCTCCTCCGGCTCCTCCTCTCTCTGCCCCTCCCCACTCATGCTCTCTCGCTCTCAAAAATAAACGAGCAAAAAACGAATTGAACAGCGAGCTAAAGTGGTAAACGTTTCGGCCCGTGATCCGCCTGACCCCATCTTCCTTCTGCCTCACATGCAGGTCCGTGTGACGCGAGTCAAGGCAAGAGTCCTGACTCTCCCTCCCAACCATCCCCTCGCCGCCCTGGGGCCCCTCTGCCCGTCCCAAGTCGGGCTCCCTCCCCAGGGGCACACACCCGCTCCAAGAAGACGTCTCTCTTTGTGAATTTGCGCACTGCGGTGAGCGTGTCCTGCACGATGCCCATGACGGGGCGATTGCTCTGGGGGGTGACAATCATGCGTGGCACCATGGCGAGCTCCTGGATCTCCGCCCGGGTCTCCAGAGACTGCGGCAGGTGCAAGTTCATCTCGTCCCCGTCAAAATCAGCATTGTACGGAGTGGTCACGCTGCGGTGACAGACGGAAGCCGGGGTCAGGAAGACGCCTGCAGGGAGGCGTCAGGGAGCAGCCCGGCCCCGCCTGCCTCCCTCAGCCAGGGCGCTGACCTCAGATTCAAGCGGAAAGTCGACCAGGGCAGGATGCGGACCCGATGCCCCATCATGGACATTTTGTGCAAAGTCGGCTGCCGGTTGAAGATAACAATGTCTCCGTCGCACATGTGCCGCTCCACCTGTCGGAGGAAGTGTGGACAGGTCTTAGGGGAGGCGCTGTGAATGGGAGGACAGGACCGTGGGCCTGAAATGCTCTACACGTGGAAACAGACGACACTGTGGGGTTAATTTCACACGGAACACGTGTCAACCACGAGCTTCGGGCCAGGTTATCAGCGATGCCAAGGCACAGTTATCCACCAGCCTCAGGGAACTCGGCTGTGAGAGAAAGCCCAGAGACCCTGGACACGAAGCCTCCTGTTCTGTTCCTCCCCTGGATCTCCCTTCCCTGCCACATACACCCCTCGTGCTGCGCTTGGGTTTATGCGACCCCCACCCCAGATGCCCACGGCCAGCAGCTCTGGCTCCACTAGGAGGCGGCAGTCTCAGAGTCTCCACGCGCCTGGACCCTAACCAAGAGGACAGGATCCCCCCGCCCCCAGGGCCCCCTGCCAGAGAGCTTCCTGCTCAGGGGACAGAGGCCCTGGCCTGTCACGTGCCTTGTAGCCGGTCTGCAGGTGAAGGTCACTGGGCTTGGGGTGGAAACGCAGGTCGATACGATCGCCGTTGTCCCGGATGATGTACTTGGCGCCCCGGGTACTGGCTGTTCCCCCTGCGCACCAGCTCCTGAAGTCTGAGGAGGACAGAGGCACGATGAACACGCGCCTCCCAGGAGCCCCCGCTGCCTCACTCAGCCGGAGCTCTCGGTGCGGGCCCACTCCCCTCGTGTGTCCGCAGCCCTCCCGGCGGGGTCCCGGCGCAGAGCCCACCTGTCGATGTTGAAGGGCGTGACGATCTCCGCAAAAGTCATGTTGGCAGCGATGGAGCGGGGCACGCCGACCTGGTCGATGGAGAGGTTGGGGTCGGGGGTGATGACGGTGCGGGCCGAGAAGTCCACTCGCTTGCCCATCAGGTTCCCCCGGACCCGGCCTTCCTTGCCCTTCAGCCGCTGCTTCAGGGACTTGAGGGGGCGTCCGGACTTCTGCATGGCCTGCGAGGACACACGGCGAGGCGGCCGCGGTCAGCGCGGCCCCTCCTCCGGGGCAGGGGCGCAGGGGCGCAGGGGCGCAGGGCAGGCGGGGCGTGCGGACTCACGCGGGGCAGGCCGGGCAGCTCGTTGTCCACCATGGTGGCCACATGGAACTGGAGGAGCTTCACGTCCTCGGCGATGACGTGTGCCGCCGCGCCGTTCTGCTCGTTCCGCCGCAGCTGGTTGTTGATCTTCACGATGTCGGCCAGCTTGTGCGTCAGGTCGTCCTGCGGCGGAAGTCGGCGTCCTCACCGCCAGGCGCTCGGGGTCTCCCTCGCCCCCGGGCGGGCGGGCCCTGCCCATCCCTCCTCTCCCGGGCGCAGAGGCACCTCTGCGACCGTCACCGCAGTAAGGGCCTCGTTGAAAGGCGCGCGGCTAGCAGGCGGCGGTCACCCCTGCACGCCCGCACCCGCGCTGTTCCCTGCCCCCCCCCCATCCCACCCCCGGACAGGCAGGGTCCCCGGGCCGCCGACCTGGTTGCGGGCAGAGCCCTGCATCACGACGGCGGGCCGCACGGACAGCGGGGGCACGGGCAGCACCGTAACGATCATCCACTCGGGCCGCGCGAAGCGGGGCTCCATGCCCAGCACGAAACACTCCTCGTCGGAGATGCGCTTGAAGATCTCGTGCACGCGCTCGGGACTCAGCAGGATCTTCTTCTCCTGCGAGTCCTCGTTGACGTGCTTCCACTCGGCATACAGCTCGAGGCCGGAGCGCCGGATCCTGGGCTGGTACCGCCCGCAGCCACCGTGGCCCTTCCAGACAGAGGGGGGCCGTCAGAGCCGGGAGGTGCCGGCGCCTCTGTGCCCTCCCGGTGTCTTCTGCCGCGCCCCCCCCACCCCCCACCCCGCGCGGCGTCCCCGACGGCCGCTACCTTCTCCTTGGCCAGGTCCTCGTCGCCCTCCGGCTGCTCCACACCGAACTTATTGTCCATCTCCTCTCCGCCCTCGCAGATGTTCTTGCCCTTGCACAGGTCGTACACGTGTGTGAGCCGCTTCTTGGGCTGCCCCTTGGACTTGGCCAGAATGTCCTTGATCTTTGGGTTGTTCTGGGGACACGGCAGAGCAGGGTCGGTTGGGCCTGCTCCTTGGCCCCCCCAGGCATCCCCTCCCCTGGGGCCGGGGCCGGGGCCGGGGCCGCCCCCCCGCCCCCCCCCCCCCCCGCCCCCACTCACAGAGTCCACGAGAAGTTTGGAGCAAAAGAAGCAGACACAGCGCAGAACTTTCATCGTCTTCACCAGGAAGCCCACGTGAAACACAGGTTTGGCCAGCTCGATGTGGCCAAAGTGGCCAGGGCACTCTGTCATGTTTCCTGTGGGGACACACACCTCAGAGACCAGGTCCCCAGGTGTCCACCCTCAGGCCGGGGTCCAAGGAGCCCAGCCTCCTGCTCCCTTTGGGGCGCCGCGCCAGCCTCCCCGCACTCACCTGCACAGGTCTGGCAGCGGCCAGTCCGCTCGATCACCCCCTGCCTTGGATCCATCAGCCCCCCAAGCTTGGGGCGGCCTCCCTCAGTCGTCTCGGGGTATTTGATACCCCCCTCGGTCACGGACATTCGTTTCTACAGAGAAAAAGACCAATAACAACTAAATAGGATTCCTACTTTCCAGCTTTCGTATGCTAAGGCCTCGAAGAACCCCAACTACCCAGAGCAGAGAGAGCCGGGTATAGCCCGGGGTGAGGGGAACAGGGCATCAGTGTGTGTGCTCCTCTGCGAGTGACAGAGCCAGAGTATCGGGGTCCCAGCCACTGCCAGAGTGGGAGGGGGCGCTCACACTAGCGGGCCGTGGACCCCAGCCCCCAGAGAAGCTGGCTAGCTCTTGGACTCAAGCTCCAGACACCCCTCCAGACCGAATTCCTGGTCTCTGGCATCCACAGGATGCATCCCCAAAGCTGAAAACAAGCCCAGAATCCGAGCCCCTGGCAGGAACCCCTCTGTACGGCACCCCGCCGTGACAGTGCACGTGTCCTGCCCCAAGATGTGGCCTGCCGAATAACCGGCTCTCATCCTTGTCAGCTCCTCCTCCCCAACAAGGGCCTGGCCAGCTCTTCAGAACCCTTCCTCATCAGATGGAGAGCTCGTGGTAAGACGGGAAAGGCAGGTGTGGGAGTGGAAGGTCGGTGAGAATGATCTGGAGAAGTGTACCCAGGCGGGGCCCAGGAGAGGGAGGCAGAACCCGGGGTGGGATGCTGACAGGGGCGGGAGCGGGGGACAGAGGAGTTCAGAGGCCTGTGTGTGTTAGAGAAGAGATCTCTGCCCTGGGCGAGAGGCGGGCTCAGGAAACCTTTACTTTTCACGCCCTGAAAACCAAGGGCTTTGCAATGAGCTGGGTTTGGCCCACTCGACTTCCAGAGCGAACTGAAACCTAACAAAAGCTTTGATCAGCACGTCAACTTCAGGCCGGCACCAACCGCGCTCAGTGCACCTTGTCTGTCTAACCCTAACTGCTCACCTTCCAGGAATGAGGTCCTGTCCTTAGACAGGAGAAACCTGAGGCTGCATGAAGGGACTTGTCCAAGGCCTCTACCTCCAGGAGCCGCCGGAAGTCGGACCCAAGCCTCTGACCCAATCACAGTCCGTCCCGCGGCCCGGTAAGCACCTAAGCTCTGGGGTACAGCTTCTGGGTGGCAAGCACAGCACGGGCTGACTAGTCTTCTCTCCACAGCTGACCGACGGGCACCACAGTCCCATTTTACAGATTACAACACCGAGGGGCCCAAGGACACGGGGCGAGAAAGGAACGGGGCCAGGATCACCTGTGCGTCCTTTCTAGTGCATCGCGCCGAGAAAACGGACAGTGGGTTCTAACTGGCACCACGGGGCGACTCCACCTCCTTCCACTACGGCCACCACCAAGTCCCCGAAACCAGGCCAGACGGACCAAGGAGCTGCACTCTGCCCAAGCCAGCGGAGCCGGCCAGTCTGAGCTTGTGGGCCTGTGACACTCGGCAGGTGGGCCACTTCACCAAGCCTCATATCCTTCCCACCTAAGAGGGGGCACTCAGGTCAGAAGCCAGTACCTGCCCTTCCTCACCCTCAGGCACAAAGTGGCTGAGAGAGCACGGGCTGGGGCCAGAGACCCCTGGTTTGCAATCCTGGCTCCACCATTTACCAACTATGCAACTTCATTTACCTGCTTAAACCCAGCACGTGACAGGTGCTCAGTAAATGACAGCGCTCACGATCTAATCACTCAGCAAGCTCCTAAACGGGTTCTGAATCTCGCCCCTCTTCTCCAAGCCCACAAGCCCTGCCTCAGGTCAGGCCTTTCCTTTGCCGTCTACATCAGAGCATTCCTTCAGTGGGCAGCCTGCCTCTCGTCAATCCGTCCACACACGTGGGGTGCTCCTCTTAAAATGGAAATCTGATCTTTGTACCCTCCTGTCCTCGGAATGACATCCAAGCTCAGTAGGAGTAAGCAGAGCTTACAAAATGGGTTTTATGATGTTTCTACCTTCCTTTCTTTTCCCACCTGGGTAACAGACTCCCCTGTGGTCTCCCCATCTGCCAGCACGCGTGCTGCCCTCCTCATTGTCTTCTGGAAGGTCCTTCCCCATAAGGCAAATTGCTATTTAAAGACCCAGCTCAGGTATTGCTTCTTCCAGAAAGCCTTTCCAGAGCCTCCCCAAGACAGACCGGCACCCCTCCTCTAGGCTTCCATAACCCCTCTCCCACTGCACCTCTCCTAATGCAATCAAATTACCTACTGGGGGGGGGGGGGTCTGTCTTCCCACAGATTATAAGCATCACTCGGCAGACAGCATTTCTCTCTCGTCCTGGATCCCACGGCCCCTAATGAATGTTTGTGAGACGGAACTCCACCGCTCAGGACCCTCCGGTACAGGGAAGTGTGTTCAAAGAACTTGGAAAAAAGACTGGCCCCTGCCAGCCAAGCCCTCGATCCCCTCATAACGGGTCTGACCAGCCATCCTGAGCAGAAACCTAACGGTCTACTGATGTGAGGCTGAGAAGGCTCTGAGCACCCACAACGTTCATCAGGAAGACAAGGCTGGGGTGACTGGATTCCCAGAGCTGGAACCCCTTCAGCTGCATCGTGTCTTGTGAGAAAACCAAAGGCTCTGCTCACCTTGAAGGAAACACAGGAAAGCAGAAGCAGGCCTGACTCTGGCTGCCACAAGGGTCACTAGAGAGCTCAGGGCGATCAAGCTCAAAACTTTGTGGCTTTCTCTGCTCCGAGCCCAAGCCCGCCAAGCCACCCACCTGCAAGGACTATTCTGCTTGCAGGTATTGGGAAGCAGCTGGGGGCTGTCCTGGAATGTTCTGGAATATCTCTCTACCAGAAGGTAACACACTTCATTTTGGATTATATATATACATGACATCAGCCCGCAGCCTTTCATCCAAGCCCTGGTTCTCATGACCTACGTAAGGGGTAGGCTCCTGAGGGGGTGGCTGGTCCCAGAGGGTGGCCCTGAGGTCACAGAACAGAAGCCTGCCACAGAGTCTCAGGAAACACTCATTCTCTTTTCTCTGCCTTTAGAGAAACACACTTGGAGGGGCGCCTGCGTGGCTCAGTCGGTTAGGCATCTGTCTCTTGATCTTGGCTCAGGTCACGATCTCATGGTTTGTGAGATTGAGCCTCACGTCGGGCTGAGCTGACAGTGCAGAGCCTGCTTGGGATATTCTCTCTCTCTCATCTCTCTCCCCCTCCCCAACCTGCATGTGTGCTCTCTCAAAATAGATAAACATGAAAGAAAGAAAGAAAGAAAGAAAGAAAGAAAGAAAGAAAGAAAGAAAGAAAAAGAAAGGAGGGAGGGAGGGAAGGGAGGCAAGGAAGGAAAGAAGGAAGGAAGGAAAGAAGAAAACACTTGTCCTTGGAACTGGGCTTTGGGCCACTTGTACAGATGCGGTACCCACCCTGCCCCCGTGACATCTATGCTCCAACCACAGAGATCTCTCAAAATTCCTTTCCTTCACATGCCCCCTTCCCGGTACACTTCTTTCCGTTCTTTAAGATCCAATCCAATGTCCCCTCTCCGTAATGGTCACTGAGCTGTCCCTGGCCTCATCCACACCCCAAGAGGTGCTCGGCCGCTGTCTTTCCTCGTTTCCTCCCGTCTCTCGCAGTCCTTGAGGGCAAGGATCATGTTGCACAGTGGCCAGCATGTGATAGGGCTCAGCAAGTAGCTGCTGCAAGTACAGGAAGTCCTTCCTTAGATTATAAATAACGTGAGGACGAGAATAAGCTTCTGATCCGCCGACATAACCCACACGTATCAGAATCTATTATTGTTTTAAATCCTAAGTTGGGGTGTAAATAAATAAAGTTATACTCTTCCTGGCAGATGGCCGCTTTTAATGAAAAGGAGCCAATCTCGCCACATGTAACGGAGCACCCGTCTCCCCTGACTTGGTACCGGCTTTGCAGGAAAGTCCCAGTGCCAGCCCTCCTTGCGTCCTCGCCCTCACTCCGCAACATCCAAACCCGCCACAATGGCCGAGAGAGCAGCTCTATCTTACGGCCATTTTTTTTTTAATTTTTTTAACATTTTTATTTATTTTTGAGACAATGAGAGACAGAGCATGAACAGGGGAGGGTCAGAGAGAGGGAGACACAGAATCCGAAACAAGCTCCAGGCTCTGAGCTGTCAGCACAGAGCCCAACGCGGGGCTAGAACTCACAGACTGCGAGATCATGACCTGAGCTGAAGTCGGCCGCTTAACCGACTGAGCCACCCAGGCGCCCCGGCCATTTTTTTTTTTTAAGGTTATTTATTTTGAGACGGAGACAGCGTGAGTAGGGGAGGAGCAAGAGGAGGGGGAGAGAGAATCCTAAGCAGGCTCTGCACCGTCAGCACACAGCCTGATGTGGGGCTCGAACTCACAAAACCGCGAGATCACGACCTGAGCTGAAACCGAGAGTCGGCCGCTTAACCGACTGAGCCACCCAGGCGCCCCGGCCATTTTTTTTTAAGGTTATTTATTTTGAGACGGAGACAGCGTGAGTAGGGGAGGAGCAAGAGGAGGGGGAGAGAGAATCCTAAGCAGGCTCTGCACCGTCAGCACACAGCCTGATGTGGGGCTCGAACTCACAAAACCGCGAGATCACGACCTGAGCTGAAACCGAGAGTCGGACGCTTAACCGACTGAGCGACCCAGGCGCCCCGTCTTACAGCCAATTCTAAGAGCCCTCAGTACCTCGACACACAGCCCTCCTCTTAAATACTACCTGTTCCATAAGAGGTCCCTTGCCCGCCGGTCCTCCTACCCAAAGTGGAGCTGTTATTCCCTCAAACTACAAGAGCACTATATAAACTGCAAGCCATGCAGGGTAAAATCACTTTCCCATAAGCCTGCCCACCAGAGATGACCCCCCCACCCCCGTCCAGTTTTGTGAGCAACTGGCCTGCCACACGCTTTTTAAAATGCAAGTATGCTCCGGGGCACCTGGATGGCTCAGGTCACGATCTCTCAGGTTCGTGCATCTGGCTCTGGGCTGACAGCTCAGAGCCTGGAGCTGCTTCGGATTCTGTGTGTGTGTGTGTGTGTGTGTGTGTGTGTGTGTGTGTGAGAGAGAGAGAGAGAGAGAGAGAGAGAGAGAGAGTGAGTGTGTGTGTGTGTGTGTGTGTGTCTCTGCCCATCCGCCAGTCACGCTGTCTCTCTAAAATGAATAAACCTTAACATTTTTTTAAAATAAAAACATAAAATGCAACTATGTTCCTATTTTTACATAAACAGGGTCTCATTCTGCACACTGTTCAGTAACATTTATCCGATTCCTAAACTTTATTGGTTCCTCGTGCCCTTGGTGTCTCAGTAATTTTCACAGCACTCCCTGGGCCAAGAGAGATCCACTTACTAAGTACCTAAATCCAAACAACTCACTAAACATCTATATCCTACCGACTCAATAGCCATTTGAAACAATACACATAAATTGAGAAAAAGATTCCAATATTTTAGAAAGAAAAATATTTTTATTTCCTAGATAACCACAATTACTTACGACACCTGTTGGGCACGGTACTACTTGGCAGATCTTGGAACCAGATTGGTCAGCACCACCCCGATTTCTTGCTCTACACTGATTTTTTCCCCCTGTATCTATTAGCAGCTGCTAAAAACCCAGCTTCCCAAAGATATGACGTCACTGAAAGGGATCTGGCGCCATCTAACGCTGAAAGGCAGCTACCAGGAACTCCAAATTCCCAAGACATCAGACACATGGAGCTGAGCTCTGGCGCTTCTCCTGAAAATTTAAAACCCCTCACTGGGCCCCTGAGAGTTCGCCGAGGTGGCTCAGCCCAGTTTGGGGAACAGGGAACTCAGCCTAACGGGAAGATCTTTTCTCTTCTAGGAATACACGCCCAGAGTTACTCCCTAAGATTCCTATCAGTAAATATCTAGGCAATTTATAATTTCAAACAATATCCTTGTCAAACGACGTTGTGATAAAAATCCTCCCACACATATCTTTGTGAACTTGGCAATTATTTCATTCTCTCATTCATTTAACGGGCTCTAATTACACACCAGGATTATGTGCTGGGCACGATTTGAGAGGCTGACGTTACAGAGGTGAATACGAGGTCCCTCACAAAATTTACATCCTCCTGAGGGAGCGAGGAACAGAAAAACTAATCCTTTCAGGTTGTGACAGGCTCTGAGGTAAAATAAAGTCAAGACCAAGGGTTAGAGGGGTGCCTGGCTGGCTCAGTCGGTGGAGCACGTAACTCTTGATCTCGGGGTTGTAAATTCGGGCCCCACATTGGGTGTCGAGATTATTTAAAGATAAAAAAAAATGAGAAAGCCAAGAGCCAGGGGTTAGAGAATGCACAGGTCAGGAAAGCACCCCGAAACAATGGGCTATCTGAGCAGAGAACACACGGACAGAAAGGCTGAAGCCTGGGGAGCTGCGGGCAATGCCCTAAGCAGCAGGAGCAGTGAATAATAAAGTCCCCGAGGCAGGAATGAACTCATACTGTTGGAAGAATGGGCACATGGGTGTGGTTAAAGAGCGAAAGAGGAGTCTGGCGAGGAGCTGGAGAGGCAGGCAGGGGGCAGGTAATGCAGGACCCCGCCGGTCAGGGTAAGCCGCTCGGACCCTTCGGAGAGGACTGGGCACAGGGAAGAGCCCGGGGGAAAAAGAGCTCTCTAGCCGCTCTGCGCACCGCAGAGGGAACAGCTAGCAGCCGGGGCTACTGCCCGGAAAGACGAGGGCGGCGCGGACCCTGCCGGTCCAGATGGAGATGGTCACAAATGGCTGGATTCCAGGCCTATTTTGAAAGGCAGAGCCGACAGACTGGCAGATGGACCAAGTGGAAGTTGTGAGAAGGCGAGGAACCAAAGACGGCTTTTGGGTTTCTGGCCCGAGGAAGTGGGTGAATGGTAGAGGCGCCTGGCGAACCGGGCAAGACCCGGGGAGGGGCACGCTCAAGAGGAGAAATTAAAGAGGTTTTCATTTCAGGATATGTTTTTAGAAGCGGTAGGGCCGGAGCAAGGTATGTGCATATTAAACCACATCAACTTGTCAGACGGTCCTCCAAAAAGGCGACACCAGTTTATTAGCCTCCTACCAACAGCGGCTAAGCGTGCTCACTTCCCAGGATTTGGGCGAGCAGAGAACAAGCAGATAAAGAAAAAACACTTCATCTAAATTTGCATGTTTTTATTAGTAAGCTGAATATTTTTTATTGGCCACTTGCCCTACTTCTGTGAACTGTTTGTATCCTTTTTCCGTTTGCCTATCAGGTGTGTGCTTTCCTTACTGGTTTATAAACGTTCCTTGTGTATTAAGAAATCTGACCTGGTCTATCACCGTGCAAATACTGTTTCCCAGTCTGCTTTTTTAGCTGTCCCCGGTGCCTCCGATAAAGAGAAGCACCTCTTATTTTCAAGTAGTGAAACGTGCCCGGCTCTTCCCTGTACATAAAATGCTTAGCTCAGTGCCTATCATGTGCCCCGCCTACAATTCATTCATTCCTATTGAGGGGTTCTGTCCCCGGAATCGGCCCCCACAAGGCTTCTGTATGTCTCTAGGGCTTCCTAGTTTATCTTTCTAGACTTAAACCTTAACTCCACCTGGAATTTCTCTGGAATGGTGCGTTTACGAGGTCCTGACTCCTGACACAACTTCCGATTCACGTGGCTGAGCCCTGTCCTCCAGCAAAACGATCTCCATCCACAAACACAGCCATTCAACTCCATTCTCTCCAGCCCACTGGCTCCCTCCAGTTCCCTCCACAAAGGAGTCCAAGTCACCAGCAGTTCTCCCCCAGAACTCCCCTCCTCCCTGATCTCTCCTGCTTCCCCTCTTAGCCCTCCTCTTCCTCGGCAATGGGTTCTTCACAGGGCAACGGAAGTAGGAGTAGCCCGTTTTGTTTGTTTGTTTAACGTAAACTTGATGTCCCTCTCCTACTTCGAATTCTCCAATGGCTTCCTACGAAAAATAGAATTAAACCCCAGGATTCCTTACCATGATTTCCAACATCTCACCTGGCCTGCCCGGTCGCATGCTTCTCCAGCCCATTTCCACAACTGTCCTCACTCGGCTGAACCCCAGTCACACACGCACAATTCTTTGAAGCCCCTGGGGCCACCCCGAATTCATGCCTCCCTCAGGCCCTTTGCACCTGCTGTTTCCTCTGTCTGAAGAGCTCTTGTCCCCCAATTTGTGGCCTAGACTACTGGCTGCTTCTCTCATCCAGGTAATGTCACCTCCCCAGGCAGGGCCTGTGGACCCTGACACTACCCCATCTACAGGAACTTCACACCTCGTGGCAGCGAGCACCGCTTCACTCCATTCAAAGTACTCGCCGTTAACGCAATCCCCTCGTTCATTCATTTATGTGTTTAGTGTCTGCTCTGCGTCTATCCCACGACAGGCGTTCAATTCATACTTGCAGAAGGGGAGAGGAGAAAAAGATCTGGGGTCCGGCTTCGTATCCAAACTTGAAAAGCCTCCCCCCCCCCACCCCCACCCCCCGAAGTCCTTCTGCATCTACTCCCTCCCGGCTGCGACCAGTCCGCCCCGGCGGCCCGTGCTCCAGGCCCGTCCCCCAGGCCACCGTGGAGCCCCGCCCGCGGCGCGGCAGAGCGCAGAGGGAGGGCAGGCCGCTTACCAGTTCATCCGGACTGAGGACTCCGAACTGCACTCGCTTGATGGTGCGCAGCGGGCATGCGCTGTCCCCGGAGGGGGGGCCACCCCCGTGCATCGCGGAGGCGGGCGCGCTGCGCAGGCGCAAACCTCTCTACAAAAACCCTGCGCCGCCTCCGCCTAGGTGCTCAGACCCCGTCGGGGCGGCCACCGGGAAGGACCTCCCCGAGTTGGGAGGAAAAAGCCGGAGGAGGGAAAGGTGGGGGAGGGAAGAAGGCGGGGAAGTGAAAAGGAGCGAAAGGAGCTCTCCTCCCCCTTTCCGGAGATTTTTCGTCTCCCAAAAAGGAAAAAAAAGAGGGAGGGGGAAAGGAAAAGGTTTCGGGGGGGAGGAAGAAGAAAAAGGGTAACGAATAAATAAGTAACCAGGCTCCTGAACGGCAGAGGTTACGGCAGTTTGTCTCTCCCCCTTCCGGGAGCCGCCTTCTTCTCCAACCGTCCCGGCCGCGCTCTCGGCGCTTCTGAGGAGCGAACTGGCCGAATGACGCCCTTTATAGATTCGCCCCTGCATCCCCGCCCCTTCCTTTCCCGCCCTCCCTTGCGCTACGGGGTCGCCTGCGCCGGCCTGCACGGAGCGCGCGCTCGAGTCGTTGGTCCTCCCTCCCCGGCACCCGGGTTGGGCGGCCTTTTGAAGCGACAAGGGGGAGGGGGACTTTTTTTTTTTTTTTACCCCGCCGCCTCCCCTTTCTGCTTCCCTCCAGGCCGAGATTTACGGTGTGTAGGATCTAGGGGAAATATAGGCCGCTTTTATTCTAGTTTGGACTGTGCTTTCGTCTTCAGCAAAAGTCTCCCCCCCCCTCCCGCTGGAAAATGGTCTGTTCGGCGAATCGGTAATGAAGGAGGCGGGGCCGGTCGGGTCCTCCCCAGAGGGTTCCTGGAGGGGGGGGGGGGGGGCGGCGGGGAGAGCGCTGGGACCGTCCTTGGTCATGAATATGCAGTAACCACACTGAATATGCATGAATCGATCAAGATGGCGAAGCCAATCGCCTGTCCGGAAGTAGCTGATGTTTGTGGAGCGGCCTCCTGGGACGGGTGGGCACCTCCGGGCCTCAAATGGAGCGCCGCCCGGAACTCGGGTCCTGGGTCACCCCTCCCCCCTCCCCCCGGCTCTGAGCCGCTCGAAGAGGCCTGGACTCTGGGCTCGGGGAGCCTTCTCCGGAAGGAGGCTGGCCACTGTCCGGGAGAGATCACGGGACCGCCACAATCCAGGAAAAGCAGATTAGCCACGGGGCGGGACACAGAAGTCCTTCGGGATTCGGGGTCAAGGCATCTGAACGTTAGGACATCCTCCCCCTTCCAGAATATTTCAGAAATAAGACTGGGGGGGGGGGGAGAGGGGGGAGAGGGGGCAAGGATCCCAAGGGATTCTCCAATGAGAGCCGAGTAGGGCTCTCGCTCTCCTTCCAAAGCAGAGATGACACCAACGGCACAGCCACATTCAGAGTGATCCTTGTTTGATGTCAATGTCACGTCACCACCCCGGGGGTGGGGGGAGCATAACCATGAGGAAAGGAAACTGTCTCTCAGGGAAAAAGGCACACTCCCTCACGCCGGCCGCTGGCTCTGTCCGCTGGCCTGAAAGCCCCAAACAGCCCAGCCCCAGTGCTCTTCTGTCTGCTACTGAGGGGAAAACCCTCCCCGTGGTTCACGGCCGGCCTGCCTCACCCCTTTGATGTGCTCCTTAGACCTTACTTACCCCACAGTCACGTCCTGATCCCCAAGCCCCAGCCTAGACTCCACATCTCTTGATCCCCACGCTCGTCCCAGCTCTTCCAGACAGTCCCTTCTCCACTGAGTCCCCAGGTCACCCTCGACTCCCAAGGGGTGCCCCTCTCCCATCTCCAGTTCTTTCCCGTTCACGTGCCCTCCCCTGCTTGCCTGCCAGTCTCTCCTTCTCCTTCTATTTCCCCCTGCCCCCCACCCCCCACCCCCAACCCCCAGGCTCTCAAGTTCGATGTCACTCCTCCACCTGCCCTTCCTTCTCACAGCTGAGGTTCTGGGCGGTGATGATGGCAATGCTACCCAACACCACCCCTGCCCCCATGATGTCAGAAGGTGCCACTGTCTCATAGAGCACGTAGTACTGCAGCATCAGGGCCACCACCACCTCGGAGTGCAGGACGGCGCACACCAGGGCGGGGTGGACCTTGGTGACTGCGTAGCTCACGCACACAAAGGAGACCAGGGCCAGGATCCCCACCGCCCCCACGCAGCTCCAGCTCAGAGGGTCGTTGGGCAGCACAGGGGTCTGCAGTACAAAGAGGCCTGGCACACAGCCCACCAGCCCCACCAAGCCAAACAGGAAGGCCACCGTCGGGAGGCAAGAGGGGAAGTCCAGAGAGCGGTATACCAGCAGCCCCAGCGACAGCGCCAGGCCGCCCAGGAAGGCGAGCACGTAGCCCAGGGCGGTGTAGAGGCCCGTGGTCCCCTCCTGCAGTGTCCCTAGTCCCGGTCCCACAATGATGATGAGTCCCAGGGTGCTGCCCAACAGGCCACACCAGTCGTAGCCGCTGAGACCCTGGCTCTCGAGGCAGAGGGCGAGGAGGGCAGAGCACATTGTGGAAGAGCCCTTGCGGACCGTGGCAGCGTTGCCGGCCGGCACCACCTGAACCGCACTGTAGGCGCATCCGATGCTGAGGACGTTGAGCAGGGCGTGGAGGCAGGCCCGGGCCCGGACGTCGGGAGGTCCCAACAGAGGGTCGCCGCGCAGTTTAAGTAGTAGGGCAATGGGGAGGTGGAAGAGACATCGACAGATGAGCAGCTCCAGCGAGGGGAAGTGGGAAGCCTGGTAAGCCATACGAGAGAAGGGCCCCACAAAGCCAGCGGGCAGGCCCCCACCCAGCAGGGCCACAAGCAGGCCCTTGGTGGCATCGGAGGGCCGGCAGCGCTGGTGCGAGGGGAGGCTGGGCGGAGTGGAGGGCGGCGATGGCTGGGTGAAGTCGGGCAGGTTGAAGTAGGGGTGACTGCCGGCCTGTTAGGGAGAAAGGAGCTCGGGCATTAGGGCAGCCATAGCCCAGGGGACCGGGGGCAGGGCGAACGCCAGGCTGGGCTGTGGGACCCGTCTCTCGGGACAGTAGAGGGGCGGGCCGTCTGGCCGAGGAGCTCTTGGGAGCTAGAAAGGGCCTGAACGTGGATGAGGTGATACAGCGTGGGCCTTGGGCCTCTAAAGCAGGAAGCAGGGGGTGAGCGGTCCAGGGGCATCGTGTTTCTCTGGGTAAATTCCTGGGAGAAGTAAAGGAGGACCCGGGGGGGGGGGGGGTGCCCTGTTGGTCTGGGGAAGGGGAGGCAGCCTCAGATGCCGTGCGTCTGTGTGATGTCACAGGTTCCAGGGACATCTGGGTACACCATTGTGAGTTTCATTTGGGGGTGTCTCTAGCACAGCTGGGAAGTTTGGGGGGAAGAGACCAAAGGGAGCAGCCAGGAGCTACAGGGAAGGGGGCTCTGTCTCCCTGACCCCCGCACTCACCATCTTTCCTCGGACCTCCTCCTCTATGCCTGGCTCAGGGGGCCTGGGCCCTTCGGAGCTCCAGCCCTTGTGACCTGGATGGAGTGGGAGCGGGGTTCTTCTCTGGAACCTTCCTGAGGTGGGGGCGGGAGGTTCTCCCCTGGAACCTTCCTGAGGCAGGGGTGGGGGTGGGGTAGGGGTGGGGTGGGGGTGGGCCTAGTTTCTCTCGTGGTTTCCAGCCCTGCTTGCTTTGTGTCTGTCTCTGCGCCTCCCAAGTGGGTCTCCTTCTCTTTTTCTCTGGAGGAGTAGCTCTGTGATGAGACTTGTTTGGTTTTAAATGAACTCGTTTATGTCTCACCTTGTTTCCAAAGAAAGGTTTTGCGGGAGGGAGCTGAGGGCCGACCGCTCTGTCTCCCCCGAGTTGTGGATTTTTGAACACCAGGGAGGAGTCTCTGGGACTGTCCCTCTGGAGTTTCAGGAATGTGTTTCTTGTGTGTGCTTTTCACCTGGTGTTTTGTCGGTGCCGCCCCGGGAGGCGCACACCAGGGCCTCTGCATTTACGCAGAAGTATATAGATGTGGATATTTCTGCCGGTGGGGACAAAATACCAAGCTGCGTGGTCATCTGCACTGGTAGTCATTTACGTGTGTCTGCTCCTTAGGGCTGGGGCCTGCCCGGGCCGCGGCCTGGTGGGGGTCCCTGCGCGTTTCTGGGAAGGGCGGGTGGGCACGTGCGTGTGTCCGGGGCTGCCCCTGTGCGTGTGCCGAGCCCGGGTCTGAGGGACCCACCCGGCCGTATCGCGAGCCTGCCATGTTGTGTGTCCGCGGAGAGGGTGTGCGTGCTCCGGGCGCTGTGCCCCGCCGAGTGAAGGGCGTGCAGGGGGCGGGAGGGAGGGGGGCGTCCCTCGCTAGGCAGCGGGTGGTCGTGCGGCCCGGCGGGGGTGCCGCAGCCAGCCCCGCGCCCGCTCGGTGCCCGCCCGTCCGGCGGCCCTGCGCCGCGCGGGTCCCGTCCCGCGATCGGTCCGGGCCGAGGCCGTCGGGCGCGCTCGCCCGGAGCCCGAGCCCGGAGCCCTGCGTCGGTGTCGGCTGCGCTGCGCCGGCCTCCTCTCGGCGGCGGCGGCGGCGCTGGGGGGGTACTGTTTCCGGGGGTGGGGGTGGGGGTAGGACCGGGGCGGGGGGAGCCGATGATGTCAGCGGCGGCGGCGGCGGCGGCGGCGGGGCCGGGCCGGGGCCGGGCGCTGGGGGGGCCGGGGCCGGAGCCGGAGCCGGAGCCGGAGCTGGAGGCGGGCGAGAGCGGAGCGGCCGGGGGCGGCCACGGGGATGAGCCGGGCCTGGCGGACTCGGCGCCATCGCAGTCAGGTGGGCCCCGGGGCGAACCGGGCAGGGCCAGGGCGGACCGGAGCCAACAGCCGGGCCCCCTCCCCGCTGCCCGGCGCCGCGGGGGCCCGGGCCGCGCCCCGCGCCGCGACCGCTCCCTTTGGGGTTGACCTGGGGGCTCCGGGGTCGGGGGCTGAGCCTAGCCCCGCCTCCAGGCGCGCGCGGCGCTGGGGGGCGGCTAAGGGGGCCCCGGTGCGGCGGCCGGTCCGGCGGCGGCGGCGGCGGCGGCGGCGGCCGGTGGAGGGGGGGGCGCGATCGCCCGGGGCCGGGGAGGGGGGCCCCGCGCCCTCCCCTTCGGAAGGGTTAATTCTGCAGCCCGGTGCCCCCTTCCCCCCCCGTGGGGCAGGTTGGGGGTGGGGTGGGGCGGGTGTGAGCCCGGGCCGGCGCTGCAAGCTGCCGGGAGGGCGATGGCGTAGGAGCCAGGCGGAGAGGGGGAGGGGTGGGCCGCCCAGCGCCCCAGAGTTGGGGTGTGCGGGGTGCGCGGGGCGGGCAGGGGCCCCGGAGCCATCGTGCCGTCGGGGCAGGGTCGTGGCTGTGAGTCCTGGAGATTGTGTATCTCCCGCTGTGTTGTGGGGCAAGGTAAACCTGTCCTGGGCACCACTGTTTGCTGGTCCGGCAGCCAGGGGTCCGGGTAGGGCCCTCCGTGGGCCACGGGGACAGGAAGCCTCGTGGAGGGGCGTCCGATGGTGTGGGGGGCAGAATTACAAGATGCGGCCCGGTGGCTTTGGGTGACAGGTCCGCATTGGGGAGCGGGGCAATGATACATGCGGAGTTTGTCAGATGGGTGGTTTTCTGTAGGTTTGAGACCCGCGTGTGTTTTCTTGCACGTATGTGTCTTTTGCTGTACACATGAACTATTTCTGAACTGTTGTTTTCTGCATAGCTGTCGTGGTTAGTGTGCGTGCTTGTGGAGGGCACCAGAGTGCAGCGTGCACGCGCGCCCCTTTGGAGGGGGCGGTTGTGTACCTTTGAGTCAGAAGGCGTCACGTCCGGGTCCCCTTTCTGTGGCCCTGCTGAGGTGTGGTCCGGTGTCAGCGAGGTCGCCCCCCCCCCCCACCGCCCCCAGCAGGTTGGGTTTGTGTGTCTGTGTATGGAGTGAGTTGTAAGTGGAGAGCACGTCTAGAACTCAGGTCCCGAGGATCTGTGGGGAGTGGGAGCCCCCAGGGTGTGTCCCAGGTACTTGTGGGGCAGCGGGCACCGGCGTGCGAGGGGCTGGGGGGGGGGTGTGTGGAAAGTGCAGGTTGTGTTTATGGGATCGTGGGCAGCCGAGCGAGGGGAAGGCTGTGTGTTTATAACGTTCTCTATGGGATTCTTTTGTGACGTTGTTTGTGGGAGCCCGTCCGTGCTGTTGGACCAGGAGGCGAGCTGGTCAGAAAACACTTGTGGGGAGGGAGGTGGCGTGACAAGGACAATGTGGGCCTCAGACTGGAGAGATCAGCCGCCAGCCTTGTGTGCAGCCTGCCTTCCGCGCTGGAGTGTCCGCGTGAGGCTGCTGTGGGGATACGGGAGGAGGAAGGCCGGGAGATAAATATGGGGCAGACAAGGGCAGGCCTGGGAGCTGTCGGGTGGCCCAGCTGGTCCCCGTGCGGGGTCTGAGCGCTTGGCCCCTCAACGGCCCGCCCGGCGTGTCAGGGTCACCGGGAGGAGAGGCCTGGCGGCGGCAAGGAAACCGAGCTGGGACGCAGCGCCTTCTTGGCGGTGTTTACGTAAAGGCCGGGTGTGACTCTTGTCACTGAAAGGAAAAAGAAACACGAAGTTTGCAGTCCCCTCCTCCTGCTTCACCCTCTCTCTGCCCCCCTGGCGGGGATCTCTGCTTTTCTTGTTCTCTGTGACGCACACTGGGCCGCTCCCGCCACTGCGGAGGGGTCTGGGAATGGAATTCGCTCGCTAGGCAGATTGCTCAGAACAGGTTTTCCTCACCTTTGGTGCCTGGGCCCTTCTGTAGATGTGTGTGTGTGTGTGTGTGTGTGTGTGTGTGTGTGTGTGCTGTGCCTGGCCTGGCTGGGGGGAGGGTGATTGTGCAGGGGGTGGGTGGGGAGGGCACCACAGCGGGGGCCCTCTTGTCAGATGGGAGTGGGGGGTGCTGTCTGCTGTGTGAGGCCTGAACAACAGGTGCACCGTGGCCTGGTGGGGGGGAAGGAGGCCTGGGAGTGAGGAGTTCTGGCCCTGCCTCGACCTCACCGGCACTTTCCCCGAGTGAGCCTCAGGTCCTCATCTGTAATATGGGGCTAATTTCCTGCCCTGCCTGTCTTCCAACAGGGGCGTAAGTGGCACTATGGGAGATGTACCTGGTAAGTAGCTACGGCTTGGGGGCTACGCCTGTGCCAGCCGCTGGGGGTCCCCTCCTCGGGGCTTGGCTGATGACAATAGTAGTAAGGCCGTATTTGGCGCTCGCTGGGTACCAGGACGCTGTCCTCTGTGCTTTCACATATGATCGTTCATTTACTCTCTGCAAACCCCCATGGAGGTAGGTGTCCTGATTACCCCCTTTTTCAGATGGGACAGCTGAGGCCCAGAGAAGTTAAGTGATTTGCTCAAAGTCACTTAGCTGCTAAGAGGTAAAGCTGGATTTGAACCCTGGCAGTCAGCTTCTAGATCCTGTGTGCTTACACACTGTTTTCTGCTGCCTTTCTGAAGCTTTCTGCGGGCCTCTCTGTGCACCCCCCACCTACACACACACACACACACACACACACACACACACACACACACTTCTCCCCAGTTTCTCCAGAATTTAGCACCTGTACCAGTCGGTGTCATGTCGGAAGGCCAGTGTGCTGAGACAGTGACTCGGACAGTCCTGGCCTTGGGAGTGAGAACCTAATCTAATATCTGCTGCTGGGTGCCGGCCATGGGGGCACAGAATGTTGATAAGCCAGGCACAGGAGGGATTGTCCTTGCCCTGTGGGTCAGGGAGGGCCGAGAGGGAGGTGGCATTTGAGTTACATCTGCACATTTTGGAGGGCTTTGGGGAAGAGGTTAGGGAAGGTTGCATTTATGCCAGGAGGGTAAAGGCAGGGGGCTGTGGGGCGCGTTGTGGGGGGGGGAGGAGCGCCCTGGGTGCTCGAGGGGAGTCCAACACCGGGCAAGATTGGAAAGGAAGATTGGAATTGGACCCTTGAGTGTCTGGCTGAGGAATCTGAACCTCATTCCCGAGTGAGTGGAGACCAGCGGAGGTTTCTGGGGACGCGGACCGTCAGTGAGAGGAGGCCTGGAGGCGGGAGAAGAGCCTTGGGCCACGCAAGTGTTAACTGGGGCCTGAGCTTGCTCGGGGGCCAGAGGCGGGTTGAAGGGAAGGTTTCCAGAGCCATTCCCGAGCTGGGCCGCAGATCCGACCCAGCCTGGTGACGGCTGGATGCGGGGAGTGGAGGAAAGGGCGGGGTCAGTCGTGACACAGTTAGCACTCAGCACGTGAGCCCTTCTGTGATTTCTGTAACCCGCCGGCCAGCCGTAGGCCCCTCCAGAGCAGGATCAGGGCTGTGGCAGGGGGAAAAGATTTAGCATCTGGGTTCACATAAGCCCAGATTTGAATTCTGACTCTGGTGCTCACAAGCTGTGTGACCTTGAGCAGGACGTGCCCCTCCACGAGCCTCGGTTTCCTCATCTGTCCAACTGGGATCATATAAATACTGACTCTGGGTGGCTGTTTTGAGGAAGTCGTTCCGTGAGACAGCCCACGGAAAGCACTGGAAGTGTATCAGGCAAAGTGTGAGGGCCCCAGAAGGGGTCGAGTTATATGCGTCATCCCGGCTGCTGGCCAGCTCAGTCTGGCACTGAGGGACGGCTCCTTTCCTGGGGGTGGACAGACCCCAGGAAGACCCTGAAGAAGGCAGATTTCATTCATTCACCAATTTTAAATCTCCCCTTGTACCAGGCACCGGTCTAAGCACCGGTGACAGCAGTGAAAACAGCAGTAAGAATCTCTCTCCCTTGGAGCTTACGTTCTAGAAATACATGAATAGTACGCCTTGCTAAGTGCCAAGGAGAAGGGGGAAGGGAGGGGGTAGGAAGTCTGGGGAGGTGGGGGTGGCCACCAAGGCCTCCAGGAGATGGTGACTTGAGTCAAGGCTTCAAGGAGGGGGGGCGGCGAGGCCTGGGGCTGCCCGAGGGAAGAACGTTCTGGGCAGGGGGAACAGCAAGAGACAGAGCACGTCTGGTGGCGGTGCACAGAGCCCCACGTCAGTCACGCCGCCCAGATCACACAGCTGGTCAAGAGTGGAGGGACCCGTGAAAACAAACAAAAAACTAACAAACCACAGAGCCGCCAAACTTCCCATGAAGCTGAATTTCTTCTCTACGGCTTCCCCCTGCCCCCGCCCCCCATTTTCCGGGACTGAGTTCTGAGATAATAAGAACCTGCATTAACTGAACTTTCAGCACGTACCTAGTACTGCCCCGGGTCCTGCCGGCCAGGAGCGCGTTCGTCCTCACGACCCTGCCAAGTGGGAACCGCTCCTTATCCCCGCCTTACAGACAAGGAAACTGAGATACGGAGGGGTGAAGCGACCGGCCCTCCCGTCAAACCTCGTAGGGTAGCGGTTGAACTCCGGGGAGCTGGGTCCAAACCCCGAGACCAGGGGCAGGTCGCCCCCGGCACCGCGTTCTCTCCACTCCCAGGTGAGGGGGTTGGCGTACTTCAAGCCTCAGTTTCCTCCTCTGTACAGCAGGGTTGACGATAGCCCCCGCTGCGGCCATCTGGGGGCCTTGCAAGTGTCGAAATGACACTTGAGTGCAGATAAAATGCTTCGCACTGTGCTCCTCACATAAGGATGTCACACACAGCAGCTACAAGTTCCATGATGATGATGGTGCGTCCGGCCGGTCGCCGAGGGCCAGGCCAGCTTGGGACCTCCGTGGTTCTAAGAAGCCCTCACGGGCCTCGTCCAAGCATTTTGGCAGTCGGCACACAGCCACGCCTCAGGAGGCACCAAGCCCGCGTGCCCGTGCAGGTGGCCAGGCCTGGCCGAGGGGGGCCGGGGGGGCTGGAACTGAACTTCTGTCATGCTTGCCTGTACAGACAGGCCTGCCACCTCCGGAGGAAGGGGCCCCTCCTTGAATTTTTTTCCCTTCCTCTCATTTTCACAAAGATACTAGATGGGCCGGCGGGGGCCCTAGCGGGTGCTGTTTTTCTATCCACTCTCCTCACAACACTGGCGACAGCAAATACGTGGGGTTTTCCCACACCGACCAAGGCTCTGACGCCAGCTGGGCGTCCTGCAGCTCAGCTCAATTCTGACCCTGTCTCCCTGGAGGTACCGTCAGATCCCACAGGTTAAGGACTCAGTCCCGTGAGACCGCCCGCTTCGGATGTCAGTCACCCACAAGCCTGGGCCTCTGACCAGCTGTAAATCGGGGTTTCCCATGCCCCCCCCCTTCAGCTTTGAAAATTTGCCAGGGTGGCGCATGGAACGGAGGGAGACGCTTACTTAGGGTTTACCGGTTCATTGTATAATAAAGGATACGGTAATACAGGCGAATGGCCAAATGAAGGAGATACATAGGGCGAAATCTGGAGAGGCCCTGAGCACAGGACCTGCCGTCTCCCCGGGTTGGGGTTCACCACCCTCCTGTCCCATGGATGTTCACCGACCTAGAAGCTCTCTGAACCCCACGGGCTAGAGATTTTCATGGAAGCCTCAGCACGTAGTCACGATCCGTGATTAACTCAGTCTCCAGCCCCTCTCCCCTCCGTGGCGGAGGGATGTGGGCTGAACGTTTCAAGCTTCCACTCATGGTTTGGTATTTCTGGTGACCGCCCCCCATCCCGAAGCTTTCCAGGAGACTACCAAGGTCACCTCACTAGAACAAAAGATGCTCCTGTCACCCAGGAAATTCCAAGGGATTGAGGAGCCCTGTGTCAGGGCTCAGGGTCAACCACCAAATGTTAGCAACAAAGATGCTCCCAGCACCCTTATCACTTGGGAAATTAGAGGAGTTTGAGGAGCTCTGTGTCAGGAATGGGGATGAAGACCAATTATGTACGTATTTTTTATTGTATCATAAACATCACAGCTATAAACTGGTCCTTCATCGTGAGGGGCTATAGTCCAGAACACCGGCTTTGTTTTTTGGGGTTGTTGTTGTTGTTAATGTTTATTGATTTTTGACAGAGCGTGAGCAGGGGCAAGGGCAGAGAGAGAGAGAGACAGAATCCGAAGCAGGCTCTGGGCTCTGAGCGCTCAGCACAGAGCCCGATGTGGGGCTCGAACCCATGAACCATGAGATCATGACCTGAGCTGAAGTCGGACACTTAACCAACTGAACCACCCAGGTGTCCCCAGAATACAGACGTTGTCACCACACTTTTCTGGTATCAGATTTCAGCCCTCCTATTAACTGGCCACACATCTCTAACTCAAGTCTGTCCGTTAAAAATGGGGAAGCCAGGGCGCCTGGCTGGCTCAGTCGATGCAACGTTTGACCTCAGAGTTGTGAGTTCGAGCCCCACATTGGGTGTAGGGATTACTTAAAATCCTTAAAATGGGGAAGCTAAGCACTACCTTGTAGGATAGTGATGAGGAGCAGAGGAGGTAATACAAGGAAGGTACTGGATCTTAAGGGTCCCAGGGGGCCAGCGGCTACCTTGGAAGGGAGTGGGAAGCCTTTCTCTCTTGTCACTTTACAGCCAGAACTGGACCCCAGGCCACATGCAGGGAGGCTGGCGGGGGCAGGGGCGCTTCTGCAGGATTCCCGACCCCTGTGCAATGTGACAATGTTACGGGGAACACCTGGCCTGGTACTGCTGTGTGCCTAGCACTTGGGGCTGTTAGAACTTTTGAATATCACCCCTCCCCCCCATTGCCACCTTCCTCCTCCAGGAGGAATCAGAGCACGAAGTGGGCTGTGGCAGGGAGGCCTTTCAGCCCAGATGCTAAAGAGCCTTTGGGGGCGGGTAATGAGGAACCCCAGATGCGGTATATCTCAGAGGACATGTGTGACCCAGGGCATTTGGAAGGAGAGTGTTCCTGGGTTTCATGCAGGGTGGACGAGGGGCCCAGAGCTCTGCCCTCGGGTCTGTAGGTCTGGCTCTGTGATCAGCGCCCCCCCCCCGCCCCGGTTATTATCAGCTGTGTGTGACTTTGGCTATGTCACCGTACGGCTCTGGAACTTGGATCTTCAACTGAAAAACGGGACCCCAAAGCCCTGACTGTGCCCACAGTGGCTGTGAGGTGCTTTCTGTGCAGTGACCACAACGGCTCAAATTTGGGGTGCCTGCTATTCCTTTCGGATGAGCCTTCTAGCAAGAGGTGAGGTAGGGGGTGTCTTTCTCTCCACCCCCCCCCCTTTTAAGCCAAAGTTCCAAAGCCACCAGCTTTCAGAGTAAGGAGTGGGACCCAAGCCTCCTCACTCTCGGTCTGGCGGCCTTTTTCCAGTGCCCTCCAGAGATGGCAGCGAGCTGGCACGTATGTATGAACCCGTGGTCTTTGGTGGTCACCTGGCACCAGAAACCCCCTCTAAGATTTGTGGGCCTGGTGTGTGTGTGTGTGTGTGTGTGTGTGTGTGCGCGCGTGTGTGTGCGTGCAATCCTCTCCTAAGTGGAATATCTAAGCAGTTTGGTCCAATGAAAAAAAAAGCTCTAGCAAATCTATTTTGATGTGGAAATGAGACTCTTATAATGAAAGACAACATGCAAATCTTTGATTTTCTTTGAGCCCCGAAGATTGGGCCAAAGGGACTTGAGACTGATCCGAGAGGCTCCCCTGGACCTATGGGACTGAACTACGCCACCGCCGTCGTGTTGTTTTGAGGTGAATTGGGACTATGCAAATTGCCTTGTGCCTGTACTCTGGGCCGGCAGGCAGGGGTCTGCAGTTATCTGCGTGTGACCTCCTAGGTCCAATCGGATGCAGTTAGACAAATAACCTGACAGGTCCCCGGAAGGGTCAGGGGCTCCAGAGCAGCCCCGGGCGTCCTCTTTGACCCCAAGGGCTGTGGCCGCCCCCCTCTCCTGGGGTCCTTTCCTTCCCGGCTCCCTTCCTGAGAACACGGTTTGTGTGTCTCCGCAGAAGGAAGAGGCCCCACAGAAGGGACTCGCTGAGCCAGCCCCCGCTCTGCTCCATGTTGACTGTGCCCTCAGGTGAGACGTTTCGAGAGTCTGAGGCTGGGAGAAGTCGGACGGGGGGCAAGGGCAGTCATGTTTTTCTAGACGCGGGCGTCCTGTGAAGGGGTCACCAGTCCCCGTGGGGGCTCCCTCTTCCTCCCGCCAGGAGAGAAGTGGCCACTGCTTTCCTCTCTGTCTGTGGCTTTGGAGGCTTTCACCCTTGACCTTCATCGTGACCTGAGCCACTCCTAGCCTCTTCCAGCCCCAGAAGTTCGACGTACTACTGTCGGATGCCCGCCAGACTCGCGTGGCTAAGATTAACCCCTGCCTTCTGTGACCGGAAGGTTGTCAGTCTCCCACTGGTCTCTGACCAACAGCCTCCGCTGCCCTCCCCGCTCACCCCCCCCCCTTCCTGTTCTCGTCTGTCTAGGCTGGCGCCATGCCCCCCCCAGCAGAGGTGACGGACCCGTCCCATGCCCCCGCCGTCTTGCGCCAGCTCAACGAGCAGCGGCTCCGTGGCCTCTTCTGTGACGTCACCCTCATAGCTGGAGACACCAAGTTCCCCGCGCACCGCAGTGTCCTGGCCGCGTCTAGTCCTTTCTTCAGAGAGGCCCTGCTTGCTTCGGCTCCACTGCCCCTCCCACCAGTGACTGGGGGCCCTGCCCCCAACCCGGCCACCACCACAGCTGCCTCTTCCTCCTCCTCCTCGTCCTCCTCGTCCTCCTCTTCTTCCTCTTCCTCCTCGTCTTCTTCCTCTTCCTCGTCTTCTCCCCCTCCGGCCTCACCCCCGACTTCCTCCCCACCCCGGGTCCTGGAGCTGCCGGGGGTCCCAGCCGCCGCCTTCTCTGATGTCCTCAACTTCATCTATAGCGCCCGGCTCGCGCTCCCAGGCGGCGGAGGGGACGGGGCAGCGGTGGCAGAGATCGGGGCTCTGGGGCGGCGTCTGGGCATCTCCCGCCTGCAGGGCCTGGGGGAGGGAGGCGATGCCTGGGTACCTCCTGCCCCAGCCCCCATGGGCAGCTCGCAGCCTGAAGACGACAGCTTCGGGCCCGGGCCTAGGCCGGCAGGGGACTGGGAGGGTGACAGGGCCGAGGCCCAGGCCTCTGACTCCCAGCCCCCGCTGTCCCGGCGGCCCCTCCCCTGCCCCCGATGTGGGAAGAGCTTCATCCATCCCAAGCGGCTGCAGACCCACGAGGCTCAGTGCCGACGGGGGGCCGGCCCTCGAGGGCCTGCGGGGCTGGGCTCCGGGGGCTCCGGCCCCAGTGGTCCTGCAGGAGTGGATGCCTCAGCCCTGCCCCCGCCGGTGGGCTTCCGAGGTGGCCCTGAGCACGTGGTGAAGGTGGTGGGTGGCCACGTGCTGTACGTGTGCGCGGCCTGCGAGCGTTCCTACGTGACCCTGTCCAGCCTGAAGCGGCACAGCAACGTGCACTCCTGGCGGAGGAAGTACCCCTGCCGCTACTGTGAGAAGGTGTTCGCCCTGGCTGAGTACCGAACCAAGCACGAGGTGTGGCACACTGGGGAGCGCAGGTGAGCGCGGGGGTCCTGGAGATCGGGGCGCGGGTGGCGGCGCAGGGTCAGGAGGCTGCGCGCGCGGGGACCACTGACAAGGGAAGGAGGGGGGCCTGAGAGAGTCATCGAGAGGCTGGCCTGCTCACCCACTGGCCCCTGCTCGCCTGCTCGTGGTCGCTCACGCACCTGCCTCCCCCCTGCCTCCGCTCCCTCCGTGAACGCTCATCAGCGCCCCCAGATGCTCCGGGTGGGGTGGGGCCTGGTGCTGTGCCCGAGGCCGAGGCCGAGGCCGAGGCCAAGGCCGAGGAGGGCAGAAGAAGCTGTCCTCCCAGGACAAGACTGTGGGGAGCGCGGGCCTGTCCGGTAGTTGTGACACGTGTCTCCGTAATACGTCCCCGTTCATAAGACGTGTCCCCGTTCTGTCCCCGGAGCTGTGAGTTAGGCGAGGTGCGTGCTTCTTCCCGGTTCACAGATGGAGCAGCTGGGACCTGGTGACTCCCAGCCACCCGGGGGGGGGGGGGGGGGGGCCTGAGCTAGGACGAGGGGGGGGGTGTTCCTCCCCGGAAGCTGGCAGGATAGGACAGGCAGCAGGAAAGGAGGGCGAGGGAATGGCTGGGGGAGTTCTAGGTCTGAGCGGAGGACGTGGGAAGCTGAGGCCCTGGCTGCCGGGCCCCTGACTCCAGCGTCTCTGTCCCTGCCCTGTTCCCTGCTGTCCTGGCCCAGGTACCAGTGCATCTTCTGCTGGGAGACCTTTGTCACTTATTATAACCTGAAGACCCACCAGCGAGCCTTCCATGGCATTAGCCCCGGCCTCTTAGCCAGTGAGAAGACACCCAATGGAGGCTACAAGCCCAAGCTCAATACCCTCAAGCTGTACCGCCTGCTCCCCATGCGGGCAGCCAAGCGGCCCTATAAGACCTACAGCCAGGGAGCCCCCGAGGCCCCCCTTTCTCCAAGCCTCAACACGCCGGCCCCTGTAGCAATGCCTGCCAGCCCACCACCCGGCCCCCCACCCGCCCCCCAGCCCGGCCCCCCACCCTCTGTTATCACTTTTGCCCACCCAGCTCCCTCGGTCATTGTGCACGGGGGCGGGAGCGGTGGTGGAGCAGGGGGGGGCCCGGCCAGCACCGGGGGAGCCCAGGCTGCCTCGGTCATCACTTACACCGCTCCCCCGAGGCCCCCCAAAAAACGTGAGTACCCGCCTCCTCCCCCTCAGCCTGCAGCCACACCGACCAGCCCCGCCACGGCGGGTAGCCCGGCCACAGCCGCGGGGCCGGCCACAGCCACGGAGGAGGCCAAGGGCCGGAACCCACGGGCCGGAAGGACACTGACCTACACGGCCAAGCCAGCCGGCGGGATTGGCGGGGGTGGGGGTCCCCCCGCGGGGCCTGGCCGGGGCCCCTCTCAGCTACAGGCTCCACCTCCACTGTGTCAGATCACTGTGCGAATCGGGGAGGAGGCCATTGTCAAGCGCCGCATCTCAGAGACTGACCTGCGTCCCGGGGAGCTGAGCGGAGAGGAGGTGGAGGAGAGCGAGGACGACGACGACGACGAGGACGACGACGACGACGAGGACGACGACGACGAGGACGACGACGAGGAAGCGAGCGCCGGCGGGGAGGACCAGCTCTGGAGGCCCTACTACTCCTACAAGCCCAAGCGCAAGGCCGGAGCCGCGGGCGCGGGCAGCACCGGGGGCAGCGCGCTGCCCAGAGGCCGCCGGCAGCCCCGCTGGAGACAGAAGTCGGAGCGCCGGAGCTGGGAGGACACCCCGGCGGCGGCGGCGGCGGCGGCGGCGGCGGCGGCGGCGGCGGCCGAGGGCCCCGCGGGGCGCGCCCGGGGCGAGCGGAGGCACCGCTGCGGGGACTGCGCCCAGACCTTCGCCACCCTGCGGAAGCTGCGCAAGCACCAGGAGGCGCACGGCGGCGGCGCGCACGGCTCCCGGGCCGGCCGGCGGCCCTCCACCCGCTTCGCCTGCCCTCACTGCGCCAAGGTGTGCAAGACGGCGGCCGCCCTGAGCCGCCACGCGCAGAGGCACGCCGCCGAGCGGCCCGGGGGCACCCCCACGCCCGTCATCGCCTACTCCAAGGGCAGCGCTGCCACCAGACCCGGGGATGTCAAGGAGGAGGCCCCCCAGGAGATGCAAGTCTCCTCTTCCAGCGGGGAGGCAGGGGGCGGGGGCGCGGCCGCGGAGGAAGCTTCCGAGACCGCGTCTCTCCAGGACCCTGTCATCTCCGGGGGTGAGGAGCCCCCGCTGGTGGCAGGAGGGGGCACCTATGCCTATCCGCCCGTGCAGGAATTTCCACTGGCTCTGATCGGGAGCGGCAGGGAACCTAGTGGTGGGAGGGGCAAAGCGGGGAGCGAGGGCCCGGTGGGGGCCGGGGAGGGGGACCGCGTGGAGGGGATGGGGGCCGCCAAAGTCACCTTCTACCCCGAGCCCTACCCACTGGTCTATGGCCCCCAGCTCCTTGCCGCCTACCCTTATAACTTCAGCAACTTGACCGCACTCCCGGTTGCTCTCAACATGGTCCTACCTGACGAGAAGGGTGGGGGCGCCCTCCCCTTCCTTCCAGGGGTCTTTGGCTACGCAGTCAATCCTCAAGCAGCACCCCCTACGCCCCCGACTCCACCTCCCCCGACTCTTCCTCCCCCAGTCCCCCCTAAGGGAGAGGGGGAAAGGGCGGGGCTTGAGAGAACCCAGAAGGGAGATGTGGGGTGAGCTCTGGGCCCACCTCCCCCCTTTCACCAGATGCCACCCTCCCTGAACCCCCTGCCACTACCAGCTCCCTGGCTTCCCTGCCCCTTGGGAGCCCCTCCACACTCTTGTGCAGGGACTTGGGGGCCCCTGGAGCTCAGGGGTCAGGCTGCTTTGTGTGAGATTGTAGTTTTCCCGTCTCCCGGGGAGGGATCTTTGGTGGCTCCCCTCTCGGTTCTCCTCCAGGGAATGGCCTCCGCGAGGGGCAGGGCCAGCCCCCATCCCTTCTTCAGCCCTTGGGGCAACTGAGCAATATACTTCTAGGAATCTCTACTCACGGCCCCCACCAGCTCTGAATGTCTAACCCACCCTCCTGATTCGTAAACCCGGGGGAGGGGGGGGAACCATCTCTCTCGCCTAGTGACCTCCCCTGGTTGTGCAGCTTTCTCCAAGCCCCTGCCTAGATGCTTCCTAGCACATTCCATTCTCTGTGGCCCAGGGCCTGGACCAGACCATTGTGATACCCGACACCCACCCATCTGGGAGCTTGGCTCCAGGTTCCATTCTTCCCAGGGGTGGGGTTCTGTGTCCCTGTTCCCTTCACGTTAAGACGCCATGCCTTCTTTGGCTTCCATGCCTTTGGATCTTCCACATTCCTCCTCATTCTCCTAGACTCTGGAGATGGCCTCTTCCCATCCAGGTCAAGGAGGTGTTGGGGGGAGGGCTACCCATCTGTTCCACGGCTGAGCACTTCCCCAGCCCAGGGCAGCACTAATCTCAGCCCTATCTTGACCCTCAAATCCAGTGAGCCCCAGATTCTTCTTCCAAGGCAAAGAGGTGAGTAGATCACACCTCTCCCTGCCTCTACCTATGGCCTCTTCTGGGCTAAATCAGATTTGGGGGCCAGGAGGGAGGAGCTCCATATGGGATGGGGAAGAGAATCTACTTTCTCCCTGGTTTTTTGTTTTTTGGTTTTTTTTTCCTGATGGTTTCTCCCAGACTAGACCAAATAGCCAGAAAAGTGATGGGGGGTGGATGGGTGGGTAAGCCCAAGATTTGCACATGACCTCCCGTCCTTACTTTTACCTCCATCTTCCCCAGTGTCGCTTCCCTCACCATTCACTCCAGGTGGTTTTTGGGGAACCATCCTACTCCCTTGGTGGGCTTTGGGGTATCCCCACCAGTCTTTCCTCCAAAATAGCACCTTACACCCCATCTTTGACTCAGTTCCCCACACCCAAAGATCCCAGCCTAGGGATGGGGTGCAGGGACCCGAAACAGTCCCTAATCCCTAATTTGCACTAGTTAAC
Organism: Prionailurus viverrinus; assembly: GCF_022837055.1. Taxonomy (NCBI): domain Eukaryota; kingdom Metazoa; phylum Chordata; class Mammalia; order Carnivora; family Felidae; genus Prionailurus; species Prionailurus viverrinus. The sequence continues at coordinate 2,389,289 of NC_062574.1, read as the reverse complement.
CCTGGTCAGGGGTCCGTATGTTTCCTTCCAGCTGGGGAGTTGAAGAAACGTTTGCTCCTAATTCTCTTTGATGACCGGGCGTCCCCACTCTGTGATTGGATGAACATTTCCCATCCCACCCACCTCCTCCCCGCCCCTCCCCCCCCAATAAAAACAGCTCACAAGGGGAGAGCCAGTTTGGGGGAGGAAATTTGACAATGGGAATTACAGGAGTGCAGTTTAAAAAGGGGAAAGGCTGCCGTCACCTAAATGGCAGCTTTCTCCCAGCTACTGTTTTCTGGGGCCAAGACGGCCGCCCTCTCAACGATGCTGAAAGGGCAAGACCATGGCTTTTGGAGGGAGGTGAGCGCGAGGGAAGGACCAGGAGCATCTGACCCTCCTAGCATATAGGAAGGGGGAGGTTTCTGACAGGCTCCTGAATGTTAACCATGGAGGAGTATCACTCCTCCACTCCTCCTCTGTCTCTTTGCACTTTTCTTGGTCTTGGCCACAGTCCGAGTGAAGAGTTTCCTACTGAATGTACCAAGTTCCAATTTTTAAGGGGGAAAAATGCTTAAAACGGGAAAATGCAAAAAAAAAAATCACTAAAAAATTCCCACAAATCTTGTTTCTGGCACTTTAGAAAAACTGCGAAAAAAGAACATAATAAAAAATACATATATATATCTACACACAAATTTTATATATATATATCTACACACACATATATATATACACCTACACACACACACACACACACACACACACACACACACACATACACACAGCGGAACCACAAGAGAGACAGAAAGGCCTTGGAGGCAGGGAGCAGATGCTACAATTGCTTCCCCTAGATCCTTAACCTGCACTCCTCTGAGGCCAAAAGGCACAGGAAATGGAAGGAGGTGAGGGTGGACCGGGCAATTCGAATTTCAGAACAGGTCAAAATTCCAAAACTGTGGACATTTTGGGAGAACTGAGATTGTAGACTTTTTTTTTTTTTTTTTTTTTAATGACGATTTAGGAAAATAGTTTCCAGAATGTGGTCGTTCTGGGCAATCAATGAGATTGTGGCAAAATTGGAGATTAAAAATATGTATCTGAGCTGGGGAACCTGAATATTGTGAATTTCAGAGGTTGGAAATTTGGGATTTTGCAATCTCGTCTTCTGAAAGTCATTCGGGTCTTGTCAGTTTGTGCCCTCTTTCCCCATGCTCCCTGGGAAGAGGGGTGACGGAGGAATGGGAAGGCCACTGGTTCTGTGCCACAGCACGCAAGGTTTAGAATTCTACAGACTATAGCTCTATATGTAGTGAGGACCCAGATTTAGAGAAACTGACCAATATTTATCTCCGCATCTGTGTGTGTGTCCAACTCTCTAGGCCAATAAACCAACAAGACAAACAAACTGTCCTCCTCAGTAGTACGCCAAGCGCACTTGTTTTCGTGGCTGGTGGGTCGGCCGGACAGGGACACGCTTGCCCTGTCCCACAGGGATCCTGGGAGCTGCAGCTGTATTATCCCTCTTGGGGCCACAGCTTCCAGCAACCGAGGAGGTGTGAGGGCCTGGTGACCCTACCTGCTTCACCATAATGGCCGCAGCCACCAGGCTCAAGCTGACTTTGGTCTGACCTCCAGGCAGAAACATGAACGCAGTCCAGTTCACACAGCCTGCTGGGCACAAGATCCTAGTGGCCCATGCGCCTTAAGCCAGGTGCAACCCTGTCTCCAAATTGAAAGGAAACCGACGCACAAAACAAGTGACAGTCATGGGATACGGCAAGCTTTCTTTTTCCACTCCTAGCCCCCCACTACCTTCAACTCCTCATCCCCCCCCCCTCCCCTCCCCTTTACTTTGTCAAATGGGACAGGCAAGTAAAATGAAGGAAGTCGTGGGTCAGGTGGGTGGGGGCTTTGCAGAATTCTGGTACAAATAACCTTGACCAGACCAGGCAGCCACTAACCCTCAGGTTGCTGCCAACAGGGGAGTCAGGCCTGGTGTTACCATACTTTTAACTTCCCTCCCCCAAGGGAAGCCGGAAGTCCAAATTTCTCTGCGCACTATCCAAACTTTTAAAGTAGCGAACTCACGCTGAAACCTGTGAGGTCAACAACACAGGTCAAACAAAACACACCAGTTGGCAACCTCTGATGTCTGCTGTATCGTGCGTTTGCTCCCATCTTGTCACGTGACCCTCAGACTAAGGGAGTAGGTCCTGTCATTTGCCTCACTTTACAGATGTGGAAACTTAGGCCCAGAGCAGTTCAATAGCTTAGCTTATCCAAAGTTTGAGCACCAAAGCTGAAACCTGAAGGAAGGATTTTAAAGGGCTCTCCCCCCCCCCTTATTACAAATGCATCTTTTTAGACATAACCTTTTTTTTTTATCCTAAAGATAATACTTATTACAAAAAAATAAATTACAGAAAAGTGAAAACAAAGATCACTAGTCTCAACATGCAAACATAAGCACTATTATTTGGTGCATTTCCTTCCAGGAAAAAACAACAACAACAACAACAACAACAAAACCCCTATTCACTCAACAGACGTTAAGCACCTACAATCCTATAGGTCAGGACCTGTGCTAGGAGCTGGGGATATTACAGTGAACAAGGCACAGTTCCTGCCCTCAAAAGGCTTACAGTCTAGTTCTTATTCTTTGTTCCATTATACTGGGAAGCTAGTGTTGCTATCCAAAGGAACTTCTACAAGAAACCAAAGGCTAAATAAACTGCTAGTGCATGTCTAGCGGGGCCCAAGGCTTCAGTCGGCCCCGTCCCACTTCGGCTCGCTCCCCATAAAGGCAATGACCTGGGAGGGCCGGATTCCTAGTGGAGTCGAGAGGCAGAAAGGGATAGGGCTCGAGAGTACCGCCGGACTCTCAATGCAGCCCTCAGAGGACCTGGGTCTTGGCCCTCTGTCCTCAAGGAAAGGGGTCGGCAGGGGGCAAGTGGTACGAGGCATCCAGGAAGATGACGAGGGTCCCAACGCTCGTGAAGATGATGAAGGTCCAGAGGAAAAGGCGATCCACTACCATGGCCACAAATTGCCAGTCTTCCTTCAGCTGGGGGTAGGCAGAGTAAACTGTTCCTGAGCTGCAGACCCCCAGGGAAGGTCTGCCCGCTACCCTTACCCTGTCCTACGAGCTCTGAGACAGGGGCGGGCCGTGGGACAGAGGAAAGCGAAACTGCGGGCGATGGATGGAGTGAAGAGCCAGTCGGAAAACAGGGGGCGGAACCAAAGGAGGCAAGCTTCCAATCAGAAACCAAACCGAGTGCTAGGGGCGGAGCCTGGATTGGCGGGTGGAGCCAAGGCCACCCAGGCCCTGCCCTGCTCCACCCTCATTGGACTTACCGCGTCGTGGTCCTCCTGTTCCTGCAGCTGTCGAGCGATGTAGCTGATCGAGGAAACGACCTCCCGCAGCTCGGGAGGCAGGCCCACAGCCCGGTTTGGGCCATCGATAAATCGCCGCAGGTCCGGGGCAGACAGTTCAGGCTGGAACCTGGAAGAGGCGGGACAGTTTGGCCACGCTCTAGGCTCCATCCCAATTCCCTCCTCCAACATTCTTGTCAGTTTTCGAAACGTGAGAGGGCCCTCTAGGCTCTCCCCGTCAGCGACGACCTCTCCAGTCTTCCGCAATTCCTCCCATCCCTCTACGCTTTAGTTTCCGCCTTTCCGCAAAGTAGGCGGCAGAAGGGGTACTACACTTCCCATGATGCTCAAGGGCATCTTCCGGGACCTTAGGCCGCCTGCCTCTGCACAGCCTTCTGGGAACGGTAGTTCACGCTCTCCCTTCCTTGTAGGCGACGGAGAGTAGGTACTACCTGTTGGGTTTGGGGAAGAGAAAATCGTTCGGTGGCTTCCGGATGAAATATTCATCTGTTCCTCGACCCCAGCCACTTGCTGGAGAGTCCCTGAGGGCTACAGGAGGTGGCTCCGGCATCAGGTCTCTCTCAGGTTTGGGCCTCTTCAGACCCAGGTATGGAGGGAGTTTGTGGATGAAGATCTGCTGAGTAGAAAGGCATATTGGTCGTGGGGGGCTGGGGGGGGGCGGGGCTCTCATGCTTTCAGACGGGAAGGGAAGTAGCTCACCGTCCCCAACCACCTGCCCATCCCTGCGCATGCGTGCGCGCGTCCCCCAGCTGCACAGCGAGGAAGCGCAACCACACGGCCTTAACTTAAGTGGGTTGGAGGCATCCTGTCCCGAAAACAAAGTTCCGAGGGCTTCCACCCTGACAGGACCTGACCCCGAGGATGTTTCCCTGCGACCCAGGGATGGGCAGTGTTGATGAAGCCAATAGGGGATCTAGGACATGATAATGTCAGGAGGGTAAAGTTGACTGTGCAGCCTTTCAACACCCAACTGGCCTTGGCACTTGAACACTCTACCAGGGGTTGTAGTTATCGCTCAGGTCTGTGAAGTTGGTAGGAGAGAGGAGTGGCACCTGCACAAAAAGACGAATGCTAGGACTGAGAGTTAACACTGGTTGGAGAAGGACATCTTACCTGACGGACCCAAATGGGCATTTGGTGGGTGTGGGGTGAGCGATGGTGCAGGTTGAGGACTACGACGCTAAGGATGACTGAGAAAGTGACGAGCACCATGGTGAACATGAGGTACTTGATAATGATGGGGACAGACAGGGAGGTCTCAGGAACTTTGTCTGCCAGCAGCAGCAGGAACACAGTCAGGGTCAGCAGGGCAAAGATCGAGAGCCCCATCTTCTCTCCTTGCGGGGCAGAGAGGAAGGTGGAAGGATTAGGCTTTGCCAGAAGGCGATTTCCATGGCATAATCAGTGACCATGTCTCCAGCCCACTCAAGGACAGGCTTCTGGAAGGGCCAACTGCGGGCAGATGAGTCCTACAACGATAACCTCCAGCTTGGACTCACTCTCCTACACTCCAGATTTATAGCCACCTGCCGATTTAACTTCTCCACCTGGATGTCCAAGAGACATCTCAAAATTAACCTGTCCAGAACCTAATCCCTCGACCACCAACCCCTCCCACGGCCTTTCCCACTTCAGAAGTGACAACTCCATCATTTCTGTGGCTCTCAGTCCTGCTCAACTCTCCTCCCTCTCTCTTAACCCATACCCAATCCATAGCAAACCCTACTGGTTTTCCTTTCAAAATATATCCATACAAAGTACCATTACCTCAGGTCTGAGTTATTATAAAGGCCTCCTCGGGGCGCCTGGGTGGCTCAGTTGGTTAAGCGTGTGACTTCTGCTCAGGTCATGATCTTACGGTTGGTGAGTTCGAGCCCCACCTGGGGCTCTCTGCTGTCAGCCCAGAGCCCGCTTCAGATCCTCTGTACCCGCCCCCTCCCCCCCCATCTCTGCTCCTCCCCCACTCACACGCACTGTTTCTCTCTCCTCAAAAATAAATAAACATTAAAAAATAAAGAAATTAAAAAAAAATAGAAGGCTTCCTCTTTGCTTCATTGTCTTTACCCCTGCTGACTGTTCTCAACAGAGCAGCCAGACTGATCCTGTTAAAATGGAAATCAGATACATCCCTTTCCTTCTCAGAACCTTCCAGTGGCTTCTCATCTTCTTCAGCATAAAAGCCAAAGTGTTGGGGCGCCTGGGTGGCGCAGTCGGTTAAGCGTCCGACTTCAGCCAGGTCACGATCTCGCGGTCCATGGGTTCGAGCCCCGCGTCCGGCTCTGGGCTGATGGCTCAGAGCCTGGAGCCTGTTTCCGATTCTGTGTCTCCCTCTCTCTCTGCCCCTCCCCCGTTCATGCTCTGTCTCTCTCTGTCCCAAAAATAAATACACGTTGAAAAAAAAAATTAAAAAAAAAAAATCCAAAGTGTTTAGTATGGTTGACAAGGCCTTCTGCTAACTCTCTGACCTTATCTCCTACTGTTTTCTTTCTCACTTACTTCATTCAGTCATTCTGGCTACTTCTCGAATACGCAAGGCTCACTCCCACTCCAGAGTCCGCATTCACTGCTAACTCCACCTGATACATTCTTCCCCCCAGATATCTGCCAGGGAACATTCTCTCAACCCCTTCACTCTTTGTTCAAATACTGATCCAATATTTCCTTTTTAGTGAGGCACTGGCTGACCATTCTATTCCTTAAGATTTTATTTTATTTATTTCTTAGAGAGATAGAGATAGCACGAGCAGGACAGAGACAGAGAGAGAGAGAGGGAGGGAGGGAGGGAGGGAGAGGGAGAGAGAGAGAGGGAGGGAGAAAATTGTAAGCAGGCTCCATGCTCAGCACCAAGAGCCCACCATGGGGCTTGATCCCATGACCCTGGGATCATGACCTGAGCTGAAATCAAGAGGTGGTCCCTCATCTGACTGAGCCACCAAGGCGCCCCTTAAGATTTTAAGTAATCTCTATACCCCCCCATGGGGTTTGAACTCACAACCCTGAGATCAAGAGTCACGTGCTATACCGACCGAGCCAGCCAGGCACCCCTGACCATTCTAGTTTAAATTACAACCCCTGCCCCCATTCTCATCCTCCCTAACCTCTTTTCCTACTTTATTTTCCTCTTTAGGACTTGTCTTCTCCCAGTATACACCCTAATAGATTGATTTATTTTGGTTGTTGGCTGTTTCCCCCCACTAGACCATAAACTCCAGGAGGGCAGAGATTTTTGTCTCTTTCATTCACTGAGGTAGCCCCAGTGCCTCGCACGTTGTAGATGCTCAACAAATATCATTGCACGAATGAATAGACCAACCGTTGTAGCTTTTTAAAGGAACTAAATAGCAATTTGAAGGATCTAAAAATGAAACAAAGTATATAAGGATGTGCCAGGTGGCTGATTATTCTCGGGGCATGCAACAGGCACCTCAAACTTCAAGGAAGGTATGGAAATAAATAACTTTTATGGTCTGTTCTACTTTAGTCCTATAATACTGGGTTCCAAGATTTGCCCTGCTCAGGGAGGAAGTAGAAGTTACATTTGGAAGTGTGTTCTAGAGCTGGATCATTCTCCTTCTCTAGACGGAGAACTCAATGCCAGAGAAAAGGAAAGAGTGCTTTAAATACCAGAGTTGAGGGTTTCTGTCTGTGAATCCGGCTGGCACCAGCTCTCTCTGACTGCCTAATGTCGGGCAAATGCCTTAAACTCTCTCAGCCTCTTTGTCTTCCTCCATAAAATGGGAAGACAGTTCAGTACTTATCTCACGGAGTTGTAAAGATTAGAATTGAGTTAATATATGCAACATGTTCATCATACTACCTCTAGCAAGGCTCAAAAATAGTAAAAATAATACTAATGCTTACACAGAACTTACGTGGTGCCGGGCACGGTTCTATTAACTCAATTCATCCTCAGAATAATCCTATCAGGTCGAGACAACAATTGTCCCCATTTCCAGTTCAGGAAATTGAGACCCAGAGAGAGGAAAGAATTTGCCCAAGGCTACTCTGCTGCCTCCTAGAGAAATGTCACTATTGTTTCGAAGGGGGATAGGAGGCCAAGGGATTAGTAGGTGTCTGGAAAAGAGGGGAGTGAGCTGGGGAGGATACCAGGAATGGGAGAAGGAGAAAGGAGAATTGTCTAATCCCAGGAGCTTGTTGGTCCCAAGAAGGAGATCCTAGGATTCTGAAAGGGAAGAGGCAGAAGTCACTGGATGGGGAGAAGTGGGGAGGTTGGCAGGGCCCTTCCCTCCCTTACCTGCATCTGGAGGCAGGTAGAAAACGAAGATGGCCAGGAGCGTGATGAGGATGCACGGGGCAATGACATTGACCAGGTAGAAGAGAGGCTTCCGACGAATGATGAGGTAGAAAGTGACTTCTTCCCGCTGTCCTTCCCCGCCTCCCCTCAGATCCGCCGGAGGCTGGATTCGCCGAGAAGGCTTGTGGATAATTTCCCATTGGCCATTCTCTGGGAGGAAGGAGAGGGGAAGAGAGAAGAACGGGACACAGATGTAGGACCTGACCTTACCGGTGCCAGATACAGCTTGATCCGCCACATCCTAACCCTCAGGCGGCTGATGTGATAAGGGCTAGCTGTGGACACCGGGTTGGGCAGCCCATCTCTGATAAACGTGAACAAGTCTCAGTTTTCCATATCTGCGAAACTTGTCTTGCTGACCCCACAGGGCTGTCCCGGGCATTGCTGATGGGGGGGGGGGGGTGTTGGAGAGGGGGCGGTATTTATCAGCCTGTTAGAAACCGGAAAGCATAAAGCCCATGGACGTGGGAGCCATGCCCGCTCACCAATGAAGGTCCCTTCATGAATGTACACTTCCTGCTGTTTCTGCTCGTCAGGACCCAACGCGGTCTGCAGGCTGACCTCTGAGCTGTCGTAGCTGTAAGAACTGAACACCATGGTGCAGTTCTGCCAGTCGAAGGGGAAGTAGGTGACCTGGATGGAGGGGGGGGAGTGATGTGGGGTGGGGGGGTGTCACCAGGGCTGCCAGAGAACTGTTGCGGTGGGGGGGGGGGTGCTGGGGGAGTTGGAAGGTCACAGACGAATTGGAAGGTTATTAGGGGAGGCCTTGGCCAACGGAAGCGGGATCACTGAGAAAGACTGGAAGTCAGGGACAGTGACGGGAGGAGAAGGAACAACGGAAAATCGGGCCACCTGGGTGGCTCAGTCGGTTAGGTGTCTGACTTCAGCTCAGGTCACGATCACGTGGTTTGTGGGTTCCAGCCCTGCGGCAGGCTCTGTGCTGACAGCTCAGAGCCTGGGGCCTGCTTAGATTCCGTGTCTCCCTCTCTCTCTGCCCCTCCCCCGCTCACGCTCTGTCTCGCTCTGGCTCTCTCTCAAGAATAAATAAACATTAAAAAAAAAACCACACACACAACAACGGAAAATCAGGAGGGCGGGAGAGATGTGAGGTTGAGGGCATATGGGAGGAGGGAGGGGCGTCAGCCTCTGGGGAGAAGCAAGGTTTCTGTGAGCCCTGAGCTTCCCAGGGGGAGCCCGGCCACCTCGATGCTGCAGCTGCTGCGGTAGAGGCCTGGAGGCTGCCAGCGCACGGAGCCGTCGGAGGACACAACCACGTTCAAGTCCAGAGCAACGCCAAAATTTCCGTCGTTGCTGCGGGCGAAGGGTCTTCTCAGCTGCCAGGATCAGGACCCCGCCCTCCGGAGACCCCGCCCTCCGGAGACCCCGCCCACCTCCCGGTCTTTGGGAAGGCCCTACTTGTTCAGGAGCACCACGTCCGGTAGCCACACGGATGCAGCCGCGATGCGCAGTGAATCGATGCCCTCGTGCTCCGCGGGGTCCCAGCTCAGCCTGTAGTCAGTCCACCCCTGTGGAAGCAGAGGCCGAGGGGCTGTCCGGGGCTGGAGGCTGGGAGGGGACTGGGGATGGCCGAAGGAAGCCCGGGAAGGGAGTGCCAGGGAGGGAAGCCGGCAGGCAGGGACTAGGGTTCTGGAAGTCGGGGTTCTGATCCCGGCTGCACCTTTACTGGCTGGGACCCCGTCGGCTAATTTCCCCCTCCCCCACTGAGCAGGTGGCACTAGCTAGCCACTAAAACAGTGTTTTTCAAACTACAGCTGGCGACCCTTCAGCGGGTCTGGAATCAAATAAGCGGCCCCTGGGGGCTTAGCTAAACGTCAATCTTTGGCTCAGGTCATGATCTCCCAGTTCGTGAGTTCCAGCCCCGCGTCAGGCTCTGGGCTGACCGCTCAGAGCCCGGAGACTGCTTCCGCCTCTGTGTCTCCCTCTGTCTCTCTGCCCCTCCCCTGCTTGTGCACACACACTCTCAAAAATAAATAAAAAACTTGGTGTACCCAAAGTGTGAAAAAAAAATTAGAATATGGAATGCAACTCTCATAGGAAATATATGTATTGTTTCCTGAAGCTTCCCTTTGGGTCATGTGCTCCGAGGTCGTGATTCTTAGAAATAATACTCTTACTGAGCGGGACGTTGGAGGAAATTGTAAAGGCAGCGGGACGCCCTTTCCCACCCCACGGGGTCTCCGTACCAAGTCTAAGTACACCTTTGTGCTCATCTCTTCATCCTTCTCGTTCTAGAAGGGAAAAATTTCAAGGGTAGAGGTGACGTGAATAGAGAGCAATGAAGGGGCTCGGAGGGTCAAGCTCCCTCTGGAAACCCCTCTTTTTCCGGAGGCCCACTCTCTCGGGTCCAAGCCCTGCCTCCAAGGCGCTGCCCTGGTTTGAGCCCCGCCTCTATCTCAGAAACTTCCGGCCGTCTACCCGGCCAGCCAATTCATCAACCAGTCCGCCCACCCCCGGCCCCGCCCACAGCCTGCAGTTCACCCAACCCTGCATATCTCCGGCCGCTGTGGTCTCTTGACCCGGTCCCGCACCAAGCTCCGCCCCAGCCTGCGACCCCGCCTCAAGACCCGCCCCCCAGCGCGCCATGGAGGCCCGGCTTCACTTCAGGATCCGCCCGCAGTCCGGCTCGCCGCCCTAGCCCGCCCCACCCCTGGCCTGTCCGGCGGCCACGCCCACGGTTTGTCCATTGGTCCGATTTCGACCCAATCTCGGCTCACGGCCTATCTCCCGGCATGGCCACGCCCCCAGACGCCCCCGCCCCGCCCCAGGCCACGCCCCCAGCCGTTCGGCAAGTCGGACCTCGAACCCCGGCGTGCGCCCTCACCAGGCTGATGAGCTGCGCCAGGTTGAGGCCAATGCTGACCCCGACACGGTCTCCCACCTCCCGCGCCGGCCGCACCGAGCTATCGTAGCCCGAGAAAAGCTTCTCGAGGAGCCGGCCCTCCGCCTCCGAGCCATGGGCGCCTGGAAGAGGAGGGCACTGAGTGAAGCCACCGTGCCCTGCCACGACCCCTGGTCCTGTCACTGCTCCTCTGAGGCCCGCACTTACCCGGGGCGAGCGGCGCCCCCAGCGCCCCCAGCAGCAGCAGCAGCAGCGCCCCTGAGGTCATAGCCCGGCCGCGTAGCTCAGTGACTTCGCTCCGTTCGCCAGCGCAGGGGAAGTGACGAGGCGCCCAGGAATGTGCACCTGTTGTTGGGGGGCAGCCGCCAGCCCACCCGCCCCGCCCCTGGGACTTGGTCCCGCCCCAAGCAACTGCCAATGCCCGCCACCCACAGATGACAGACAACGTGTAAATCGTTGTACAAATCGTCTTTAATTGAGAAAGCATGGAGTGGAGACCCTGTCCCCTGGGAGCAGAGCCAGGAGACGGGTGGAGCCTGAGCGGGGTCTGTGTGGGTGAGGGGAATATGCGCCCCTCTTGCAACAAGCCAGAAATAGAGCCTGAGGAAAAGTGACCAGCCTCTGAGCCCCAGCCCCTCCCTTTAGGGCCCTCTCCTCTACCCTGCCCAGGTCTGAGGCTACTCAGAGTGTCCCTCCTAGTCACTGGTGGCTTCCTGGTCTTTTCCAGGCCTGCCCCAAGCTCTCCACGCTTTTTTTGGGAAAATCTAGTCAGGCCCTTTTTGGGTACCTAAAACTTAGCTGAGGTTATAAGCTGTAAGTTAAGCAAGTTCTAGTCAGTCAGAAGCTCTGGGGGTATATGAGGTCTAGAGCCCCGAGAGGCCCTCGCCCTCCTTGGCCTGATTTGTAGGGGAGTGGGGTGGAACTTATTGCTGAACTGGGGTCTCTGCACTGGGGGATCAAGGTTGTGTCCCTCCTCTTATCCTTTTTATTCTAGACTCATTACCCTAAAGACCTCAGCTTTAAAGGGGACCTGGGAGGAATTCCTGCTGAGGTAGCTAAGTGTTCATGTCCCCCCCCAACCCAAGCACAGCCAAAACATGCCATGGTTGTGGCCCCCTGCCCATCCCAACCTCCCTACTGTGAGCCAAGGATTCCTGCCCAAACTCCTCTGCCCTTCCTCAGACTCTGTTTCCCCGGCGGGACCCCAGCTGAGTTGCAGGAGCTAGAAACTGCATGTATAAATAAGGTTAGCATTCTATAGGAAGAATCAGATTTTTAGAAAACCTAGGAAAAACAAGAAGTGTTTCTTGATTCACCAAGAAACGCATTACTAGAGAAGGTAGGAGGATGGGTCTAGAGCTTCCTCTATATGAGCATTAATATGGCTATTCAGGCCTCGTTTCCATCCTGGAGGAAAGGGCTGAGTCCTGGTCTACGTCCTAGAGCCGAGATTCAGGAGGAAGTATGGCTCCATATATATGTGTCTAGAACACCATGCTCTAGCAGTGGGTGTCTTTGGGATAAGAAAGTTAAAACTGTGGTGTTCTGGGACCGGTCCTAGTTCAGGCCAAGGCCAGCAGCTGGACAGGACTCATACCCAGCCCCTCTCTACCTGGAAACCAGGGGGTCCATCTGGGTCAAGGACAGAAGCCTGATGGATCCAGAACAGAGCCTGGCAGCATGCCAGCATTCCAGCCCAGAGCCTGAGTGCAAAAAGGGCCCTGGCTAGGGTGCCTGGTGTTCCAGAACCTGTCCAGAACAAGGCAGAAGGTGGAGGAGGGAAAAAAGGAAACTGATCCTGAGCTCCAGTAGACCTATAAATCTATGGTTCAGTGGCAATGAAAAGGGCATAGGGCTCCAGGAACTGGCTGAGCCCCGGGGTGGGGAATATTTATGTCCTGGTTCTGTCATTTTGGGAACCCGGGCGCCTTCTTGGGAAAAGGCTTTGCGGGGCTGTGAGTGTGGAAGGAAAGAAGGGATCAGCCAGGACCACTGTCAGCCTCCCCCTCTCTATACTCCCAGGCCCGAGGAGCAGGGAAGCCTGGGGAGTCACAACCAGCCCCTTGGCTCCCTCAGGATCGAGCACCGGGTGGGACCTGGCTGCTCAGGGCATGAGTGTGGCGGCACGGGTGGGGGCGGGGCCGGGAGCAGGGCTGGGAGACAGGCTGTGGCTGTGGCTGGCTCCGTGCAAGTGCCAGGAGCCTCCAGTCCACGGACTACATTTCAGGGGGCAGGGGGACTGGAAGGGGAGGTCTCAGGGACACTGTGGAGAGAAGGCTCCCGGTACATGGCCACTGTGAAGGGGAGAGAGAGCAGGAAGGAGAATTAGGCACGGAGAGACGTGGGAAGAATCAGCTTTGAAAGGGCTCCCATCCCCAACACCCGTCCTCTGGGAATCCCAACCCACAGGAGAAGGGCTCCCCAAAGTCCCGGGGGCCAGGGGCCGGAGCCTTCCTGGTTTGACCCCTCATAACAGGTGTCCTCTTTAGTACCTTAGCTGTGTGTCACTCAATGTTCACATCGAGGCCAGCACCCTCCCCCTGACATCCTTTCCTTGAGTCCATCCATACTCACCTTCCAGGAGCTTGGGCACAAAGTGGGCCGCTGCCTTGGTCTTCTTGACTCGATTTCCCTTCATGACTCGGCCCTCCTTGTCCAGGCCCAGGTACCAGGCCCGGCCAGAGCGGCGCTGGCGATAGAGAGCAGAGGCGTACAGGACGTAGTAATTCTCGAAGACGCATTCCTTAAAGCGACACTCAGCTGTGAAATGCGGCTGACGAGACGGAGAGCCAGAAAGGCACACAGAGACAGAGACAAAAAGACTTATCACTGGACAGAAGGGAGCCCTGAGAAGAAGCAGCCAGGGGGCGCCTGGGTGGCTCGGTCGGTTGAGCGTCCCGCTTCGGCTCAGGTCATGATCTCACAGCTCTCGATTTCGAGCCCCGCGTCGGGCTCTGTGCAGACAGCTCGGAGCCTGGAGCCTGCTTGGGATTCTGCGTCTCCCTCTCTCTCTCTCTCTCTCTCTCTCTGCCCCTCCCCTGCTCTCTCTCTCTAAAATAAATAAACTTAAAAAAAAAAAAAAGAACCGTCAGGATACAACCCCTGCGTTTTGGGCTGGAGGGCCAACTTCTTACTCCGTGTAGAAACTAGGAGAAAGGGGGAACGAGGGAGCATCTGGTCAGCGCCCCCCACCCCCCCACCGAGGAGGTGGGGGTGGGGCCCGGAATAAGAAGATACCTGCTCTCTACTCTCCTTCCAGCCTCTCTTGCCAGCCCCTCTCCGGGCTGAGTCTGGCGAAGTTCAGTAACCATGAAATCTGGAGGGAGTAGGATGTGCAGGAGTTCCAAGAGGCCGGAAGAGTTGGCCAAAGAGCCTGGTGGTTCTTGGGGGGCTACGCAGGCAGCAGGGATGGGAGGGACCCTAGCGGAGGTGTTCTGCGGTGGGCAGTAACAGCACATCAGCAAGAGCTGGAGGGAGAGGGAGTCCTAGCGGTAGGTAAGGCTGTAGCTGGGGAGCCCTGGCAGGGGCGGCGATCCCCTGGCCACTCGGCCTCAGTGTCTCACCGAGCTGTAGAGCAGCCCCTCGGCGTTCATGGCCATGTAGTGACCCAGCTTGGCACTCTGGATGGTGACCACACGGAGCCCCACGGGGATCAGGTTGAAGTGGGCTGGGGGTGGAGAGAGGGGGCATCAGTGTCCCGAGCCTCAGACCCCCATCCTGGCTCCCCTGCTTCCCTTGGTGGTGGTGGGGGGGGGGGGTGTCAAAGAGCCAGACGGAGAATGACAGCACTTGAAGCAGGCACAGGATGGCCACCTCCTAGCCCCGCTCTCCCCTCCCCTCCCACCCAGCAGCTGGCTTCCTCTCTCACTGAAAGAGCTGGTGTCCTCTGGGGTGCCCTGGATGGTCCCGTCAGGATTCGCCTGGAGGTAGAAACCCTGGCGGCAGAACAATTTGGTGACGATGCCTTTGAGCTGAGGCTCTGGAGAGAGAGACATTCATCTTTGAAAATGACATCTCTGTTCCCAGAAACATTCCTACACTTGGCGGGATCAGAGGAGAGAACCAGGGGAGAATGGAGGGGAGGACGCAGGTCCCAGGGCCCCAGCCCTCAGCCCCTCTAAGCACGCTCTCAGCCACCTCTCTTTGACTCGGGAGGAAGCTGGGGGGTGGGGCCCTTCTGCTTCCTCTAACCCCCAGCTTTCTGTTTAATTTATTGAAATTTATTTAAATGGCTTAATTCCTACCCTACAGCTCAACCACCAGTGGGGGAGGGGAGAAGAGTTGGAAAAGGAAGGGGGAGATCCATCCAAAGGCAGAGGGCGGAGGGCGCCAGGCTGGACCGCCGAAGGGGCAGTGTGCTTGCGGCCGCGGGGGGCGGCCAGGCGACCACGGGGTAGGGGCGCCCCCTCGGGAGTGGGGGTGGGGCTGGGGCTGACGCTGACTCAGCACCTGCTGCTGCTGCGGCTGCCGCTCGCTTGGCGCGGGCCTTGCCTTGGCCCAGTGCCGGCCTGTCTGACACTGACCCATCTGTCTGTCTGTCTGTCTGTCTGTCAGTCTGCTGGCTCGCGGGGGGCCCAGCCCTCCCCGAGGCTCAGCCTCTCCCTTTCAGCCAGGTAACCCGCCTGAGGTGGGGGACGTGGTACCAAAGCGAGGAAACCGGAGAAGGGGGCCCGGGAGCTGGCGAGGCAGGCTGAGTCACGTGGGGGCCGGGTCCCACTCAGAGGGTGGGCTGCGGACCGTACCAAGCGGAGGGCCGGCGGCGGGGGGAGGAGGGCACGAGGGGGCTGCCCCTGGGGGAGCGGGGAGCCGGCGGGAGCGGGGCCAGAGGGCCTCCTGCCAGCCGAGCCTGGACGGGGACCACGCGCTAACCCTCACAACTCTCCTTCCCCCGTCGCTTGCGCTCGGCCGACTTCCCTGTACCCCCTTGTAGGTGGTACGACCCCCCAGTCTCCCAGCGGGTCTCCAGCCCTGTACTGGGTCGGAGCTGCTGGCGCCGGAGGGTCCCCCGATCGTGTGGGAGCCCCCTTCGGAGTCGCGTAGGGGGTAATGGGGGGGGGGCCGGCTCCCCTCTCGAAGCGCAGGTCACAGAGGCGGGCGCACAGAGGGGCGGGCTGGCGAGGTAGCTGCAAGGACACCCGGGGGAGAGCTGGGGAGATTGGCGCCGCGCCAGGCAGGCTCGGCCAGCGGGAACCGAGCCAAGGCGTGGAGGGGCGGGAGAACCGGGGCGGGGGCGGGGCTGCCAGAGCTGCAGAAACCCTCGGGGTGACCCAGGCGTCCGGAACCCCCAGGCCCCTGCGCTCGGGATTGAAAGAATCGCGAGAGCCGGCACGTAGGCGGCGGACGGTGGGGGTGGGGGTGGGGACTCCTGTGTTGGGGGGGGGAGGAGTGGGGGGCCGAGCCGGAGCCGCGAGGCTTCGGAGCGCCAGACCTAGCCCCTCAAGCCTTCCCCTTGCCCTCGACAGCAAGGAGACTCGGGGGTATGGGCAAAAGAGAAGGGAAACTGAGGCACGATCTGGCAGGAGCTGTGTCGTCCTGGCCCACCCCACCTCTCACTTTCGGGGAGCCCCCCTCAGTCGGGCCCCATCCTTCGGCGTCCCTGGCCTCAACCTCCCAGACCCGGAGACCCCGCTCCAGCCACTCACCAGGGCCGCGGTCCGGCCGCGCGGGCCGCCCCCCGCACAGTCGCACCTTGGACAGAAGGATGACGAGCTGCTTCTGGCAAAGGGACTTGGTGCCGCGGGGACACACGCGCCGCTGCGCCGACACCGGCCGGCTGCCCCCGGGCTCGCGGACCTCCCGCTTCTGCCGGATCAGGCTACTGGCCAGCGCCGCCATGGCGCCCCGGGAGGAGACACCCCCAAACCGGCAGGCGCCCCCAGCGCGCTCACCGGGGCATGCTCTTGACGCTGGGGTCCCAACTCACCGCCCCACCCACTGGAGCCGAGGATAAGTCCCAGGGCCCCTGCCCCCCGCCGCCCCTCGGCCGCCAGCTCCCACCCTTGGGCCCCGTGCTAGCCCCACTGGACCCAGCAGCCTATGTATCTCTGTTGACCCCACCCTCGACTTTTGCCCCCTACTGAAAACTACCCCCTTTCCCTGTTCTCCAGTGTCCCTGTCCCCTCTTCCCTTATCCCAAAGTCAAGACCCTCAAAATTTCCAAGATGTGGTTGCAATACCCCCAAGCACCTTTCCACCCTATTTTGGGGACCCGCACTCCTGCCAAACCCACCCTTGTAATCTAAAGGGTGTGGGTCCTTAGCTTTGACTCATCCCTACTGGGGCACTGCCAATGTCAGGGAGGAACCCAACCTTGGTGTCTTTGCCACCTTCTAAGTGGGTCCCCCACTTTTTTCCCCTGAAGTCCCCCAAAACTATGTCTGGGAAAGCCCAGGCTGTCCCCCGCTCAGCGATTAGGGGTTCCCCGACCCTGTCTCTGGGCAATACCTTTTTTTCACATGGTTCCCAGCTGCTGAACCCCCTTCCTCACCTTGTTACCCCCCACTCCTTTTGAAGTCACCTCCAAATCCACCCTTCCTAGTGGGTTCACCAGGTAGGTGGTTGTCTGGAGGGCCTCTGTCACCTCGCCACAAGGAGCATCCGTTGTTTCCCGCTCCCCCCCCCCCCGGGTTGCCCCTTAATTTCCTCGGGGACAGCTGGTGCTTGTTTAGATCCCACGCCCTCCAATCCAACCAGCCCCCCGAGAGGCGTGCACCCACGTTATCACCAGTCCCCGAATGTGAACAGGCTCCCTACAAGTCAGGGCGCGTCAGAGCTTTCTGCGACAGGGCTTCCCCGGGACAGCCTATAGCACCCTCTTCCTTCCCCGACGCCCCTCAACCTGTCCTGTCTTGTTGATCCGGCGACGGGTGGCTCTGGCTCCGGTTCCAGGCTCCTCCCTCCCTGTCCCTCGCGAGCGGAGCCTCCCTCCACGCCGGGCTAGGCGCCCCAGACCCCCAGGAAGGAGGGAGGGTGTCTCCGCAGAGCGCCCTGGTCCGGCGAAGTCAGAGCCCCGGGCCTGGCGGCTGGACCCAGCAGAGCGGCGGCGGCGGCGGCGGCGGCGGCGGCAGCGGCAGTGGGGAGCTGAGGCAGCGGCGGCGACAGCGGCTCCCCCTCCTCCGAGAGCCGGCCCGGGGGCGGGGCAGGGGGCGGAGACGCCGGGAAGGAGTGGGGGGGGGGGGTGAAGCCGGGCGGGAGGAACCCCGGGGTTCCTCGGAGGCAGGGAGTGGGGACGGTCTCAGAGGCAGGCGGAGCCGAGGCAAGGCCGCACGTCTTGGGGTTCAGAGGAGGAGGGGCAAGGAGGCGACTCCACTGAGCGGATCCCTGGATGGGAGGAGAGGTTGGGCTTAAGATGGATGGAATGGCGGACGCTGGGAGAATGGAGAAGGGGACCCTACTGCCCCGGATGGGAGGGCAGAACTGAAGGGGGAAAGTGGGGGAGAGTAGGTAGAGGTGGTGGTGAGGTCTAGCCTGGGGCCGAATCCGGCCTTCTTAATCTCCGATTTTGTGTGAGCCAGATTGGTCAGTCCCTGGTCTCCGTGCCTTCTTTCTGCGTTTTGTCAGCAATATGCCCCCCTCCCCCTTCCCTATTGACTCCTAAGAGAAAAGACCATAAGAATTGGGGAAGATGGTTGCCTGAGGAAGCACCGGGCGGGGAGGGGTGCTGGCCACAGATCTGAGGAGCAGAGAGGCCAGAAGTGGGACGACCACAGGTCAGGGCCCGGGGACGGGGCAGGAGGGTGGGGAACGACCCGCGAGGAAGCCTTCTAGACTGATCTTGGGGCCCAGGACGCTCAGCCTGCCTTCCAGGCGAGGGGCCGGCGGCCCCCCACCACACCCCGCCAGCCAACAGAAGCACTTTCCACGCGGGTAGGAGCAGCGTCTTTAATGGGCCCCGCCTCCCACGCCAGCTAAGCCGCCCCCCTTGCGCGCAGCCTTGGCCTCCTCCACCGCGGCGCGCAGGGCGCGGGCAGGGTCCCCGCGGAGCCCGGCCAACGCCCCGAGCAGCCCAGCGGCGCCATCCCCCGCACGGAGCTTTCGGCCGCTCAGGAAATAGTGGGGCAGCGTCCCGGCCTCGAGCACACGGCCCAGCTCATCCAGCAGCCCGAGGCAGCAGGCGCCCGCGTTCTCCGGCCGCGCGAGATAGAGCGCGGGCAGCCGCTCGCACGCCCAGTAGAGCAACGTCCGCAGGAGGTAGGGCGCCGCGGCCCGGGTCCCGGCCACCAGCGGGCGCAGCAGCGCCTGGGCCGCCGCGTGCGCTTGCAGCAGCGGAGCGGGTATGCGCGCCTTGAGCGCCAGCTCCTGGCGGGCGAAGCAGAGCTGCCAGCCGGAGGCGCCTGGCTGCTCGCTGTGGCCGCCGGGCACCAGGTAGAAGGATGACGACTCGGAGGCCAGCGGGCCGGCCCACGAGTGGCTCCGAGCGCCCTCGGGCCAGCCGGCCACCGACACCACGGGAATCAGGTCGAAGAGCAGGAGGTGGCGCGGGGGCTCCGGCGTAGCCAGGAGGACGGTGGTGAACCCCGCGTGGCGGGCTGCGTGGACCAAGCGCGGGGCACCCGGGACCGGGCACAGGGACTCGGCGACCGCGGCCAGTGAGGCAAAGAACCACGCGGCCACCTGGGCGGGGCAAAGTGTGGGCCATGCCTCCCACCCCTCCGTCTGCTGCAGGCCTGGGCTAACGACGGCTGCTTTCGTGACGTCACCATTCAGGTTTTCCAGCGGGGTGGGAAAGCCAAGATCCATGATGCCTTGCCCAGGCGGCTCTTGCCCCGAAACGTTAGGAGGTGATTTTTCCAAAGCCACGTTTGGATCAGCCTCAGTGACAGAACCGTGCGGCTGGTCCACGGAGCTTTGCTGGCTCTTGGGACTTCCTTCACTTTCGGTTCGGTGGGTGGAATCACGTCCTCCTGGGACTGGAGGTCCTAGGCAATCCTGCCATGCCTCCCGGACCGAGGTTCCGCGTATGCGCTCTGGGAGGCACAGCCACGCGTAAGAGGAGTCCACGTCCAGTCGCAGCTCCTGCCCGGTGCCGTCTAGCGAAAACACGGGCACTAGGAGTGTAAAGCCGGCGTCGTAATGAGGTCCCCGGACGTAGGGACCTAAGGGTGCAGGTCCCAGATCCAGGGAGCCCTCGCGAATCCCGCCACGAAGCAGCAAGAGCTCCGCTTGGGGAGGAAAGCGGGGATCCCGGCGGTGAATAAGACCTACAAGAAAAGACGGGATCGGGAGGGCACGACCCAAAGCCGGGCCGGGCCGGGCCGGGCTGGGGTGGGACTGGACGGGGCGGACTGAGAGCTGCGAGCACCCGAAGGCAGGGAGAGTTACTTACCCAGCAAAGAGAAGACAAAGTCCTTGGCCCGGAGGAGGTCTGGCCCCGGCTTGGGCGCGTCACTCCAGCTTTCCTGCACACCCAGCTCCTGGATCAGCTGGGTTAGTTCCTGCAGCTGCGCCCCAGAGCAAAAGTCGATGTCCGTGAGCGGCCGGGCGGGGGCTGGGGGCGGCGGGCCCCACCAGGGCGCACTCCCCCAGACCGCGGAAGCCATGCAGCTCAATCGTTTGGGGCTAGGGGAAAACACGGACGGGAGGAAGTTTAGACGGGCCGTTCCTTTGCTCCCAAAAAGTCGCCCGCGTTCTTCTCGCTTCCCCAGGCGGAGCGAGCCCAAGCACAGTTCGTCAATGGGTCTGCAGATGGAGGGCTCTAAATTTAGTCTTGAAAACGAACCAGTAAATAAATACCTCCTCCGGCGTTGCCCTTTTCTCACACGCTGGTCCCCGCCCCCGTGGAGCGGCTCACCTGACTCAGCAGGTAAAAAGTAGCCGTTAGGCCCCTCCTGCGGGATGAAATAGTCTCCGCCACCGCCCCTTGTCTACCTCCACTCACCTATTTGGGAAGGGAAGAGGCTTGTGGCCTGCGGCTTCCCTCTCAGGGGCAGCTGCAAGGGCTGGGAAGGGAACGGATGGAAAGGTTCAACAGGTGTCTTCTTCCTGTAGCTCCTAGCGCCACGCCCCCCCATTGCGACCACACCCCCTTCTGGCGGCCGGCCTGGTGGTTCCGGGCCGGCCTCGCCTCCAGCCAGAGCTCAGTCATTCTTCCCTCTGCTGAGATCTCGCGCTGTCCTGGGGGTTGTAGTTTGTCTTCCGAGCTACCAGGGCGTTGGGGCCACGCCCCCACATCCTTTCCTGTTCCGCCGAAGTAGTGCCTGATGGAAGTTGTAGTTTCTATGGAGATCAACTGTTCGTGACTTTCGAGCCCAGGTCAGCCAGGCACAAAAAGATCCCGTGGGGTTGGGACAGAGGATGGATCTGAACAGCAGATAATAGTGGGGGACACACCCCAGAGCCCGGGGAGAAATAGGGGTCTCCGCATCCCTTGTGTGAGTAGACCTAGGAGGGTTCGTCCATGCGATCCTAACTGCGTTTTATTTTATTTTTTAAGTTTATTTTGAGAGAGAGAGAATCCCAAGCATTGTCGGTGAAGACCCCTCAATATGGGACCGGAACTCATAAACCTCGAGATCGTGACCTGAGTGGATTGGCGTGCTTACCTGACTGAGCTACCCAGGTGCCCCCCATAACTGCATTTTAGAAGAGACTGCAGCCTACGAAGGTTGCCCATGATAGAGCTGAGCCAGAGGGGTGTCGGAAAGCGGCTCGCAGCTGGGTGGGGAGGCATCTCTTTGGAGTCAGGGGTAAGCAAGAACACACAGGAGGTGACCCAGGAATACACATCTGGCTCAGGGAAGGGACCTGCATATTAATGATGCCCACCTCAGACACGAGTGAGGGCAGGGGAAAAAAAAAAAAAACACTTTGACATCTGCCAGCTCGTGTATGTACATGGAAGAGTTATCAGGACCAAAAAATCAAGTCCAGAGGAAAATCCCAGCTGGGCTGGGGCAGGGCAAGGGGAAATTATCAAGAGAAAAAATGGCTTTCAGTTACCACGGCTATCAGAGGCACAGCTTAAGTCGGGGATGAGACTAGGAGCCAGAACGAGAAGACAGAGCCACAGGAAACCAGGGACAGGCTCACAGCTCAGAGCGACCCATGGCTGGACCAGGTGCCCTCCCCTCTCCTCCCACCCGGGGGACTGGGTCTGAAGTGAGATAAGCCTGAGTCAATGGCAAGAGAATGAAGCAGAGACACCGAGAAAAATTATAGTGGCCTGTGGAGGGGACCTCTCAGAATCCAGAGCTCAATTTGGGGAGCCCAGAAATCAGGGGTTCCCAATCATTGACAAAGAGAACCCTTCTCCCTCGGCCACCTCGAGCCCCAAAACACAGCCCAGAACTGGGGAGGCAGGTTCCCATATATCTGGCTGTGACCCAAGAGACCTGATTGAGAAAACTGAGGATGAGGCTCTATCTCACAGTTTTGGGGTGATCAGGCAAAGGGGACCCCTACATCTTCCCTCCTCCCCAGAGGGTGACCTCTCACTCACACTAAAAACAACGAAGTTCTCCGGGTTCCGTGGGAGCTTTGACGATGGTGGGTTTGGGCGACTAGGGAAAGGAAAAGTTTCTCTAAACTCTAAATAAAGCACTGCCATCCATCAGGATTTTCTGTGACGATGGAAATGTTCTGAATCTGTGCCGTCCAATATAGCAGCCACCCGTGCCTATTGGGCCCTTGAAATGTAGATGCTGGGACTGAGGAACAGGATTTTACTCTTTTTGCTTTTGTTTTGCTTTCATTTTTTTAAAGTGGGGGGCTTGAACTCATGAGCCCGAGATCAAGAATTACGCGCCCCACCTAACTGTGCCAGGCGCCCCTGAAGTTTGCTTAGTTTTCGTTAAGTTACGTTTTAATCGCCATATGTGGCCAGTGGCTACTGTATCGGACAATGCAGCCTGAGGGCCTTGGGGACAATGGGTTTCGCTACGTGGCAATGCAGGAGCAGGGACAAGGCTAGCACCAGTCTTCCTGAGGCCCGTGGCTGGCCAGCGTCGGGAATGGGGCTGGGGTGGATGTCCTCAATCAGCCACACAACATTTCTCTTGTCTCTTTATTCCCAATGCACCTTTGTCCCCTCTTTTTCCAGGGTCCTCACCACACACTGATGTCCCCACTCCCTGATGGTCTCCGGTGAGTTGCTGGGTGCCTCTTGGCGAACGCGCCTGGGAGTCAGAGCTTCGCACTTGTCCCTGCCCAGCTGTCTTTGGCGGGCGTCAAAGACCACGTGCCCTACGTGGATGCCCGACCCAGGACAGTAGGGCTTCCAGTTGTTTTGGGGAGGCATAGACTTCTGGCGATAGTTCTGGCAGGCTGACGGGATGGTGCCCACGGGACGATACACCCAGTCTTGGCTGCCTGCTCGCCGGGGGGATGGCTGCAGCTCGATCAGCACGGGTACCTCTGAGAAGGTGTGCAGGTCACTGTAGACCACCTGGGGTTTGGAGGAGTAGGAGTTCTGACTCAGTGGAACAGAAATCCATGATAGGTGCTGCTCTGGACCCTCCTTCCGAGGAGCCTCCTCGGGTACAAATGACTTTGTCATTTGTGTTGTCTTTGGGGTCTGAGGTAGGCCCGAGACCTGGACAGTGTCAGTACCTAGGACAGGGCCTGGGTTCTTGTGGTGGTGGGGACTTGGGGTAAGGCACGAATCCTTGCAGAGGCCCGATCCCCCAGTAAGGCCTTGAGTCCTGGGGAGGCCATGGTCTTGGGTAAGGGCTGGGCCCTTGTGGGGGCCAGGATCTTGACTGATTCCTGGGTACTTGTGGAAGTTAGGGTCTTGGGTACGTTCTGGGCTCCTGTGAATTCCAACATCTTGTATATGGCCGCATCTCCTTTCGACTTCAGTGGCTTGTGTAAGGCCTGGATTCTTATGGAGATCAGAATCTTGAGTAAGGCCTACGCTTCTGTAGACTCCAGAATCTTGGGGAAGGCCTGGGTTCTTGTAGTCTCCTGAGTCTTGGGTAAGGCCTGAGCCCTTATGAAGGCCAGAGGTTTGGACCAAGCCTGGGCTTTTGTTGACTCCAGAGTCTTGGGCAAGGTATGGGCTCTTACGTGGGCAAGAATCTTGGGGAAGGTCTAGACTCCTAGAGACTCCCGAGTCGTTGGCATTACCTGTACTCTTATAACCTCCAGAATCTTGAGAAGGGCCTGGGCTGTTATGGAGACCAGTTGTTTGGGAGCAATCTTGACTTTTATAGAGTATAGTCTCTTGGTTTTGTTCTAGATTCCTATAGACTCCAGAGTTTTGCCTAAAGCCTGAGCTCCTCTGAATGTCAGAAGTTTGGGGAAATGGTGTGTTTTTGTGGAGGTCAGAAGGTTGGGTGAGACATGGGCTCCTAGAGATACTTCCATCTTGAATAGGACCTAGATTCTTCTGGGGGCCAGAATCTTGGGTAAGGACTAGATTCTTGGGAAGTCCAGAGTCTTGGGAAGGGCTTGGACTCTTGTAAAGATAGGGGTCTTGGGGAAGGCCTGGGGGCTTGTTCAGGCCAAGATCTTGAACAAGGCCTGGGTTCTTGTAGGGGCCTGGATTTGGGGCAAGGCCTGGGTTCCTAGGAACTCTTGAGTCTCTTGAAAGGTTTGGAGTCCTTTGGAGGTCAGAGTTTTGGTTGAGGCCCGGACTCTCGTGAAGTTCAGGGGCCTGGGGTTGGATTGGGGGTTGGAACGTCTCGGAGAGCTGGGGAGGGATGGGAAACTGGGAAGAGGGGGTGGATGGAGAAGACTTGGAGGTTGGGGGATTTTGATGGTTGGAGAGTTGACGGAGGACAAAGGATTTGGGAGGCATAAGAGGCAGAGATAGAGTGCATGGTGGAGGAATAGTGCCCAGCACGCTCTGGCCACCGGTTGGAGAATGAACGCAAGGTTGTGAAGGTATGGCATCCTTGGAGTAGACCACGCACTTGGGGTAGACTGGAGTCTGGGAGTCTGTGTGTTTCCTCTCAGAGCTGCAAGGGTGGAAGCTACAGTAAGGGAAGGTCTTGGGCTGTAGGAACTTGTCTTTGGCGTCATTTGAGATCTTCCATTCCATATTCCCCAACTCCAGGTAACCCAGTATGGACCCTGCGGAGGGCTTGGCACTGTCCCCACTATGTGGCTTCGGTGTTTGCTCCACTGCCCCAGAACTGCCCAGACCCTGCCCCTCTTGGGCCCTGGGGAGGGTGCCCGAGTCCTTTCTGGAATACCCAGAGTTCTGGGGCGGGCACACGTGGCATAAGTTCTGCTTTGCCCTGCGGGCATCGTAGACCACCTGGCCAGTGGGGAGGCCTTGGCTGAAGGGAGTCGGGGTAGAGGGAATAGGAGTTAGGATGGGGGTAGGTATGGTGGCAGAGACAGAGATAGGAATAGGGACAGGAGCGGTAGTCAGGGTCATGACCAGAGCTGAGGTGGGGACAGAGATTGAGCCAGGGGCTGGGGTAGCAGTTGGGGGAGGCACGGGGGCAGAGGCGGGAGCAGGGAGCAGGGTGTGAGGGGTGGGGGTATAGGTCACACGAGCATGGGCCGGAGGGAAGGCTGGGGCATGGGCTATTGTGTGCCCGGGACTGTGACCCAGGGAATGGGCTGAGGGGTGCTCAGGGTCATGGGCGTGGGCAGCAGTGTGCTGGGTGTGCTCAGGGGTGAGGCCTGGGGGATGTGGAGGGGCCTGGGCTGAGGCATGCTCGGGGGCAGGGGCTGGGGAGAGGATCTGGGCTTGGGGGTCGGGGTGCTCAGGAGTGAGGGCCGGGGAGGAGGGCCGGGCCTGGAGGGGGTTGTGCTCAGGGGTGTGGGCTGGGGGGAAGATCTGGGTCTGGGCCTGGGCCTGGAGGGGGTTGTGCTCAGGGGTGTGGGCTGGGGGGGAGATCTGGGTCTGGGCCTGGGCCTGGAGGGGGTTGTGCTCAGGGGTGTGGGCTGGGGGGGAGATCTGGGTCTGGGCCTGGGCCTGGAGGGGGTTGTGCTCAGGGGTGTGGGCTGGGGGGGAGATCTGGGTCTGGGCCTGGGCCTGGAGGGGGTTGTGCTCAGGGGTGTGGGCTGGGGGGGAGATCTGGGTCTGGGCCTGGGCCTGGAGGGGGTTGTGCTCAGGGGTGTGGGCTGGGGGGGAGATCTGGGTCTGGGCCTGGGCCTGGAGGGGGTTGTGCTCAGGGGTGTGGGCTGGGGGGGAGATCTGGGCCGGGGCCGGGGCCTGGGCCGAGTCGTAGTCTGGGGTCTTAGTCTCGCTCTCGGGCAAGTGGAGGGGAGCCATGTCTGCCTTGCTCATCCTGGGGAACTGGGAAGGTGTCTCGTGCCTGGAGAGGAAGGGCGCCCGGGCCTCTGAGGCTGTGACCTGAGGGGCCTCCCCGGCTCCCATCACCCCTTCCTTCCACAGTCCCCATGGCGCGTCCACAGGACCCCCTGCGTGTCCACCCCGAGGCGGCATCCAGCGGCACCCGGAGGCCTTCTCGTCTTTTGCGTCTACTCTCCAGGAGTCCAGGTGGTCGGAGCGCCCCGGCAGGAAGCGACGATGGTAGCCGGAAGAGACTCTCGAGCACAGGTTCTTGGGGTCCTCGGAGCAGCACACGCACGTGGGACGGTTGCCCACGCCTCTGGCTTGCTTGTCTGCAGGGAAATCGGGATGGGACGAGGCCCGGCTTCCTGAGGGGCCCGAGAAAGGGGGACAGGCCCACATCCCCTTGAGGCCACGCTGGGGCCCGCTCACCTTTGGGGAAGAGGTGACGGAAGAGGAGCCGCAGGTTGCTCTTCAGATGCCTCCAGAGCTGAGGGACGCGGGGAAAGGGGGAGTCCGGAAGCGCGGTGAGCCCCGAAGGCCCGCTGCCCTCCCGCCTGGGCCCCTTTGAGGCCCCCGCCCCCCGCCCCTGGTGCCCAGCCCTGCCCTGACCAGAGTCACCACGTTGATCCCCACGTTGAGCAAGATGAAGCTGCCCAGAATCAGAAGAATTGAGTCTCCGAGGTCCTGGCACTTCCTGGGGTGGGTGCCAGAGCACCCTGGCGCTCCGGGGTGGGCTCGCTGTCCCATGGCCGGGGGTCCCAGGACTGCCTGGGCCCCCTGGCCCCCACATACTCGCTAGGAGCCCGGCTCCTCTGGCGGGGGAGGGGGAGAAGGACTGAGTCATAATGGGGTCGGGCGGCTGGGGTCACAATGAGGGAGGGCCGGGGACAGTGTGCCCTGGGAACTAGGTCGCCTGAGCCCGGACGGTCAGGTGGGGCCTGGAAGCCGGCGTGCCTGCCCCGCGGCCCTGGCTGGGTCCCCCACTGCCCGCTGCCTCACTCCATCAAACACGCACAATTCCATCCCCTTGCCGGCTCCTGAGGCCGGGGAGACCTTGGCCTCAGAGCCCTGGGGAAGGCCCGGCTGGACCCCAGAGCCCTGGCATGCTTCCTGCCCTTCGCCGGGCCGTGGTCCCGGCTCTGCCCACACGTGGAACCCACGGGTCTGGAATCTGACCTCACGGTCTCCCGTGGGGCTGTGCCTCTGAGCCCACTTTGGGATCAGGGCGACAGGGACCCAGCGTAGGTGCTCAGGGACCTGTGGTTTGGAGTCTGCCGCTGCAAGATGTCCTTAGTGCGTGGCACGGGACGGGGCGGGGGGGTGGGGGGGGTGGGGAACGGGGGGGCGTGGCCGCCGCCGAGAAGGGGACACTGGCTTCTCGTGTCAGGAAGCCAAGAGTAGGGCCCCGGGCTGACAGGAGGAGGGGGCGATTCCAAGCCACAGAACATCACAGCGCTTCCTGGACTTTGTTGCTCTTTATTCCTCTCTCCACGCCCCCCCCCCCCCCCCACCGCCCGTGTTCCCCGCCGGTCAGTGGAGTTTCCCGTTCCGGCTCCTGTGCAGGGAGGGCCTGGAGGCCGAGGCGCAGGGGGGCGGCAGGGAGCTGGCCCGCGCTCTGCTCTCCTGGACCTGCCGCTTCAGCTCCAGGCTGTCGTATACCTGGTAGCTGCCATTGGCCCCCGGGGTCCGGCTGAGTGGCCTGAAGGTGGGCTGAGCTGGAGGCGGCTCAGGAGCCTGGACTTCGGGCAGGGGCTGGGAGGAGCGGGGCAGCAGGGCTGAGCCGGGAGCCGGGGCCCGTTGGTGGGAGGTCTCGCCCAGCACGGTGAGGGATGCGGTGGTCAGAGGGTGCCGGGCGGGCGTTGCCTCGGTGCATTCGCCGGTCCGGCGCCGAACCTCGTGGGGGTCCCGGGCGCCGTAGCCCAAGTGCCCCGTGGATGGGTGGGGGCTGCGGTTGGACTGGCTGTGAGCGTGGCCAGGGAGGCTCTGCCGGTGGACCTGGGGGGAGCAGGGCTCCCGGGCCTCGGGCCGGGACCCCCGAGGCACCAGGGCACAGGGCGGTCCGGAGCCCTCCAGACCACGCCGCCGCTGATCCCGGGAGTCATGGAGTAGCTGGGCCCCTGAGGGGTAAGGGCTGTGTCCCGCGGGGACCCGGGAGGGGCCGGGGGGCAGCCGGCGGACGGGTGGTGGAGACGGGGTCCGCTGCTCAGCTTCCAGATTGCCCCAGATTCGGGACTGGGGGCAGTGGGGCCCGTAGGACTGCAGCCTCAGCTCTGACTTGGCCTCCACGCGCTTGGGCATGCGGCGCAGCTCAGGTGACAGGTACAGAGAAGGTGGTGGCAGGCTGGCCAGGATCCCACCCTGGCGGCCCCACAGCCCCAAGTTGGAGGGCAGGCCCAGCGGCTGGTAGAGCCCTCCCCAGCCCCGCCATGGGTACTTGGGGTGCGGGAAGGATAGGTCATCCTCCTCCAGGCAGGAGTCTAGGTTGTCCTCATCAAAGGAGGGCACTGGCCGCAGCTGTGACATCTTGCAGCTCTGACAGTGACTGTGGAAGATGGAGCGGTTGGGGGGGAAATGCCTATGGTTCCTCAGTCCCCACTGGTGGCTGCAGGGGCGGTGGTGGCCGGGGTGCCGGCCGCGGCGGTGGCTGCAGCGGCGGTGGCGGCGACAGCTGCAGCGGGGGCTGCGGAGACAGCGGTAGGAGGAAGAGCGATGGCAGGTGGGCGGGGCCATCTTCACTTCTACAGGGTCCAGGGCACAGTGGATGTGAACGTCTTGGGTCTTGGCCGGGGCGTCTTTGGGGGAACCTTCGGAAGCCTGGAAGATTTCATCTGGGGGCGACGAGAGTCCGTGAGGACAGGGTGAATGTCAGAAGAGCTCGGGGTTGGGAACAGTGCGGCCTGGGTTTCTAGGGTGGTGACGGTGGCATCGGGGGGAGGGGTGTCCTCTGCCTCTCTTGCTGCCATACTCACTTTTCAGATGAATCCAATGGATCATCTTGTCTAAGGCATTCTGGAGTCCATGCCACATCTGGGGGTACGGTGGGGTGGGAGTGAAGACCACGCCTGCCCCCAGCCCTCTCCACCCCGGGGGGGACGGGGTGGCCCACGGCCATGCCGTCACTGACCGTAGTTACCACGTTGATCCCAATGTTGACAAGAATGACGAGACCCAGAAGCAGGAGCAGTAAGTCGTTGGCACCCTGGGGAGCTTCTTGGTATGGACTGCAGGACCCCAGGCTGTCATAATAGAGCTGGTTTTCCATGGTGGGGGGGTCCTAGGGCCACCTGGGCCACTGCGCCCCACCCCCCCACCCGCCCCGACCACACTGTGCTCATGCCAGGACCTGGGGACACCTACCAGCTGGTGAGGCTGTTGGGTCACAATGAGGCACATGGCAGGGGAGTCACAATGAGCATCTGGCAGCTCCTTTATCCACTTGGCTTGCTCTTTATATGGCCGTCTCTGACCTTGGCTGCGACCTGATGGGAGTCCAGTCCCCAGATACCCCAGAGCTCCCTTTGTCTCTCTGTCTCCATAGGGCTTTGCTTAAGTCAACACCTGATTGCGGATTTGCAAAATATGGTAGCTGTGGGCACAAGACAGTCTTCACAGGGACCGAATCAGCCAGAAAGGATTTCCTCCAGTGCACTGTTCTTTCGAGACCTTAGGGCAGCTTAGTAGCCTGATGGAACTCTCCACCCGCGCCCACTTGGGGCCAGCAGCTAAGGTGACAGCGAGAGTCCCCTCTAGGGTTGCAGTTTTCTCTCCCTGTCCTGCCAGTGGCTGCAGCCACAGGCGTGGTGGTCACTGAACCCAGCGACCGCTTCGCTTCAGAGCAAGACTGACCACCGCCTTGCCGGGGTCGCTCCGCCAGGGACCACCGCCAACCGTGGTCTCTCCCCTTCCTAACCAACTGCCCTCCCACCGGCCCATCCCTCCAAGTTGAAACACTGTTGGCTCCCACCTTAAGAAAAAAACTCATGAAATACACAAAGCACCGCACAGATGTAATTGTCGATGTGCCATAAGGAGTCTTCTTTTAAACCAGGTGCGTCGCTGGGGGTCCGTGCAAGTGGTGCCCCGGGGACCTCTAGTCTTTTGTTGGCTTGAGGAACAACTCAGCAAAAATAAAGAGCCGATGGGCGGGGCGTTTCCCCTCCAGCCTCCAAACGCCTAGTAGGGACACACTCACTGAAGGGAATCAGCTTAAAGCAGGCCGATTCACAAAGGGCCTTGCAGGACTCCACCTGCTCCGGAAGGTGAGGTCCAAGCTGCTTCCGCCTGGGCGCCTGCCCTCACGTGGCTTCCCTTCCCTAAGGTCGTGCCTGTGCACGTGTACGTGGGTGCATGCCTGTGACCCCAACTGTCTAGGAGTGGGGTAGGGCCTGGGTTTCCCTGCTCTCTGTGGATGGAATATTCTGATGAGTTCACACGGCAAGCTGAGGAAGGTGGGAGATTCTGCTGGGCCAGGCTGACTCGGTGGCCGTGAAATCTACCCGCGGGAGCAGTGCCCGGAGCCTCAGGGGCCGCGAGGTTGATCCCTGGTGTCTGTGTGACCGCGAATAAGTCCCTTATCCTCTCTGAGCCTCGCTCTCCTCATTGTGACAGGCAGGTGCTAATCAGAGGAGCGAGGTCACAGAGAATGTCCCCAGGATTTCATCCTCTGCTCTGAGCCTGCTCTGGGGTACGAGAACCTCAGGTCCCGGCCGGGAAATTCTGAAGGCCTGGATCTCTCGGTCGGCCGGCCACCCTCCAAAAAACCAGGGCTTAAGAGGCAACCACACCGCGCCCTGTGGCTGCAGCCTACCTCTGGCGGAAACCAGGCCGCTCGAGGGCTAGGGCCATGGGGATGGGGTCCCCCTCTAGTGCAGGTCTGCCTGAGGATCTGGGGAGGGATTTGGGGGGCCTGCTCTGGGCACCAAGGGAAACAGGGGAGCTACAGGTGGGAACGTTGGAAGGAAGAAAGAGCTGCCGGCAGGGCCCAGGGCAGCCAAGAGGTGGATGAGGGTCCTTAGGGCTCTCTAGGCCCTGTTGCCAGGGAGAGCGTTGTCTTAGCGACCAGGGCTTTTGGGGGCCCTGGCACCCCCCTCCCCCCCACACCATCACAAACCACCTCCTCTCTTCCTTTTATTTGTCTCCCGGTCACCTCTCTGCCAGGGAATGGTATACCCAGTCCTTGCCCGTCCCCTCGGCATTGCTGGACTTGGAGATCAGCGGGTAGCAGTGGGACAGGGCCTCTACCTCGCGGGTCAGCTCCCGGAGGCGCCGCCTCACTTCTCGGGCGTCATACAATACGCGGCGCGAGGAGGGGCGTCCGGGGAGGTCGGGGACGATTGCGGGGCCCCGGGCAGGGGGCGGGGCCGGAGGGGCAGGGGCGCCCTGCTCCTGCTCCGCCTGGGCCCCCGCCCCCGCGCCCGCCCCACAGTTGTCGTGGCTCAGGGCCTTTGGGCTCGGCGGTGGTGGGTTCACCGGGTACACGTAGGCCTCCAGGCCCAGCTCCGACGGCATCTCTCCTTTGAGGGGCTTTCCTTCTATGGTCTGCTGGAAGCGAATGGTGTGGGGAGCCCAGAGCCCCTGGGTGGATTGGAAGCTTTCCCAGTCTGCGCAGTGATCCCAGTTGTGGGAGCAGACTGCTGGGTGCCGATGTGGGGGCTTCTCCTCCTGGTCGGTGTCGGGGGCCCAGGCGACCAGGTGGTGCCCCCGGCGCCTGGAGGAGCCCCTGTGGCGATGGCGGCGAGTGGGTGGGGGGGTCACGGTCATTTTCACGGGGTCCATGGTGCATCGAAGGTGGACCGCAGGGGCGCTCTGTTTCGGAGGCTGGGTCTGCTTCTCAGGTGAGGATGGCTTAGAAGCTTCTGTGGATCGAGGGGAGGCGAGAGGCTGGGGGGGGAGGCTGGTTCCTCCAGGGATGGGGAGGGCAGGGTACAGGGTGGGGGGAGAGGGGGCATCGCCGTGGGGTCTGAGAGGGGAGAGCTGGAGGGGAAGGGGCCGGCTCAGGGTCAGGCCTGGAGACCCCTGGGTCCTGCCTCTCCTATGCCCCCAGCAGCCTCCGCTTACCTTTCTCATAAATGACATGGAACACCCGATGTAAGAAGGCGCGGAGTCTGCGCCAGAGCTAGGCGATGGAGAACACAATGACCCCAGGCAGGCCCCAGCCACCAGGCCCTCCCCCAGCCCTCCTGCCGTCCCCCTCCCGCCAGAACCGCCCTGACCAGCGTCACCATATTGATGCCAATGTTAATGCAGATGATGAGACCCAGCAGCAACAGGATGGAGTTGCCCAGGTCCTGACAGCTGTTGGTGCTGGAGCTGGGATATGAGGCCCACCCAGGCCGTGGCCGCTCAGCCATGGCCATGGGGGTCCCTGGGGCCACCGGGGCCCCTAGGCCCCCAGCCCACTGTGCCCACAGCGTCTGCCCGCCCGCCCGCCCGCCCGCCCCAGAAGCTCCTGGGGGTAAGTGGGTCACAATGATGCCGGGGCTCTCCCTCACAATGTGCCAAGAGGGAGAGTCTTGGGCTCTGGCCTGTCTGCTGCCCGCCCCCATCAGCCCCTGCCCACTCCTCCTCTACACCAGGCTCAGCCCCTGCCCACACCTGGGCCCCGAACGGAACTCCCCAAACAACCCTGCCACCATAGCAGCCTCACCCCAGCACCCTCTCCCGCTTTCTCTCAGCCTTTGAAGCCATCAGCCGAGATGGGCTGTGGGCTCCGACTGCCCCCCCGGCGCGGGCAGGGGGGTCTCCCGACGGCTCGTTTCCTCGGGCCCCCACCCCCATCAGAGCACGCACGAACAACAGTTAAATTTTTATATTTACAATATTCTCTTCATCTTTGCCAGGTTTAAAAATGTGTACAGAGCCGCGAAGGGTTGGGGCAGGGACATGGGATTGTCAGGGGGTTGTTCTGGGGAGAGGGGCTGGGCATTGGAGTCCGTGGCTGAATCATGGGGTCCCCCAGCCCCCCTCCCGTGCCCCAGCTTGGGGGGGGCATCTGTCTACAGGGTTCGGGGCCCAGGTCCCTAGCATTTAGAGGACGTGGCTGTTTGGAGAGGAGCTAGACCAGGCAAGGGAAGGGGGCAGAAAAGAACTAAGTCTCCATGGGGGGAGGTGGGAGAAGGGACAGTCAGGAGGCAAGGGCTTTGGGGAGCCAAGGCCAGGGGTTCTGGACCCGGGTGTGGAAGACGACACCCCACCCCCTACTCAAGTTTGGCACAAACCCGCAAAATGCCAGCAGGCGAGGATGCTCCTCCTGCTGGTGTCCCTTCAAACCCTTCCTGACGACGTTCCTGTCCCCAGAGGCCCAAGCCCTTTGTCCTGGGGCACCTCCTTCCCGGGCAGTCACCTCACACATGTCCTTTCAGATTCTCCCTGCTGCTGTCTGCCCAGGCCCCGCCCCCCACTGCCCCTCCATCTGTTCCTGGGCACGGCTGACCTCATTCTCTCCCCAACCTGTCCCTCGAAGCCTCGCCCCCCCTGCTCTCCCCCGCGCCTTTCCTTGAGCCCTGGCCGGCTGAGGGAAGGGGGGGGCCAGGTCAGAGAAGGGGAGGACATCCAAGGGGAGAAGGTGGTCTGACATCGAGACGGGATGGCTTCAAAGAGGGAGACAGGGTTGGGGGATTAGGACACCGAGGCACCGAGGGAGGGGATGAGACACAGTGAAGAGCGGAGACACAGGCGGGACCCTTGTAGCTGCCGCTTCCCCTCCCCCCCCCACCCCGTGTCCCCCCCTGTCTCCACAGTTACCTGCCCTGGCCCAGGACTGGGGAATCCTTGGCACGTTTTGAGGGTCTTCCCCCCACCCCACCCCTCAAACCCACCTACGCAGTTTGGCACGGATGAGCAATGATCTGAGGACTGAGGGAAAGGCTGTCCTCAGACCCGAGTGAGGGCTTTGGTCAAACATGCATGGCCTCTGTGGGTGGCACGCCATGCCCCCCCCAACTTAGCATCTCTTGGAGAGGGGCAGAGCTCTGCCCCCAGGAGTTGTACATCCCCCCACCCCCACCCCCAGCTTCTGTCTGTCGGGAGTCTGTCCCCACCTGTCGGGTGGGGAGGAACGGGGCGCTAGGCCTTCTTGGACCTGGCGGGGAGGCCAAGGAGCGCCGGAGAGCTGGGGGCCGTCCGCATGGGAACACACACATCCACATGCAAGAAGGCGTTTCCACCCAGAGAAATGTGTCCCGGACCCGTGGGGAAACAAGTTCCCCGGGGAGCACGGGGGTGCACGGATCTCCTCCCTCCCTCCCCCTGGCAGGGAATCTGTGTCTGTCGTCTGCGAAGGCCAGGCCCACCCAGAGAACGTGCTTCATCTGACATATGCCAGGGGTGGGGGGAATAAACATGCTTGGCTGGGGCAGAGGGGGGTGGGGCAGGGAGCCGGGGTGGGGGTGGGCGGGGGGACTGTGATTTCCTCGCTGCTTCCCAGGCACCACCCTGCTGTGTCTGTCCGGTGGCCAAGGGTCACGGGTCCGTGAACACGCCATTTCCAGGGTCTCCATGGGGTGGGGGAGGGGAGGAGGTGGGAGAAGGCAGGAGGGAACGGGATTCTGGGGTACAAATCCCCGCAGAAACTCTTCGAGGGGGCCAACATGTGTCCAGGGCGGCAAAAAAAAAAAACCTCACCCTGCACATGGCAAAACGCACCCCCTCGTGAGAAAGCACACCTCCACGTGGGAAAATACTTCCACGTTTCCGCACACCTAAGACTGGTGTCCCAATGGAGGGGACGAAACGCCCCCCCCGAGTTGTTCCGAGGCCCAGGTCCAGAGAAGAGAAAGGGCCTCTCGGCATCCTGGCGAGGAAAACCCGTGTCCACCTCATGCTCCTCCGCGCGTGAAGCCCACCCCCCCCCGCCCCCGCCCCTCCCCACGCAGGAAAAGCCTGTCGCGGAGCGGTCCTCCCTGCCTCCCGAGCGGCACTGCCCGCCGGCGGGGGGTTGGTGGGGGTGGGGGGACGGCTGGGGAGGAGGAGGGCCTCCCCCCGCCGCCCCCTATACCCGAGTGGTGGAGTGGGGGTGCGGTAGCGTGTTGTTGTGGCTGGTAGCGGTGGGGGGCGGCGGGGGGAAGGGCCCGAAGGGGTGGAGGGAGGGGGGCGGCGGCGGCGGCGGGGGCCCCAGGCCGCTGGGCAGCAGGGTCAGGGCCCCGGGGGCCAGCAGAGGCACGTCGTCCGGCGCCCGGCGCAGGGCCAGGGTGTAGTCGGGCGGGCAGGCGGGGCGCAGGGCCTCGGCGGGGTCCGCCCCGACGCCGCCCGCCCGCTTCAGCTGCAGCGACACGAGCTCCTCCTCGGGCGGCAGCTCGCGGCCGGCGGCGGGCAGCAGGGCGCCCCCTCCCGGCACGCCGGAGCCCGAGCCGCCCGGGGGGCTGAGCCGCCGGCACCGCAGCTCCTGCCGCCGGTCCCGCTTGTAGTAGAGCGCGGCGAAGGCGAGGATGTTGAGGAAGAGGAGCGAGGCGCCCACGGCCACCGTGACGCTGAGCTCCGTGGAGTAGTCTCGGGAGTCCCCGGGGAAGCGGTCGTAGGCCCGGGGCCCCGGCTCGGGCTCGGGCTCGGGCGGCAGCGTGGCGGGCGGCGGGGGCCGGCGGGTGCCTGGGGCGCCGGGCGGGGGGCGCGGCGGCCAGCGCGTGGCGTAGGGCGGCAGGCGCGTGGTGGTGGTGAAGAGCTCCGTGTGCAGGTTGTGCAGGTGCGGCACGAGCTCCAGCCAGAAGGCCACCTTGTTGGCGCGGTAGTTGTCGCGCACGCGCGGCTTCAGGCCGATGTGCAGGTACTGCTTCTCCTTGCTGTTGAACTTGCTCCACACGACCTCCTCGAAGCGGTTGGGCTTGGTGTGGATGAACTTGGTGTCCTGCGGCACCGGCTGGTTGGGGTCGCTGTGGGCACAGGAGGGCAGGGAGAGGGGGAGTGAGGGGGAGGCCCCGAGGGGGAGGGGGTGGGGGACGGGGTGTGTGTGTGTGTGTGTGTGCGCGCGCGCCCCACAGAGATGCGGAGAGCCCGGGACACGGAAGGAAAGCCAGAGAACACGAGACAGGAAGAGAGACAGCCAGTGAGAGGGGCAGCAGCTGCGACTGAGTGAGAGGGACACATTTTAGAGGGGCGCCTGGGTGGCTCGGTAGGTTAAGCATCAGACTCGGCTCAGGTCGTGATCTCACATCTCCTGGGTTCGAGCCCCGCATCGGGCTCTGGGCTGACAGCTCAGAGCCTGGAGCCTGCTTCGGATTCTGTGTCTCCATCCCCCTCTCTCTCCGTCTGTCTCTCTGCCCCTCCCCTGCTCGCGCTCTGTCTGTAGCTCTCAAAAATACATAAAAACGTCAGAAACCGAGAGTCGAAGACACTGGAGAGAAACCAGCAGGCAAAAGGTAAACAGAAGAGAGAGAGGGAGAGGCATCCGTGGATTCGAAGAGACGGTGAGAGAGAGCCGGACAGACACAAGTCCCCACGCACGCTCACATACACAGCCCGGAGCATCAGACCCAGAGCAGAGTGTCCGGAGAGAGGGAGGAGGAGGGCGGGAGAGACCGACCCGGAGCCAAAGCCGCCAAGCGAGCCGCCCCACCCCGCGAAGGACAGGGCCCTCTCTGTCGGACCCCGCGGACGGTCAGTGCGTGGCACTGAGGAGGCGTCCAGCAGGTGCCTGGGCGGAGAGGGGTCAGGGTTAGATGGCCGAATGACGACTGTGGAGGGGGGGCGCGAGGGAGACCGCGCGGAGGATGGAGGGTGTGCGCGCCTTGGCCTGCAGGGGGCGCCCCACCCGGCCCCGCCGGCCCTCACCCGGTCTTGGCGAAGTTGGTCCAGTAGGTCATGACCACGGCGCTGAGCATGACGTCATTCTTGGAGAAGTTGCAGGGGAAGAGGTCGGTGGCGCCCACCATGGGCACGCCGAAGACGTAGGGTAGTTCGTCCCCGTGCGCTGCGTCCGCCCACTCGGGCCGGCCCTCCGCCTGGCAGTGGTGGTAGAAGGTATAAAAGTAGACCGGGGACTGGTAGTCAGCGTGCAGCTTGGCGGTGGCCACGGCCGGCGCCACCCACTGGTGGTCTGTAAAGAGCGCAAGCAGCGTCTTTCGGCGCATCTCGCCATTGTCCCGGTCGGCCCAGTCCGTGTACATGAACTTGATGGTCTCTCGAAGCACATCCTTGCCCTCCGGATAGCCATACAGGTTGTCCACGAAGTTGGAGACGGTGAAGTCGAAGGCGCTGGCGGAGACGCCGTCCTCGCTCTCCGCCGAGTCCTCCACGAACTTGAGGCCTTCTCCTTGGTTGACACCAATGAGCATGTCATAGTTGAGGAATTCTCCCTGCTGCATGAGGATCTCAGGGTCATCGGGGACGACGTCACCGTCCACCACGGGCCCGAAGGCGATGTGGTAGCTGGGGAGAAGGGGTCAGGGTCTCATCACCTGCCCCCTGGCCTCCTCTCAGCTCATAGCCTGCTGAGCCCTGTGCTCGCAAGACCCTTCTCCCCTACTTCAAAATCTCCTGAGTCCTTCAGGGCGCTTGGCCTCTCGGGAAGTCGTCCCTGAAGCACCTCATGGCACCGTGCGCCCCCTCGCTCTGTTTGGGCACCTCCACTTAGGGAAGAAGGCGGAGCCGGTGGGGGGGGGGGGGCCCGAAGCCCACCTCTCCTTGCCTGCGGGCACCTCTCACCCTCAACCTCCTTGGAACCAACAAGGCAAGTGAAGGCCTGGCCCGGGCCCTCTCCCACCCCCATACCGGGCGGGCTGCACATCCTGGTCCACCAGCTCCCGGGAAGGCTTCCGGCGCAGACACTCCACGGCCTCGGCGCTGTCCTCGCGGTCGCAGCCCACCTTGGCCGCCAGCAGCCGCGTGTACTTGAGCGGCTGGTAGTTGACCGACCAGCTGGAGATGGCGGTGCCGCTCTGGGCGATGGCCTTCTGGAACAACCCTGGCAGGGACAGGCAGACCTCAGGCTGGGCTGTGTTAGCCCAAGGCGGGAAGGGGGCGGGGGGGGGGGGGCCCGGGAGCATCCGAGTGTGGCAAAGGGGACGGGGGGGGGGGGGGGGGGGAGGGGGCAGGCGGCGGGGTCGCCGGTACCTTCCGAATGGTGAGAGAGGATCAGAAGGTTGACACAGGAGGCCCCCGCTCCAGATCCAAAGATGGTGATGCGCTCGGGGTCACCCCCAAAGTGGGCAACGTTTTCGCTGAGCCAGCGCAGGGCCTGGATCTGGTCCAGGAGGCCGTAGTTCCCTTTCGCAGCCTGGTCCCCGGTGCTGAGGAAACCTGGGAGGAGAGGAGGAGAGGGCCTTCCTGGGGGTGTCGCAGCACCCCGGCCCCCTCTCTGGGCAGCCCGGTCTAGCCCAGGAGCCCTTCCGCTTCTGCCGGGTCGAGGGGAACACCGCCCGCCAGGGCCCCTCCCAGACTCCAGCCCCTAGAGTTGGCCGTCCACCCTCACCGAGCACCCCAAGTCGGTAGTTGAGCGTGGCTACGATGACGTTCCCGTAGGCGGCCAGGACGGAGCCGTCGAACATGTTGCCGGTGCCCTCCATGTAGGAGCCGCCGTGCAGAAACAGCATCACGGGCTTCTTCCCAGAGTCCCGGATATCTGCGTGGGGAGGGGGCGGGCGGTGGGCCAGGGTCGGGGGACAAGAGCACAGTCAGACCAGAAGCAGCACCGCCCAGCTCCCGGGGCTACGGAGGACCGGGCCCGGAGCTCAGGGGACGTGTCGCTCCCATCCCTGGGGGGGCAAGACCGGATTCCCCTCCCCCCCTCCCCGTCTAGCCCTGGCCGAAGGTCCCTCCTCACCTCCTGCCAGTCTGCCCCACAGCACGTCTCCCAATGCCACACAGACCTTCCGAGAAGCCTAAGAGGCCGGGGTGAGCGGGGGACCCTCCCCAGGGCACCTGCTGGACCCGGGGGACCCCCCCCAACCCACACACACACGCAGCAAATCGCCTTCCCGCTCCTAGGGAGACCAGACTCCCAAGTCTGGCGCTAGGGATGCTGGGAGGGTCCTGGCCGCTCCTCAGACTCAGGCCTTGGGCCTCATGTCCACGTGGTAGCCTGGTCTGTGGGTGAGGGGGTGCCAGCCTAGGGTCCCTGGGGGCTTGGTCTCCTCCCCGCCCTAATTCCTTTCTAGGTCACCTCCCCAGTTACCATGGCAACCCCCAGCCTAATTACTGTGCAGGAGGAGGCAGGGTGGGAGAGAGCCTGCCTGATAAAGCCAGGGCCCGGCTCTGTACTCTCAGACCCCCCCCCCCCCCCCGCCCCGCAACAAACTGGCCTGACCCTGGGTTCTGCACCGGACATCCCTCTTGCCATGTCCCTAAAGGATCCCGTCAATCACTGCCACGTGCGGTAGGCCCTTGAGGCCCTGCAGACCACACCGAGGAGTGACAGATCCCAGAAGAGGGCGGGAGCCTGGGAGGGCCCGCCACAGTGGTCCCCAGGGCTATGGCAAGTACCCTCCCTTGCAGCCCCTCCCACACGATTCAGCCACAGCGCCAGGCTGGGGTCACCCATGGCCCCGTGGGCCCTCCTCCTTCTTGACACCTGCCATGTCTGACTAGCCTGGGCATTCAACAAACGAGAGCCGAGCCGGGCCTGGGCCTCCACAGCCCGTCCCCAGGGCCTCTGCTCACCTCCCTCCTGCTGGAAACTTTGCTCCTGCCACGAGGTCAGCCCGCAGGCCACTGAGACACTCCCCTCCACCCCTAAGGACAGCTTTCCAGCCTCCAGTCTCTCAGGACCTTCTCTGCCACCTCCCCCTGCCCCTTGGGCTCTGCCCTGTCTGCGCCCTCTCCAAACCTCGTCCTTCCCCTTGCTCCAGACTCGGGCTGGAGTCCGCCCTGCAAGGCTCTCTCTTAAAGTCCTCAGTTCTCCCCCTCCTCCCCACCCGGCACCTCCACTCCCAGTGTGGGAGGAGGGGGGGGTCAGAAAGGGAAGGAGCAGGGAGGGGAGCTGGGGGGCAACAAGAATTCAAAACCAACAACAAAAACCAGGATCAAGAAAGAAGAAAGAAAGAAAAAAACAACAACCAAAAAACAAGAAGCTCTCGGGGGAGGGGGGCAGATTCGACAAGAAAAGAAAAAAAAAAAAAACCCCAAAAACCAAAAAGATCCATTTTTTTTTTTTCGGAAAAAAAGAAAAAAAGAAAAAAGTTCTTTGCATTTTTTTTTTTCCTTTTCAAAATTTTGCGGTGAAACTCCGAGATATTGGGCCCTGCTTTCAAAAATTTCCAAATTCTTTCGTTTGCTTCAAATGTTTGCGCTTCCTGCATCTGCTAGGCTTTTGGAAATCGCAGCAGGCTTTTGGTTCTGCTGTTTTCAACTGGGCCACCAATTTGCCAACTTTAGATTTGTGTCTGTTTCAAATGGAGTCTTGCTCCAAATTAAAGTTTGTGTGGCTTTTTGCTTTCTCCCTCAAATGCTACTCGTCACGAGTGGCAAGCCAGCCCAAATTTCTGTCAAACGCTAAACATCCAATTGTGTTTTCACGTTCATTTTTGCTGCGTTTGGCTTTCCTTGCAGGCTCGCTAGTGGGTCCAACATGGTTCAGACTGCGTTTGCAGTTTTCACAAATTCTCGTTTCCAATTGTTACAAGTTTTTCTTTTCTTTTCTTTTTCGTGTTTAGTTGGGGACAACGACTTAGGGGCCTGGAGGGCTGCGGGGACATTTAGTTATAGGGGCAGGGCCGTGACCGTCCTCTTATCAGCAACCACATGCAGCGGCCGGATTTTTAAATCTACCTGTGTCCGGCGGATTGAGCGTCGCCTCGTCACGTTTTTTTGTGAGCGGACCTAAGACCGGGAACACAAAACAGAGAAAAAAAGGACAATTTTGTGGGGAAAGATGGGGGGTCGGGGGGAGGCGGTGGATGGGGAGGGGAGGGCAGAAAGCAGAAAAGGGGAGGGTGGGGGCAGAAAAAATAAGCCGAAAAAAGCAAAATTTGGTCGCAAGAAAAAGAAA
Source organism: Prionailurus viverrinus (assembly GCF_022837055.1). Lineage (NCBI taxonomy): Eukaryota > Metazoa > Chordata > Mammalia > Carnivora > Felidae > Prionailurus > Prionailurus viverrinus. The sequence continues at coordinate 2,348,635 of NC_062574.1, read as the reverse complement.
CCAAGAAAAGAGAAAAACGTTTCTACAACCCGATTTTGTTCCCCTTCCCGGAAAAAGTCATGCCCCGAAGAAAAGGCTGGTTTTGGAGGGGTGGCGGGGGGGAGGGGGGGTGGCTGGGGCCTGAGTGGGCTGAAGCCTGTTTTAAAGACATTGACTTGGCTTGTCGAAGTGTTTGCTAATCGCTGGAAATTAATCGGTGTTAGAGGTGGGGGTGGGGAGGGGAGGGGAGGCCCACCCGAGCCCGGGTCACCAAGGCCAGCTGTACCACGGGGCCACCACTCGCACAGGCCCTCTTCAGGGCCCGCGCGGCACCTGCCTGCTCCCCCAGACTGAGAGACGGGGGCTGCAGCGGAAAGGACCGATCCGGGGGGCAGAGCAGAGACCCCCCCCCCCCTCCCGAGCTCGCAGCCCCTGGAGGCCCTCAGCTGCCCACCGGAGGGCTGGGGGTAGGTCAGTCGGGCGCCCGCCCGCCCGCCCAGCCTCTCACCCACCAGCACGCCTCTCCCTTCCGCACTCACGGGCCTGGCTTCTCACCCCACCTCCCCAGTGTGGGGCGAAGCAGGGAAAGGGGTCATCAGGTCTTGCCCTCCATTCCACCTCTTCCCTCTGCACCCCCCAACCTCCCCCCTTACCCAGGCCTACTCTCCCCCATCCCGGTCCAGAACGGTAAACTTCCCACCGGGGTCGTGAGCGCCTCCCCCCACCCCACCCCCACCCCGCCACTGCTCTAATGCCAGAAAGCGCCCCCTCCCCAGTTCGGGGTTCGGTCCCCACATAGGGAACAGGAAACACAGTGCCCTGACACATAAGGTGCCAGCCAGAAGGTGCCGGGAGGCACAAAGAGTGCCCCTTGTCAAGGAAAGGCCCCAGACTGGGCTCGCAGTTTGGTTTCAGGTTTCTTCCAGACTGGGGAATGGTCAGGGGAGAGCTAGAGCCCAGGAATCGGAGGGGTCCCCCCCGTCCCCCCGGTGATTGATCTCTCCGCATTGACATAAGGACCAGCGCAGGGAGGGACGGGTCCGCAAGGCCTAAGCCAGTCTCTGGAAGGCTTCTCCCAGCTAGCGGTGATAGCCCCATAGGGACCCAGTAGGATCAGGAAGCGACTGGGGATGAAGTCAGCAGGGCACGTGTGGGCGTGAGAATGTTGTGCGTCCGTGCCCGCGCGTGCGCGAGCGCGAGGGCGCGCCTGCCTGAGTCAACCTCTTCCTCCCAGAGCTGATGTGAGGATTCAGTGAGATCACCTGAACGTGTCAGGCCCCAAGCAGGTCTGTGATAAGAGACGGTTAAAAATACAGAAGGTGTGGGCGTGGGTGGCGTGGGGGCAGGGTGGACAGCCCATTGGTGGGAAGTACCGGGTGGACGACTCACAGGCCATCCTTAGGGGTAGGTAGGCTGTCGGGGTGGGAGGCCCGTGAGAGGGCAGGGGGGCGGGGGGTGGACGGCCCTCACGTGGAGGGGCTTGCGGTATTGGGGAGGAGGTGTGGGGTGCATTGAGGTGCTTGGAATCTGGGTAGGATTGCGGTAGATGAGACTTCTGAGCGTCGTGGGCATGGGTTGCTAGGAGGCATGGTTTCTATGGGAAGGGTGGTTACGGTGTTGGGGTGCATGGCTGGTACAAGGAACACAGGGTGGCTGGAACGGAATGTGCTGGGAGTGAGGTGTCCGAGCACTGGATCTGTGGGTAGGGGAAAGGGCCGTTGGGTGCACTGTCACAGCCTGAGTCGTGATGCGAGTCCCTTCCTGGGACCAGGAAGGGTTGGGGTAACCGACGCCTGGGAAGTGTTGAGGGTGCTGGGGACTGTGGTGTGAATGGCCATGTGCGGGGTTACTCGGGTAAGCACTCTCGCTAGGTCACGTGATCCATAGGTGGCGGTGTGGGGGTGTTCTGGAGTAATGATATGGGGGTGTTCGTGGACATAGACGGAAGCAGTGATACAAGCATATCATATAAGAACAGCTGGAAGGTACCCTGAGAGATACCCCGTGTGCTGAAGGCTGGCCCGGGGAGAACTTTCCGGGCAGTGTGCTGGGGCCGTGTGCCCTGCCGGGGCGCACCTCACGAGGGCAGCCCGCTCCAGAGCCCTGAGGGAAAGATGTTCTGATGGGGATGGGTGTGCTGGGCTCTGAATGGAGGGGCCCCTGGCGAGGCGGGGGAGGGGGGGGTCCCTGATCCTTTAGGGGTGCACAGGGGTCAGGGGACAGAGCTGTCTGAAGAGGAGACGCTGAGCTCGGGTGAGGCCCTCTGGATGCGATGTGGGAGGTGGCAGTCTGTCCAAGCACACCTGGAGGAAAGGGAGTCTCTATCTGTCTTGAGGGGCAGAAGTCACTAAAGTGGGTATTCCTCGGGAGGAGCCCAGGCCTGGGCGTGGGAGGTGGCACAGAGCTGGAGTGGGCGTCTAGGCGGGTAACAGGTGCTTCCGATGCCTGGTCACCCTCAGGGGCCACTCTGTGCGCGCCTTGGGGTCGCTAAGCCCCCCAGAGAACGTCCGGGGTGGCTGTCTGTGGGATGCGTTCCTGGGACTGCCCGCCAGGCTCCCAGGGCCACCCTCGGAGGGCACTCGGCGCCTACAGGCACACAGCGCCTCTCACGCCCCCCCCCCCCCCCAAAGGCCAGCAGGTGCCGGCGCCCGAGGGTCCGCATGCGCGTTTGTGGCCTGCGTCCACGGGGTGCCCCGCCTGGTGCCCGCGCCCTTACCGTCCTCGGTGGGCACGTAGAGGTTCAGATACAGGCAGTCCTCGCTCTGGTTCTGCACGTAGGTGGCGGCCGCCTCCAAGTTTGTCGGTGAACCACACAGGCAGCATGATTGCGGGCAGCGCCCCGTGCAGGTTCTGCGGGCAGGCGGGGCGGCAGGGTGGTGGCGTTGCGCACGCCGGGCCACGAGGCGGGGGCCTCGGGCGGCTGGAAGCGGCGGGCGCCCAGGGGTGGCGTGGCGTAGGGTACGCCCAAAAACTGCACGACGGGGCCCAGGATCTCGTTGTTGAGCTCACGGCGCACGCCGCGCACTCGCCCATAGGCCGTGTTCACCACTGGGAAGCGCTCCTCCCCGAGGCTGCTGAGGCCCAGGCCCGGGCCACCCGGGGAGCCGCCAGGACCCCCCTCCCCCCCGTTGAGCCCCTGCCAGCCCCACCAGACACAGCGCCAGGAGCCACATGCTGATCGGGGGACCCCCCCTCCCTCCCCGGGACCCCCCCCCCCTCGGAGAGAGAGAGAAGGGGGGGGAGAGGGAGGGAGGCCCCCCTTGCCCCAGGAGGGGGGAAGGGGGGTGGGGGGAAAGGAGGGAGGAGGGGGGTGGGGAGGGACCTGGGTTAGACTGACAGAGAAGGGGTCTGTTCCTCTCCATGGAGGGGGCGAGGGGTGGGGAAGGGGAAAGAAATGGGAGAAGGTGAAGGCAGGCCCGACCTGCGGGGGGGGGGGGGGGGGGGGAGGGGAGGAGGGACGGGGTATGCAAGAGACAGACAGACAGACAGACAGACAGACAGAACAATACGGAGAAGTGGAAGAAGGGAAGGGAAATTGACAGGGCAGACAGAAGGGAATGGGGAAAACAAGAGACAAGTGGTTAGTGACTTGGAATCCACACCAAGTTGCCCCCCTTCTTGGCCCGTCCGGCCCCCTAGCGCCTCCCCCTCCCCACCCCAGCACCCCACCCCCAAAGCAGGGACCCAGACAGAAAAGTCTAAGGCTAGCGTAGGGTCAAGATGCGGCACAGGTCCAGGACAGAGCCAGAGGAGAAGCAGGCCAGCTCCCCAGAACCAGCCTGCCCCCCACCCTTCCAGCTGCTTTGTCCCTCCTAGGCAGGCGTTGCTGGGGACTCAGGAGTCCCAGTTCCCACCTCCCTGGAAGGGGATGAGAGAGACAAGGAAGAGAAAATAAAAATACCAAGTCATTAATTAGCAGGAAGTGGCGGTTTGTTTATACGTGTTAATTACTCCTCAGCTGTAATTTCCAGGCACTGAACCCCCACCCCGGCCAGACTCGGGCCCTTCTTGGGACCACAGGAGCCCAGCACCTTTTCCTTCCTTCCACAGCCCATTCCCTAAGAATCTGTGCAGCAAGGGGGGGGGGGATCCCCTTTCCCCCAGGTGTTCCTCATTCCTTCCATCAGGAGTTAAGGTGCCTTGAGGCAGGGCCTCGAGTAGGCAGGGGATGCTGGAGGGGCAAATCCGGGGACAGATGCGTGATCCTGCGGCCGGTTGCCGGGCGACGGGATGCTGCCCCGCAATGTTACCTCGGCAACCGGCTGCAGCTTTAACCCTAGAGGGGGGTCTGGAGGAAGAGGGGAAGGGGCTGGCTTGGTCGCGGGGTACATTCAGGGCATGAGGGCAGAGGCGTGAGTTTTCCCCAACCTTAGCATAGAGAAAGAAGTGTATATGTTGAGAGGAGCGGGAGATTGGGGCCTGGAGAACCCTAAAAGATCCGCCTCTTGCCCCTCGTGGGCCAATCAGAGCCTAGCCCTAGTGACCAGGCCTCTGGCTGGGGAGAAGGGGTGCTGAGGTGGGTTTGGAGGGCATCACATGCGTCCACCCACTGCCCCCCTCCCACAGTCTCCAACAGCCTTGGACCCCAGACGCCTCTTCCGTGCGTGGCCATTTTGACCTCCGTCCTGGGGGGGGGGGTGTCAAACCTCGGCTTTCTGCTCACCCCATCTCAGCTACTGATGTCCCCTTCCCCTTGCCAGCCCCCCACAGTTGCTGCTCTGATGCCTGGATGCTCAGGACAGCAGGGACAGGACAAGAGACAAGATCAGACCAAAGGGGCAGACACCCAGGTCATTCCAGCAAGCGCCCCCTGTCCCCCCCCCCCCCAACAGCCGCCAGAGCTGTTTGCTGACGCGGGGTTTTCGGAGCCAGGCGCCAGCCCGCGGGGTGGCTCTCTGCAGGTGTCAATTTATTCCAGAGCTGAGGACACAGGAATCCTTACCACACACACCCAGTCGTGCCCCTCCCCCTCTTCAGGTCCTCTTAAGCTCCTGTTCCCCCCTCACCAGGAGGGGGCTTGGGGCTGGCTCCCTCAGGATCTCCTCTGTCCAAGCCAGGCTGGGTTCTGCTTCCATGGCCCTGCCTCCCCCTCCCCCTCCTAATAACATGGTCTGTTTCTGCCACCCCCCCCCCCCTTTAAGGTACTTTGGGCCCCTGGCCTCCTCACTGCCCGCTTCTCTCCCTTCCCTCCCCTCACCTCTCTCCTCTCCATGATGCTCCCTCGGAGCATCTTTCCCGGCCTCTTCCAGCTTGCTCTCGTTTCTGCCTTCAGTCCTTTCCCCTTCTCTCCTCTACGAATCTTTCCACATCTCCCTCCTCGCCGTGGCTCATCTTTCTCTCCCCTTCAAACCTCTTCCCCAAATTTCTCCCTTAAGCCCCTTCTACTTCTCTCTCTCTCCCCCCTCTTTCCCTATCTCTGTCTCCCCCATTTTCTCGCCCCATCTCTGTCTGCCACATCTTTCTCCCCCTCCTTCTCCCTATCCCTCTGCTTGCTCTCTCCATTCCTGCCCAGGCCTGACTCCCCCAGCCGGGGAGAATTGAGGGAGGGGGGCTCAGGCCGCAGGCCCCCCCCCCCTCTTCCTGCAGTGGGGAAAACGGCTTGGCCGGGAAGGGGAGAAGGAGGGGGGGGAGGGGGAGATGGGAACACACGGGGTCTGTGGGCCCATTCAAAGGATCATTCATGGGCTGGAGAGAGGCAGAGACAAAGAGACCGAGACGCAGAGACACGGCGAGAGCATCCCTAGGCGGAGACACGCAGACAGAGCAGGCTGGGGGGAAACCAGGCGCAGGGAGAGAGATGGGGAAAAGGAGACCCCAGTGGACCGCCACGCACCCCCTCCACCCGGCCCGGCTTAGCTCCTACCTGGCTCAGCCCTGGGGCCGTGGTGCCTCCATCCAGGGCTCCGAGTAGGGGGCGGATTGGGCTTCGGGAGGGGGGGCGGCGGCCTCTGAGCCCCCGCGGCCCCGCAGGCCCCAGCCCCCGCCCGCAGCGCCTCACCGGGCGGGGGAGGGGGATCGCCCCAGCCCCGGGGGCGGGGCCGGGATCCAGTCGATCCCCGGGAAAGGAGAGGTAGGGGATGGGGTCAGGAGGAACCCGAGACCAGGGAACCCCGCGGTGGGGCCGGCGGAGCGAAGAGGGGGCAATGAGGACAGGACTGGATTGGGGATCCACTGGCTCCGTGGGCCGGCTTCGAGGACCAGAAGGTGGTACAGGCGGAAGATCCTAAGGGATCGGGTGCGGGAGGAGGTGTCCACGGCAATCCCCAGGGGCCCGGAGCCCGGGAGCGCAGGATCCGCGGTGCAGGGGCAGGGATCCAGCCGGAATCCTCGGGGAGGGGGAGGGATCTAGTCGATCCCGAGGGCGGGCGGGAGGGGGAGGGTCCAGGGAGTCAGAGGAGGGCGGGGAGCCGGGTCTGGAGCCCCGGGGTGGGGGTCGGCAGGGCTCCTAGGAGGGGCAGCGGGGGTAAAGGGGAGGCTTCGGGAGACGCTCAGCAGCCAGGAGGCCCGGACTCCTGGCTCCGCGCGCCAGGGGCCCGCCCGCCCCGCGTCCATCCCAGCCCGAGAGTGATGATCCGCCGGCGGAGCAGCCGCAGCAGCCCCGCGCGTCACCGCGCGGCCGCCTCCCCCGCCCCCTGCGGAGAGAGCGGCGCACACCCCTCGCTCGTACCCGCCTGCCCGCCCGCCCTCCAGAGTGTGGGGGGATTGGAGACGGGAGAATGGGGGCGGGAGCGGACAGACCGACGGAGGAACGAAGCGGGCCGGGGCAGGGTGGAGACATCGCCCCCACCGGGTCTCCCACCCTCCGGGCTCCCGCGGTTGGTGGGTTGGGGGCGGGTGGGGGGGGGAGGGGGAGGGGGAGGGTGGAACTCAAGGGGGCGGGGCATCACACGAAGAAGGCGGGGCCTTGGGCCCGTGGGAGGGGCCATCTCGACAGTGGGCGGGGTTTTGAAGGCGGTGGGTGTGGGCTTGGTTACCCGAGGCGGCCGCCTCCTTGTGAGAGTAGGCCTGGTTTAAAGCTGAAAAGGAGGAGCCAGTGGGGAAAGGGGCGGAACTCCGCGTGGGGACCGGGATCTTTGGAAATTGGCCGGAGGTGGGGAGGGGGTAGGTATCGGAAGGAGCGATCAACTTTGAAAGTGGGCCAATCCGTGACGCAAATCCTCTAGTCCCGCCTCCGCGCCCCCGCCCCTCACTGCTTCGCTCCTCCGACCCTGATGGTTCTTGTTTCTCCGCCCGCCACGCGGCTTCGCCACTCAGCAGAGCTTTTACAAAGGCGCGAGTACCCGGGTGAGGACCTGGACGCCGGAATGAACACGTCCCGGATTGGGCACTTTTGGACATTATTTGCATGGGAGATTGGGATTGGGCTGGCCTCTTGGGTGGCCTGGGCGGTGTTCCTCCGGCGCGTGACCATCCACTGCCATGGCCGGGCGGGGGCTGCTTTCCGCCGCTTGGGCGCCTTGTCCGGAGCCGGGGCCTTAGGCTTGGCCTCCTACGGGGCGCACGGTCAGGGGGCTGGGGTCGACCTTCGGGGTCTAGTGCAGGGGCGGGGTCTGTGGAAGTGCCGGCTTTCCCCTCCACCAGACAGCCCTCTGCCTGGTCCAGTTTGGTCCCCAGAAGCGCCCATGTGCGTTTGCACCAATGAGACGCCTTCTGGGGGCATCCGCCTGGGCCCTCCCTCCACCCGGGAGTCGGGGCGGTGGAGGCAGGTGCTCGGACTGGTAACCTTTGCCTCTCCTTCCACAGGCGCCCAGTTCCCGGATGCCTACGGGAAGGAGGTGAAGGGACTTGGGCTGCCCAGCTTCCGGGTCTAGGAGCGCCCCAAGTCTGGGGTCGCTGAGGGAAGTAGGGGAGGGGCGGAGCACGGAGGGCGGCGAGCATGTGCCGTGGGTGCTGGTGGGACAGGCGAGCCGGGACTTTAGTAGCGGGGGGACGAACTTTTTCCGATGTGCCCCCACGGGATGCAGGCACCAGCGTTGCTTAGGAAGTGTCTTCCCCCACCCCGCCTTCCATTTCTCTTTTTCTTACAGCTCTTCGACAAGGCCAACAAACACCACTTCTTCCACAGCCTGGCTCTGTTAGGGGTGCCCCATTGCAGAAAGCCCCTCTGGGTAATCCTACCCCCATGCCCAACCCTGACCATGCCCCACCAGCTCCCGCCGTCCGCCCTGTTCTTACTGGCCTGTATTCTTGTATCTCCTTCAGGCCGGGTTACTGCTAGCCTCTGGAACCACCTTATTCTGCACCAGCTTTTACTACCAGGCTCTGAGTGGAGACCCCAGCATCCAGACTTTGGCCCCCGTGGGAGGGAGCCTGTTAATCTTGGGCTGGCTTGCCTTGGCCCTTTGAACTTCTTTGTATTGCTGGGTACTTCTTTAAGAGTTGGAGCAGGGAGGGGATTAAAAGGGAAAGGCAAATAAAGAACTCGAGTCTTTGTTCGTCTAACCTCTTGGAGAAAGAAGGGTAAGCATTGTCCACCTCTGGACTCCTTCCCTTTCCTGAGACGGAATCTTGGGTCTGGGGATTCTGTTCATTCGAGGTTAGCTTGTTAGGAGGTCCTGAAACCGGTGGGCGTCAGAGTCCTAAAGAATGTTGGAAATACTGCAGAATCTTTCGGAAGCACTCTTTGGGCCCAAGTCACCGTGCGGTTCTGCTGCCCACTAGAACTGAAGGTTCCTGTAGGGTAACGTTTTCAGGCCTGCCAGGCCACACATTTATTGAACATTCACTCTAGAAGTCAGAGTTAAGGCAAGGCAGCTCAGGAGTAGTGCCATTAGTTACAAAACTTTTTGGGGTTCAACGCAGGGACAGATCATCATGTATGGGGGGCGCATAAAAGGCTTCAGTGCTTGAGATGATCCTTAAAAGAGCTCTGTTGTGGGGCCGCCTGGGTGGCTCAGTCCATTAAGCGCCCCACTCTTGATCTCAGATCAGGTCATGATCTCACGGTTCATGGGTTCGAGCCCTGCGTCGGGCTCTGCACTGACAGCACTGAGCAGGGTTGGGATTCTGTCCCCCTCTCGCACTCTCTGCACTCTCTCTTCCTCTCGCTCAAAAACAAACTTGGGGGGGGGGGGGGCGCCTGGGTGGCTCAGTCGGTTAGGCGTCCGACTTCAGCTCAGGTCATGATCTCACAGTCTGTGGGCTTGAGCCCTGCGTCGGGCTCTGTGCTGACAGCTCGGAGCCTGGAGCCTGCTTCAGATTCTGTGTCTCCCTCTCTCTGACCCACCCCCATTCATGCTCTGTCTCTCTCTGTCTCAAAAATAAATAAACATTTAAAAAAAATAAAAAAACAAGCAAACTTAGGGGAACCTGGGTGGCTCGGTTGGTTAAGCGTCCTGTCTCAGCTCAGGGCATGATCTCATGGTCCGTGAGTTCGAGCCCCACATCAGGCTCTGTGCTGACAGCTCAGAGCCAGGAGCCAGCTTCCCATTCTGTGTCTTCCTCTCTCTCTCTCTGCCCCTCCCCCCCCAAAATAAATAAACTTAGGGGCGCCTGGGTGGCTCAGTCGGTGAAGCGCCCTATTTCCGCTCAGGTCATGAACTCGCAGTCTGTGAGTTTGAGCCCCACGTCAGGCTCTGTGCTAACAGCTCAGAGCCAATAGCCTGCTTCTGATTCTGTGACTTCCTCTCCCTCTGCCCCTCCCCTGCTCGCGCTTGTGCACTCTCTCTCTCAAAAATAAACATTAACAAAAATTTTTTTAAATAAATAAAAAGAAGACTCTGTTGTGGAGGAGACCATGAACAGAGACAGAGGTGGGGAAGGGGGGGCAGAGGGGCTCCACGATCTGTGTGGGCCGAGTTTCAAAGTAGTAAAAACGGGCTTTAACAGCTCAGCATACAAATGGATGGTTGTGAGTTGGGCTCTGAATGCGCAGGAAAAGAGCAGGGAGGCAGCGGGACAGTGGGGTCCTGGAGGGCGTGTCCCCCCTCCGATGGGAAGGCCTCACAGAGGAGGTCCCATTGAAGCTGGAGCTAACCAGGTACAGAGTTGGAGGGGAAGCATGTCCTAGGCGGCAAGGCAAGCTGGCGAGACGGGCTAGAAAGGAGCAGTCCAAAATCATTGAGGCAGGAGAAAATCAGGCAGGGGGGAGGGTGGTTGGAGAAAGAGCAAAAACCATGTGGCTGATGGGTAGTGATGAGGGCCCCCAGGTAGTCCGTGCAGGCCTTGCAGAGAGCAGTAAAGCGCTTGAAATCTGTCTGTAGAGCAACAGTGAGTTGTTGAAAGGTTTCAAGAGAAGGCTAGGCTCTTTTATACAGGTAATTTTTATGGATTTATCTATTTAGAGAGAGACAGGAGGAGGGGCAGAGAGAGAGAGAGAGAGAATCCTGACTTGGGGCTCGAACTCATGAAACCATGAGATCATGATCTGAGCCAAAACCAAGAGTTGGATGCTCAACCCACTTAACCCAGGCGCCCGTGATTTGTACGCTTAAAAGATCTGGAGGAAGCCAGGGTGGCCACAGGCCAGTCAGGAAGGCCAGGGATGAGATGATGGTGGTGGCTTGGCTTAGGGTGGAAGAGGTGGTGGAAAGGGTCCGATCCAGGATATATGTTGAGGGTCGTACCGATAGGAACTGCTAATGGATTGGATGTAAGGGTGAATGAGCAGGAGGCTTCCTGTTTATACACCTAGTGGTTGGAGGTGCTGTTACTCAGATGAGAAGAACGGAAGGAGGGGGAAGATGAGGGGGAGGCAGTCAGATTGGGGCAGGTTGCTTCTGAAATGCCTGGGACACATCCAAGTAGGTTGTTGGGGAGCTCGGGGAAGTGTGGGGGCTTGGGAAAGATCTGGACTCAGGTTTACTCAGCACCCCTCTTCTGGCCGGTCTCCCATCCCCTCTCTTCCCCACAAATGCCCTTGGAAGGATCCATGGATCGCTTAGAGGTCTTGGTTGCCTGATCCAACGGACGATTTTCTTTCTTTCTTTTTTTTTTCTTTCTTTCTTTCTTTCTTTCTTCTTTCTTTCTTTCTTTCTTTTTTAAAATTAGGCTCCACGCTGGGCGTGAAACCCAACAGGGGGCTTGATTGCAGGACCCCAAGATCAAGACCTGAGCTGAAATCAAGAATCGGACCCCAATCAACTGAGCCATCCAGGCACCTCCCTTTTTTTTTTTTTTTTTTTTTTTTTTTTTTTTTTTAAGTAGGTTCCATGCTCAATGTGGGGCTTGAACTCACAACCCTGAGATCAAGCGTCCCACACTGTACCAACTGAGCCAGGCTGGTGCCCTCAATGGTTGACTTAATCTTGTCTTTAGCCTCTGCAGCATTTGACACAGTTGGCCACACTGTCCTTAAAATACATCCTGTTGTTTCTAGGACACCCCTCCTGGTTTTCCCTCTGGCTGTGACTGCCTGGCTGGCTTCTCTATCCACTTTAAATCAATGGTTTTCAAATTTTAATGGAAAAAAGTTAGAGCTCCTAAGTACACAAATTTTTGTAAAAATTTTTAATGTGTATTTTTGAGAGAGAGAGCGAGAGAGAGAGTGTGAGCAGGGGAGGGGCAGAGAGAGGGAGACAGAATCTGAAGCAGATTCCAGGCTCCGAGCTGTCAGCACAGAGCCTGATGTGGGGGCTCGAACCCATGAACTGTGAGATCACGACCTGAGTGAAGTCAGACGCTCAACCGACTGAGCCACCCAGGCGCCCCAGTACACAATTTTTTTTTTTAATGTTTATTTATTTTTGAGAGAGGGGAGGGGCAGAGAGAGGGAGACACAGTATCTGAAGTAGGTTCCAGGCTCCGAGCTGTCAGCACAGAGCCCGACGTGGGGCTCGAACCCACAAACTATGAGATCGTGACCTGAGCCGAGGTCAGATGCTCAACCAACCGAGCCACCCAGGCGCCCCTATGTACACAAATTTTAACTTCCGTCTTTTTACTTTCCATTTTTGTGTACGTCTCATAAAGTTCATATCTGTGTGATATATCAGAGGTGCATGCTTAACTTTTCAGAAAGTTGCATTCAAAAAAGCACGGACCAGGGGCGCCTGGGTGGCTCAGTCGGTTGAGCGTCCAGCTTTGGCTCAGGTCATGATCTTGCGGTCTGTGAGTTTGAGCCCCGCGTCGGGCTCTGTGCTGACAGCTCGGAGCCCGGAGCCTGCTTCGGACTCTGTGTCTCCCTCTCTCTCTGCCCCTCCCCCACTCATGCTCTGTCTCTGTCTCAGAAATAAATAAACAAACAAAAAATAGACCATTTCTGTAAATGAGAGGGATACTAGAATTTCTGTCTCCCCTCCAACTAGTCCCTACTGAGCTCCAGAGCTTCGGAGCAGCTGCTGGGTGCCAGAATGTTTAGTGGGGACCTTGAAGGAGTTCGGTGATGCACAAGGGGAAGGGGTGTGTTCCAGACCCGAGGCAAGAGCTATCCGGGCAGCCCTGAAGCCAAAGAGAGCCCGGGGCATTTGAGACGTCAAAAAATTCCTGGTGGCTGGCTTGAAAGACCTTGAGAGGGTCGTAGGGAAAGATGGCAGCAGGGGCAAACGATGGAGGGCCTTGGGCTGAGATATTGGACTCTCCTCTGAGGGCAATGGGGAGCCACTGAAGCATTTATATCCAGGGAGGAGGCATGATTTGAGGCATATTAGTAGAAGATCACAATATTTCATTTTAGTGGTGCCTGAAATACAGCCTCAGAGGAAACCTCCAGGTGGGGGAGGCGCCAACATCTGGAACGGCCACCCTCCGTGTAATGTGATCCCTTAGCTTTGACCCTGCCCGTGAGCGGGGATCTTGAGAAACCAGGATAAATAAGGCCTGCCTGATAATCGGCCCCTATTATTACTGCGCACTGTGTCCAATCTTCTCGATAGTTCTGCGTGGGAACTAAAGCTCACGGAGATGAAGTAACTTGTTCTGTATCGTAGTTGGGACCAGCATGGCCTGGGGTTCAAATTCTCCTCTGCCCAATTCCCAGAGCTAAGCTCTTTCCTTCCCGTGAGCACCAAGAAACTCCAATCTTCGGCAGGGAAGACCGATCCTTTCAAGAGAGAGTTTGGTACGGCCCAGGTGGGCTCCTTTGGTTTTTGAAGCCTGGTACAGACTTCTGCCCATCTGCCAGCTTTCAGCGTGACTCGTTCGCCAGAAGAAAAGGGACACACCATACTGGTGACAAGACGAGAGAGACAGAAGTGCCTGGAGCTCAGGATGGAGTGGGCAGACAGGAAATGAGCAAACAGGAAGAGCAGGGCCCGCTGGGAATGGCCTCCTGGGCCAAGCCTGAGTCAACTTTGCCCTTTTCCTCACATCCTGTATCCAAGCCATTATCAAGTCAACACGTCATTGGCTGAATGCATAACCAGAATCTGACCATTTCCCACCACCTCCATTGTTACCGCTCCGGCCCCTGGTCCAAGTCACCATCACATCCCCCCTCGCTTTTTGCAAGAATGTCCTTCTGCCCTTGCCTAACTATAGCCTGCTCTAGACAAAGCAGCCTGAGAGAGAGAGAGAGAGATCCTGTAACAGTGCTATTCAGCCTTAGCTGCACATTAAAGTCTTTGGAGAAATTCCCAGAAAGTTCTGATATCTGCACCTTACCCCAAATACTCTAATTAAATTGTTGATACGACATGGGGCCCGTGTAGAGGTATTTTGTGAAGCACCCAGATGATTCTACCTTGTGGCCAGAGCTGAGGACCACTGCGTGTGTAAGGCTCACGTCTCTATCCGAACCTTGCAACACTTCCTGTCTCGCTCAGTATAATCCAATGGTCTGCAAGGCTGTATGTGATCTGGGCTCCTGGGCTCTCCATTCCTTCTGCCTGGTTCGTTCCATTCCAGCCACACTGGTGTCACTTTTGTTCACTGAATGACTAAGGCACACTTTGCCTTTCTTGTTCGCGCTGTCTGAAACTTTTTTTTTTTTTTTTTTTTTATTCCAGAGGCCGGCCTGGTTCCGTGCTTGACCTCCTATAGTCAGGTCTTGGCTCAACTACCACCTTCTGGGTGATACCTTCCAAGTCCACCCTCTGCAAAATTGCAACCCTTGCCCACCACTCTCTGTCCTCCTCATCTTGCTCAATTTTTCTCCATAACACTTGTTACCCTCTGACTTCTAGTATATTTTACCTTATCTGTCTCTTCTCTACTAGAACGTAAGCCCCAGGAGATCAGCAATTTTGGTTAATTTTTTTTAAAAAACTGCTGTATGTTCCTCTCAAAAGCTGTCTGACACATAGTAGGCGCTCACTCAATCTTTGTTGAGTAACCGAGTTTCTGTATGTTGATGTTTTGGTGGATGCCGGTGCATGGTTTGGGCCACGTAGAATCTGGGGTACTTAAGCCCCCCCGGGGGGAGAGGTCAGGCACTTGGGTCCGAAGCTGATGATGGCTGAAGCTGTGGGAGCAGCTGACCAGCCCAGAAGAACTTGGACCCATCTCTGAAAACCTGCTTCTATGTTCATCTTTTTTTTTTTTTTTAATATTGATTTATTTTTGAGAGAGAGAGTGCTCGCACACAAGCAGGGGAGGGACATCGAGAGGGCGACAGAGGATCGGAAGTGGGCTCTAACAGCAGACACCCCAATTCCGGGCTTGAACTCACAAACCGGGAGATGGTGACCTGAGCCAAAGACAGACACTCAGCCGACTGAGCCACCCAGCCGCCGCCCCTCCCTGTATGTTCATCTTGGTGGGTGACCCCTCCACCTGCGTGGTCACCAGACAGGGACCTGGGGTCATCCGGAACGCCTCACCTGCACACGTCACCCCTCAAACAAGCTCTAGGTTTGCTGTGTAAGCATCTCCCCGATCTACCACTCCTCTGTGCACCTAGCACAGCACCCGCTCCTCCGGCCGCCGTCCACCACCCAGCCCGGGCGCCTTCGTGGTTCTCCACCTTGTGGTTTAGATGTGTCTTTCTAAAACCCAAATTCGACCTTCTCTTTGGGTCTTAACATCTTTCGATGGGCCCCCCGCTGCCCCTGGGGCCAAGTCCCAGCTGCCACCAGGCCTTCCGTGCAGGTAGGCGGGTGGCCTCCCTCCCTCAACTCTTCTCTCGTTACTCTGCCTATAGGGCCCCAGGCTCAGCACCTCCTTACACCTGCGGGCCTCTCTGCTCAGGACCCAGAAGAAGCGACTCCTCTGGCAGTGGGGACGGGGGGAGGCTTTCCTGCTAACCGCGCCGCGTCCTCTGGCCACCCCCGGACCTCACTGCGCGCACGCTCACTGTTGCCACCGTTTGGCGGCCTGTCACCCACGTGGCCAGGGGCTCCTGGAAGACGTACTGTCGTAGCAAGGTGTCTGTGTAGATGACCGCCGCGTCACGGCGAGCAGCCGCGGAGGCAGCCCCCCGGGGAGGTGGAAAGGGAGCCGGGGGGCCAGTCCTAGAAGCCAAAGAAGGAGTGTGGAGGGTGTTCCGCTGCGTCAGCGAGGCCCGAACCGCCCTCGGGAGGAGGAGCCTGGGGTCCAGCGCCGCGCCAGCCGCCCTGGCTTCCCACCCGGGGACACCGAGCGCTCTGCGCCCGCAGACCCGGCGGGGGTCGCCGGGCTAGGTCTGGGCCGGCGGCCCTCCCCTGGCGGGCCTCCTCTGGTGTCGAGCGGCGGGGCGGAGCGGGCGGGGACGCCGGCCACGCCAGCGAGCTCCCCGGCGCACCGCTCGCGGCCCCGCAGGAGAGCCGGCTTCCTTTGTGCGCACGCGCGCCGCCCGGGCCGGGAGGGGCGGGGCCTGGACGGGTCGAGGGGCGGGGTCGGGGCCCGGGCCCGCCTCCCCGAGCTCCTGCGAGCCGCCGAGCGCTGGGCACGCCAGCTCTTCTAGGGGCTTCAGGTGAGCGGGGGGGACTGGGGCGCAGGGGGGCCGGGAGGCCTCCCTCGAGGCCGGGCCGTCGCTCGGACCGCGGGTCCATCCTTCCGGCCGTCTGCCAGCAGCCGCCTCCGCGGAGAATGGGAGAACAAAGGGAGGGGGCGGTTCTGGGGCCCCCGAGGGAATCCAGGGTCCCAGGTACCCGCCCTGCCCGCTGACACTTTCGGTTTCTCCCTGAGTCAGAGGCGCCGCCCAAGAGACCCTGGGCCCGCGCCGCGCGCGGCCGCCTCTCCGCGTTTGCCTGTCCGTCTTTGTGTCTGTCTCTGTGTCTGTCTGGCTGTGTCCGAACTTGCCGCCACCTCCAAAACTAAGCCTCCCGGACACTGACACCGGCGAACTCTCGCCCCTTTCCCATGGCAGGTAAGTGGGCGCGAGGCTGAGGGTCTCCGTTATCCCCCCACGGACTCGGGAGCTGGGCGTCGAGCACACCCTGCGGGAATGTGCTCCGACTGGCCGTGTGGGGCCCCTCCCTTCCTCCCGGGGAGCCGCCGCCCTGCTCCCCCGCCCCGTCGTCCTCAGTCTCTTCCCATCTCATCGCCCTGCAGCCTCGCGGCCCGAGGGGAGAGGGGATGTGGCCGCGGGTCCCCGTCTAATCTACCCCTGTCCCCCCACCAACAGGCTACTTGCCCCCCAAGGGCCACGCCCCTTCACCCCCTCCTCCCTACCCTGTGACGGCTGGGTACCCGGAGCCGGCGCTGCACCCCGGGCCCGGGCAGGCACCAGTGCCCCCCCACATGCCTGCCCCTGCGCCCGGCTTCTCTCTTTTCCCTTCGCCCGGCCCCGGGGCCCCAGGGCCTGCTGCCCCGTTCTTGCCACTGCCCGGGGTGCCTTCCGGCCTCGAATTCCTGGTGCAGGTGAGTGGGAGGGCGCGGGGTGGGTGGGGGGGGGCGGGGAGAGTGACGAGGAGGGGACCCTGGCGTCCAGACCAGCCAGCTGACGTCGGGCGCGGACCTTCCTGCCTTTCCAGATTGATCAGATCTTGATTCACCAGAAGGCCGAGCGAGTGGAAAGTGAGTGGAAAGAGTAGGCTGGGCCTCGTGACGAGGGCAGAGACAGGGGGCTCTTGGGCAGGTGGCGGGGCCTGAGCCTCAGCGTGTCCCCCTTGGCAGCGCTCCTGGGCTGGGAGACATGTAACCGGTATGAACTGCGCTCGGGGGCCGGACAGCCCCTGGGCCAGGCGGCCGAAGAGAGCCACTGCTGCGCGCGCCTGTGCTGTGGCGCCCGCCGGCCCCTGCGTGTCCGCGTGGTGGACCCCAGTGATCGAGAGGTGCTGCGTCTGCTCCGCCCCCTGCACTGTGGCTGCAGCTGCTGCCCGTGTGGCCTCCAGGAGGTGGGCTGGGAGGGCTGGGGCCAGGGACGGGGTTGGGTGGGGGGAGGGGCAGGCCGGAATGCGGAGGACCAAGGATGGAACATGGTCCGCGCTCGTGATGAGGCCTGGGATGAAGCTTAGCTCGGGTGGGGGTGGCAGGCGGGATGGGAGATCTAGTGGGGAGCGGGGCGGGCGGTAGACCCGGAAGCTGAGAGCTCGGGCCAGGGTGCCCTGGCTCGGCAGTGACCCTGCCTGCCCCTGGCTCCAGATGGAAGTACAGGCCCCTCCCGGCACCACCATTGGCCACGTGCTACAGACCTGGCATCCCTTCATCCCCAAGTTGTCCATCCAGGATGCCGATCGCCGGACCCTCCTGCGCGTGGTGGGGCCCTGCTGGACCTGTGGCTGTGGCACAGACACCAACTTTGAGGTACCAGGAAGAAGGGGAGATTCCTGGGAACTTCACAAACCAAGGTGGCAGCTTCTGTGAGGCGCGATGGCCAACACTAAGGGCAAGACCCTGAGCTCACTGATCCAAATCCAGGGAGCCTCCTAGCACATCTCCAGTGTTCTCCATTCAGAAGGGGGCGGCCCGGTGGCCTTCTGAAAGCTTGGCAGGGAGGCTTTCCTCTGAAGGACCAATGCCGATTGTCACCTGCCGCCCCGTGTTGAGGGGGAAACAAGCTAAGGCCAGGCTTGGTTTGGGGCACAGGATGACCACTGGGTCTGCTGCGGGCTAGCTGCTATGCATGAGTGTGTGAGCCCGGGGCCCTGGAGCCAGCACCAGTGTAACTTGTCAGCATCCTGCGGCTTGCCCCCACCCCACAGGTGATCTGCGTCCTCGTCATCAGAACCCAAGTGGTGACAGTGCCAGGGGTGAGGCCTGGGAAGCGCTTTCGTTTCCAGAAGACAGAGGCACCTCCCCGACACTGTGGTTCTTTAAGGGATAATCACCAGGGCAGATAAGGGAGAAATCACAGGGAGAAGCCCGTAGACTTTCCAAGGCTTCGGATGAGGTGTCCTACCTAAGCCTACTTTTACCAATCGAGTCACCTGGGGAGCTGGGTGGAGGCTCTGTGATAGAAAGATGACTGGGTGACCTCCGCATGGGAACATGCAGCCCGTGGGGCCCTGGGAGACCCAGGCTCCCTTTTACGTAGTTATGAGCAGCCCTTCTTTGGGGCTGCACTGGGGATGGCAGGGCTGGCTGGGAGAGGCCCTGCCCAGCCGGAGACTGGTCTGCAGGAAGTGCCCCAGAGCTGTCAGTGGGGGAAGGGGACCGGGAGGGCACAGAAGGCAATCACTTCAGTTCTAGCCCCTGAAAATAAGCATAGGAAACGATCAGGAAATCACAGTGAATTACCTCCTCCGTCACCAGGGCCTGTTGTTCTTGGGCCCGGAGAGGCCAGTGGAAATCCTGGTCCTTAGAGGCCACTTACTGCTGCCCCTCCCCCACCAGACGGGCTTGGATCCCCTCTGGATGAAGCTTGGACAGGGCCCTTGCTACTTTGCGGGGTAAAGGCACCTCTTTGGGCAGGCACAGCCTTCTAGGCGCCTGGCTGGCTGGTCGAGCGCAGCCCCCTAGCCCTCTTGGACCAGGCCACTCTGCTCAGGGCGCTGACTTCACCAGCTACGGGCGGCAGGTACTTTGATGACCAAAACAAACCTGGGAAGCAGCCCTACACGGAGATGAGTACTCGGTGCTAACGTTCCTGCCGCTACTTATGTTCGGTTTTTCGCGTATGGCCTTTCAGGAGCAACAGATGTGAGTCTGAACTCAGATCTGCACTATACACACGCAGTGTGACCGAGGGTGACTTGGTTTCCCCGGATGCCACCGGGAAACCCGCCGGAAGGATTCACTAAGGACAGAGCCGGCGCCGCTCATAAGCGGCGATGGGGGGGGGGGGGGCTGGCGGCAGGGGAGGTCAGCCACGTCCCCCCCAGTTGGCTCCTGCCTTCCCGACAGGTGAAGACTCCGGATGAATCACGCAGCGTGGGCCGGATCAGCAAGCAGTGGGGGGGGCTGCTCCAAGAAGCCCTCACCGATGCAGATGACTTCGGCCTGCAGTTCCCGCTGGATCTGGACGTGAGGGTGAAGGCGGTGCTGCTGGGAGCCACGTTCCTCATTGTGAGTTGGCTGCCCCGCCTCCCCTCCCACCACCCCGCTCTCCATCAAGGCTCTGTGTGCATCTTGGCCTCCTGCTAGATTAGAGACACGCTCTATGGGGGCGGGGGGCGGGTGCAGGTTCCGGACCCGGGTTGTGAGAGCTGAGCTAGGCCAGCCCCGCCAGCCCCGTTGACCGTGCCCTCCCGTCAGGACTACATGTTCTTCGAGAAGCGAGGAGGCGCTGGGCCCTCTGCCGTCACCAGTTAGAGGCCACCTCAGGGCGAGGAGACCATCACCTCAACCAGAATCCAGGATGGCCACCTGTCAGAGGCAGCCGCTTTCCACGACGTTTGCCGCAGGGGACAGACGGGGATGCCCGAGAGTCTAGGGGCCGCGGTGCCCTACCCCTGCCCCGATCCCCTGGCCTCCTTCGCCTTGGCCCCTGGGGAAGGGTATGTATGAGAACCCTTCTCCCTCGCACCGCTGTCTCTCCGATCCCTTGGCACACAGGCATATCAGCTTTACCCTCCCTTCCCCCGGCCTCCTTCCGGGGCCTGTGCTCCAGATCCGGCCTTGGGAATCCAGGGCCCTCGGGCTTTCTGGCAGGAGCTGGGGTGGGCAAGGGTTTGCAGCACCAAAGATGGCTGGCGTGACCGCTCTCGCCCCGCATCAGCTTGGCCAATCGGTTCAACCTCAGACCGTGGCGCTCTGAGGGGATCCCCGCCTCCCCCAGGCCCTGCCCACAGCCGGTGCTTCGTGCAGCTTCCTCCGGAGCCTTAAGCACCCCATCCTGCCCTCTGCCTTAGGAAGGAGGCTGTATCTTTGTATGTTATATTCATATAAACTTTGTAACTTTTTGGATTTCGGAAGATGTATGTGATGGGAGAGAGGAGAAGGGAGTTGGTATGGGAAGAAATGATGGGAAGACAGCCAGCCGGGCTGGGTGGGGGCTGGCCCGTTTCATAATCCGTGCTGCCAAGATCCAGCCTCTCTGAGTTCAAGAGGGCGACTTCATCGTCCATTATGGCCCCGGACCAAGCCAAGGCAGTCTGGGCCACGTAGCCCAAGTCAGCGGGATCGCTTCCGTCATCCGAGATGACTGCTCCCACAGAGACCCGTGTGGCAGCTGACGGCAGTTCGGGATGGCTGTCCCCGAGGCCCAGGATGGCCATTGGATCGCTCTCTGTAGCAAGTGGAAGCTTCCTGTGGGTGCGACGTGTGGCAGCTGTGTCCCTCCGAGTTCTCCTCGTGGTTGGCAATGTGGGAGGCAGAGCGGAGGAGATCCTTCTATGAACCAGCCGAGGGAGCGTGAGCCCTCAGAGGCCAAGGGGCAGGGCAGGAGGAGACATTCAGCAGTGCGCGACCCCGGGCTCCTCCCATACCTGCCAACGATCTCCCCAGGTGGGAAATTCTGCCCTGATGGGACCTGTCCGGGTTCTGCTTGGTCCCACGTGGCCAGGCCCTTGACCCAGGCTAGTATCCACACCCAAGGGAGCAGACCTCAGGGCCGGGCCAGGACGTAGCGGCTGGCGGCCGAGAGGTCCCACTGGTAATGCTCCAGGATGCGTCGGCAGTCGGCCCTGGACCGGCTGCTCAGATGGAAGAGCTGGTCCACCTGCGGAGGCAGGAGGGAGGGCAGTGGCTGCCACAGGGCAGGGGTGGGAGGGGTGGGAGGGGTGGGAGGGGTGGGAGGGGTGGGAACCCGAGAGAAGGGTCTGGCTTTACCTTGAGATTCCGGATGGCGGAAACCACGTCTCCCCCAGTGGCCCTTAGCGCCGCCTGGCACTCCTGGTGGGTGACTCCGTGAACGCTCAGCTCCACCTACGGGGCACGAAGTCCGGCTTAGGCCACGGTCCCGCCTGTAGCCCCTCGGGACACCAGGCCACCTCAGGGAGTTCTCACCTCCATAATCCTCCTCTGCAACTCGGGGTCGGGCAAGAGGCCTCCGGAGGGAACGGTGGCTTTGCCGGCTCCAGGTTTTCCCGGGGGGTGGCTGGGGAGGGGTTCTCTTCTGGGCCACGGAGGCCGCTCCCTGGGGGGCTGGCTGGGCTGAGAAGGACTGGAGGCAAAGGGAGGGCAGGATGGCAGGCCAGGGGGTCCCCGGGTCACGGCTCTGGCATGGCGAAGTTCGGGGGGGCTGGAACCACCCCCTGTGGGGCGGGGGCCCAGGGACAGAACAGACTCCAGGCTCTTGGAAATGACTGCACAGTTGAGAAATAATCAACCTGAGAGGAGGCCCAGATGCTGGGCCCTGCCTTCTCCCCGTTGTGTCTGTGCCGTGCTCATGGGGGGCCCTTGGTTAGGGGGACAGGAAGACAGGTGTGCGGAACAGACACCCCAGCCCAGGCAGCTGAGGCCCCAGAGAACGGAGAGGGCGGGCGCTGCAGGGGGAGACGCACAGCGCTAGAGAGGGCAGATGGGGGGCCGCCGCATCGCCGACACCAAGGTCAGGACTCAGAGCGGGGCAGAATTGCGAGAAGCGAGGTCCCCGGCACCACACCCACCTCTCGCCCTCTGCAGGGGCACGTTCCTTCTCTGGCCCCGTGCCGGAGGCAAATCCCGAAGCTTGGCCTTCCCTCTGTCCCTGTTGGAGAGCAATCCGGTTCATTCTCCCCACCTGGCACATCAGTGTGCCCCCCCACACACACACCAGAAACTCTGGGCGGGGGGGGCTCCCAGGCAGGCTGAGCCCCAGAGTGGAAGCCCCGGCTGGGAGGCAAGTCCAGCCTTCCCTCCAGCTGCCCGCCCCCCCCCCGCCCCCCTCCCCAAGCTTCCCTTCCAGAGGCATCGCTGGGCTTGTGTCCCCCACTCACCCATCCGTGCTTCCCTGGTGCAGCTCGCCCCGGGCAGGGGACACTCTGTGGACCGGACGGGTGGCCGGCGAGCCCCCCGAGTCTGCCAGTGTCACTGCTGAGGCTGGGAAGCTGCCCACTTTGAATGTGCGGCCATTCTGGCCCTTCCAGGTCGTGGAGTCCGGGCTGTGGGAAGAGGCACTGTTAGAGGGGACGGAGGGGGAGGGGGGCTGGGCTCCGGCCCACATTCAGCTCGCAAGCTGTGTGCCTGCAGCGGCAGCTGCCTGGAAGAAGGGAGGCTCTTTTCTCCCTAACACAAAAGGGCTCTACGGGCTTGGTGGCTCCAGTGGGAGCCACGACTTTAGTGGTGCTCCCGGGGCCCAGCGGGGAAGGGAGGAGGCAGAGGGTCAGGGTTCAGGGAGCTGGGCGGGGAGGGGGCAGCAGATTGGGACCAGGGTCAGGCAGGTCGGGTGGGAGTCCTCCTCCTTGGGGACGTGTGGGAGGCCCGAGGCTGTCACCTGGCCTCGATGACGGTGATGGGGTCACCAGTCTCCATCCTTAGGGCGCCTGGCTCTGTGACCTCCCTCACACAATGTGCCTCAGGAGGCCACGCCTGCAGAGACAGGAAGAAAGGGTGGCAGGGCTTGTGGCCTGAGTCAGAAGGGCAAGATCACGTGAGGAGAGGAAGGAGACTCCTGTTTACGCATCCACCCATCAAACCCATACCAGGTGTGTCCTCTGTCCCGGGCCCAGGGGGGACTGTCCCTATCCCCCAGTAGGGGGTGGCAGATCTGGGTTCCACACCAAGCCGGACGTACCCCAGGGGTCAGGAAGCAACAAAGGGGGGGGGGCTGTCTCTGCCTAGGAGAACCAAGGGAGGGTCCTCCCATGCACCGCTCTGCCTCCCAGTGTCTCTGGAAATATTTTCCTTTTCTTCCCAGCCCCGCTGCCTTGACCCTGACCGCAGACATCCTTTCATTTCTGCTTCATGACCCCTGTCGGCCACCTGCTCTTCCCTTGTTCAGTCTCCTTCCTCTCATCCCTCCTTGCTCCAAGCCAGAGTGAGAGAACATGTAAAGTGACTGGGAACTCCCCCGCTCAAAATCCCTCCATGGCTCCCAGGTGCCTTCAGGGTAAAGACAGAGTCTTCAACAACGCAGTTTACCGATTTAGGGGACGGCGCTCTTGGGTCAATTGAGTGCTTCAAATCCCAACTCCTCCACTTAAACTGTCACTGCCTTAACTGCCTTAAGTGCCCCCATCTGTAAACTCCAGATAATAATGGCCTTACGGGGTTGTTGCGAGGATGAAGCGGGCCAACGTGCAAGAAGGAGACATGTGAAGCACTTAGCACGGTGTCTCCCAGGGCTGGCCCTGGTTACGTATCATTCCTCGCATAGCCCTCCACGGGGCACCTGAGATGCTGGGGCCGCCTTAGCTGTATTTCCCAGTCGCATGCAGACCTTTCTTCCCTCTGCCTGTCAAACCTACTGCTCTCTGTTCGGTGCTCCGTCCCCCAGCCCTCAGCATCCGTCTCCGCAGCCCTAAGCCGTCTCCCCAGGGCTCTGGGCCCCGCTGCAGGTAGACACTGAATCCGGGTCATCCAGAGCCGGTCCCTGACCCCAGCCCAGGAGTATCTGTCACTCCTGTGCGCGGAGCTCTGGGAGAAACCAGAGACTGGGTGCATCTGGGGAGGTGGGGGCTCCCACCTCTTGGAGCAGCCCCTCCAGGTGGGGAAAGCTGGGCCGGTCGGCAGGGTGGGGGGCCCAGCAGCGCAAGGCGAGGGCGTAGAGAGCCCTGGGGCAGAGGGGAGGCCGAGGCAGCCGGGCTCGGTCCTTCTCCAGCCGCTGCAGGATGAGGTACGGCGGGACGCCGGCCCAGGGCTCCTCGCCCCCGGAGAACATCTCCCACAGCGTCACCCCAAACATCCACACGTCAGACGCAGAAGAGAAGGCCCCGTGGCGCAGGCTCTCTGGGGCGCACCTGTGGAAACGCAGCTGAACGGGCCGCACGGGTCCCTCCCGGGGGAGCTGGGTGATCTTGAGGACTTCCGGGGGCCCTCCCAGAATCCTCGTCCCAGCCTCCCCCGGAGGGAGCCGTCCACGCCGCCCCAGCCCTCTAGAGCCCTCTAGTGCCCGGGGATCCCGGCTCCGCGCCCTCACCAGGCATAGGGGATGGGGCGGGGTCCGCCCATGACGTAGCGGCCCCGGGCGCCGCGCAGCGGCCGCACCAGCCCGAAGTCGGCCACTTTGATCGTGCGCGGGGAGGCCAGCAGCAGGTTGCGGGTGGCGAGGTCTCGGTGCACCAGCCCCCGGGCCCCCAGGTACGCCATGGCCCCCGCCAGCTGCCGCAGGAAGAGGCAGAGCAGGGCCACGGGCAGCGGGGGCGTGGGGGCCGGGGCGGCCAGGCGCGCGTGCAGGGAGCCCAGGGGCGCCAGCTCCATCACCTGCGGGAGCACGGCGCCGCGTGAGCAGAGGTCCCGCCCTAGGGGACCCTGCCGCCCACCTGCCCTGGGAGCCGCTGTCCGGGTCTGCT
This sequence comes from Prionailurus viverrinus, assembly GCF_022837055.1. Lineage (NCBI taxonomy): Eukaryota > Metazoa > Chordata > Mammalia > Carnivora > Felidae > Prionailurus > Prionailurus viverrinus. The sequence goes on along the minus strand of NC_062574.1, from coordinate 2,324,108 downwards.
CACCATCTGCAGAGGCTGGCCCAGGACGAGGCCGTGAAGACGCAGCACGTGTGGGTGCTCCAGGTTCATCATGATGGACACCTCTCGAAGGAAGTCCCCCAGCTCGGTGCCCACGGGGCCTTCAGGACCCACGCGGAGGGACTTGACAGCCACTGGGACCTGGGAGGAGTGGGGGGGGGGGAAGGACGCTTAGGGAACAGCTACGGTGGGGGGCCAGAGCACAGAGGGCACGAGGAAGAGATGGGCAGCCGGCCCCAGCACCCAGAATGCACTGGGTTCCCTGGGTACTCACACTCTGACCGCTGGGCAGTGTCCATAACCCTCGGTGCACCACTCCAAAGCAGCCAGAGCCCAGCAGCTCCCCTCTGCACACAGCACCATCCGGGATCAGACACTTGAGTCCCCCCTCGGGCTCAGGGAGGGACAACAGGGGGCTGTCTGAAGGGGGGGTGGTCTCCTTCTGCTCAGGTACAAAGCCCCCAAGGATCTGAAGCAGGGGTGGGAAATTAAGTGGGTGTCCTCCTCCCTGACACTCAACCCACCCCATTCCTGGGCCTAAGCTGGCCCTTGAAGTCCACGGCCCCCACCGGGAAATGCACACCTTGTAGACCCAGTTCTTAGACTTAAGCCCGGAACGGTGTCTCTTCAGGGCTTCGGCCAGTCTGCGCTGGGCTGGGGAAGGTCAGAATCAGAGGACTTGGTGGTACGTGGGGGTGGGGGTGGGGATGGGGGTGGGGATGGAGGTTGCAGAAGGATTTATAGGCAAAGAAGAGGGCTGGTGTGTCGGGGGGTGGGCAGAGGGGGTTCGAAACTACGAGGCTGGGGACCAAGAGAGCAGGACCTCTGCGCAGGAGCCCCTTACCGGGCCGGCCCATGCCGATGCCGTCCAGGTCCTCAGGCTTTACAAAGTCGAAATGCTCCGGCCGAGTAACATTAAGTTCCTCGAGGATGGGTCGGTAGAACTGGGCCAGCTGGATGTCCCGGAGCAGTCGCAGCAGCCACAGCGAGCTGGCCTCAGGGAGCATGTCTGGAGAAGGAATCCCTCAGGATGACGCAGTCACCTCCAGACACATAGCCCAAGGAAGGCACCTGAGACCGAGACCCCAGAAACACGCTCGCCAGCCGCCTCCACCCTCCACCCATCAGAAACGCTCGGGGGGGGGGGGGGGGGGAGGGCAGAGGGAGGGACACACCCGGAGCAGCCAGGAATCCCGCCGCTCCCACAAGCCCCAGGGAGAGCGCCCCCCATGCCTGAGATCCACTACCCTACCCCCCTCAGCAGTGAGAAACCCGCCCTCCTCACACCTGAGAGCTGAGCACCCTGGAGACCCCAGGGACGTTCCTTTGCTCACTCCTGAGCTGTGAAGGCACGCAGCCTGTGTATGCTTAGCGCACCCAGACCAGACGCCCAGGGACCAGGGACCTACCAGACATGCCCAGATAGGCTAACCACACACACACACAGGTACAATGCCTCCCACGCTCAAAACACTGCCACACGCACAGAGATCTACAACATGCTGCAGCCGGTGTCTGAGCCACCCAGGTAGGTGGCCTCGCGGATCTGAGACACTTCGGGACGCTGCCGTGAAACGCAGCTCATACTGCCACATACCCTCCTCCCTCCTGTGCCTACTTGTGACCCGGCAGCTCACCGCCTGGGAGATACGGCCGTCCACGTGTCCGAGACCCGTCTGTGATTGGCGGTCAAGTGCAGGCCAGCTGAGCTCGGGCGCTGCCTACAGAGGCAGGTGCTGCCAGGTGCACAGTCCCTTCCACACCCACCTGAGCTCAGCTCCAGGTAGCGCCCGGCCCGCACCCCTGAGTCACTCAAGCCACCTTGAGCGTCACCAACCTAACTCCACCAATCTTTGCTCGCTAAGGCCCGGTGCTCCGGGCGCCCGCTGCCTGCACAGCGCTCTCCCTGACACACGCCGGGACCTCTCCGTCCCCTCACGCGAGGGAGACCTGGAGGAAGGGTTGAACGAGGAACTGGGCTCGAGGAGGGGCGGGGGGGGGGGGGGGAGAGGCCACGGCGCTGAGAGACCCGGGACCACCTGCCAGGTGAGAGGGAGAAAGCACGGGAAGGGGGACGGGAGAAACGCGGCCGCGGTGGGGGGAAGGAGAGGGGGAGGAGGGAAGGAGGGAAAGCGAACAGGGCACCCGCGGACGCACCCCAAGTGACGGCGGCTCCGCCAGCCCCTGCGCGGGGCGTCCCGGCTCCTCCGGACCCTCACCTGGAGAAAGCGGAAACGGCGGCTGCGGAGCCGCCCAGGCCGCCAGCGCTAAATCCCGGGGAGGGCGGGGCCGAGGCGGCGGGGCGGGGCCTATGGGGCGGGGCCTGGGACCGAGGGGCGGGGCCTGGCGCGGGTCCCGGCCAGCCCACGCCGTGCCCGGGTCCCCGGCCCCGACTCCTGGAGCCCCGCGACCGCGGGCTGGGGGCCCCTCCTCGGCCCGGCCAGACCCCGAGAAACCCTTCTCCGTCCTTTCCCTCTGCCCTGCTGCACACCCTCTTTCCAGCCTCTTTCAAAGAACCTTTCGCCCCTCCCAGACTTCGTCCTCGGTGTCCTGTCTCCCATGCTCCCCTCTCCCCAGATCACCTCTCTCAGCCAGAGTCCCACCCCTCGAAGGAATCAGCCTCAGATGGAGATAACGGGCCCGGGCGCTGGGAGTATAAGGCTAAACAGGACAAAGTCCCCGGGTCCCAGCAGGGGAGAGAGCTTCCTAGCCCCCAAGTGGAGAAAGGCAAGGTGCACAGGTGCTTTGAAATGGAGCCAGGGCAGGGGCGCCTGGGGGGCGGCGGGGTGTGTGTGTGGGGGGGGGGGGGGCTCAGTCCTTTAAGCATCCGACTTTGGCTCAGGCCATGATCACGGTTTGCGGGTTCGAGCCCCGCGTCAGGCTCTGTGCTGACCGCTCAGAGCCTGGAGCCTGCTTCGGATTCTGTGTCTCCCTCTCTCTCTGTCCCTCCCCCAGTTGCGCCCGCGCTCTCTCTCTCTCTCTCTCTCTCTCAAAAATAAATAAACATTAAAAGTTTTTAAAAAAAAACAAATGGAGCCAGGGCAGAGAGGTGCTGATGGTGCAGGAAGTCAACCCCCAGCCTAGACAGAGTCTAAAATTGGAGGGATTGTCAGTTTCCCAGCTCTGAACCTGGGTCCAGTGTGCTGCCCCTGAAAGGGACGTTTTGGGGAGCATGTGGAAGGTCTTGTGTGTGGGTGCAGGGTGGGGAGAAGTTGGGAGTGGGCTCCTAAGCCCCGTCCCATGGGACACCCCTCCCCATCACTGGCATTTAAGTGGCCTCATTCCGGCATAACCCTCCTTCCCCCCATGTAGCCTCCGCTCACTGCTACCTGGATTGTGGCCACAGGAGAAAGTCTAGGACTTTGAAGAAGGGTCTGAAGAGGACCATCCCTCTCCCTTTCCTCCAGGGGTCCAGGGAGGAAGTCAGCAAGTCTTCGGAAGGATGTGTGAGCTGCCCCCAGAGTCCCGTGGAGGAAAAAACCTACCCCATCTCGGTAAACACACAGGGTATTGCGGCACCGATGAGAAATTTTTCCCAGTTCACAGATCTACCCGTTTGCTGTTTTTGCCAATTCTCGTGCCCTCCAGCCAGGCCAGCTCATCACGCTATAATTGCTTCCTCCACGTCTGCTGTTCCTGATAGACCGTGGGCTCCGCGTGGTAGGGGCCGGGGCTGTCTTGTTCACCCTAGCGTTCTTAGCTAGGCATATAACAGGTGCATATTGTTGGGGAAGACGTCTGCTCAGTCACATTGTCATTCCTTTGTGGGTGATCTGCCTTTTTCTCCCTGCTTTCGAGATACCATTGGTGGCGCACCTGGGTGTCTCAGGGAGTTAAGCGTCCGACTCTTGGTTTTGGCTCCGGTCATGATCTCACAGCTCGTGAGTTTGAGCCCCACGTCAGGCTCCACACTGTGCAGAGCCTGCTCGGGGATTCTCTCTCTCTCCCTCTCTCTGCCCCTACCCTGCTTGTGCTCTCTCTCTCTCTCTCTCTCTCGAAATAAATAAATAAACTTTTTTTAAAAAGTGTCAACATTTCTAAAAAAAAAAAAAAAAAAAGAGCTATCATTGGTATTCATCGGTATTTTGTAGTTCTTTACAAAGTATCCAGGAAGAGATTCTTTTTAAATTTATTCTCTTAGTATTTTGTATTTCCTGTATCTGTGAATTCATACCTTTCATCAGTTTGGAGAAATTCTCAGCTAGTATCTCCTCAAATATTCTTTTTCGTCCATTCTTTGCTCCTTTGGGGACTATGGCTAGAAGTATGCTAGACCTTTTAGGGGCGCCTGGGTGACTCTCGGTTAAGCGGCCAACTCTTGATTTCGGTTCAGGTCATGATCTCATAGTTTGTGAGTTCAAGCCCCATGCTGGGCTCCGTGCTGACAGCATGGAGTCTGCTTGGGATTCTCTCTCTCCCTCTCTCTCTCTCTCTCTGCCCCTCCTCCACTCTCTCTCTGTCTCTCTCTCTCTCTCTCTCAAAATAAATTAAAAGAAAAGTATGCTAGACCTTTTCAACCCGTCCTCCGTGTAATCTGCCTCCCTTCTATATCTTGCAATCTATGTGTCACTGTGATGCCATCTAGATAATCTCCTTGGGTCCATCTTCCAGCTCATTGTTCTCTCTTTGCTTACATCCGATGTGCTCTTTAATCCAGACACTGAGGGTCTTTCGTTATTGTTACATTCATGCGAACGTTACTCTATTTTGTATACTGACAGTACTTTATTGAGGTATAACTCACATTCAGTAACACGCCCGGATTTAACCACGTGGCTCAATGCACGTCAGCCAATGTACAAAAAGACTCGGAACATTTCAACGATCCCAGAAACTCGCGTCGTGCCCATTTTTTGCCAATTCTGCTTTCCAGAGGCCACTGCTATTCTGACTTCTATAGCGCAAAGATCACTGTTGCTTGCTCCCAACCTTCTCATCCACGGAGCCACGTACTGTTTATAATTGCACTTGGCTGCTTTGACTCAGCGCGTTTTTGAGATTCGTCTTGATGTCGCCCAAGTTCTTGGTGGGAAACACGCGGCTCCATGAGCTTCTTCGAGGAAGAGCGTGTAACGCCTGAGTTTTCTCTGAGTCCGGTGTCTTCACAGATCCGGGTGCACTGGAGGGGTCCTCTGGGAGTTGAACGTGTGCGTGAAGCGCGCTTGGGGGTATATGAAGGCAGGTACAGCCAGAGAGGTTGGTGGAAGCCAGACCGGGCATCAGTTCACCCCTCAGCAAGCTCGCACCATGCCAGGTTTGGGGGACCCGAGTGAACAAGCAGCCATGACCATGGCCCTGGTTGGGTTTCTGCAACGCTTTGGAGAACGTGGTCAGGAGCTTGGGCCTTGCCTGGGGGCCCTGATAACCACTGAAAGGTTTGAACAGAGGAGTGACAGAACCACCCTGCTGCAGGAAGGGGCTGCGAAAAGGTGAGGGAGAAGGAGCAGGGAGTTCAGGGGAGGGGCTCTTCCCATTGGTTCCGGAGACAGAGACTGGCCCTGCTTCGGCCTTGGCGACGGGATGGAGAGGCGGTGAAGAGAGGGGGCATTATTGACTGGACTCCCGGCCCGGGTCCTCTGCCCCAGCAGGAAACCAGACACAGAGGCTCAGCCCCACCTTCATCTGGGGCTTGGACAAAACCCAGGGAACCAGAGAGGCCTCTTTATTCCTCCCCTTGTCCCTATTCATCTCTTACTTTTGGAGTTAAGCTTCTGTCATCCCCACCTGTGTGGGGAAGCACTGTCTGACCACCCTCAGGGGCGCCCCTTCTAAGCCACGATGGGGGGTCCTGCTCACCCTCAAACCTGGAGGCCCAGATCTGGCATCACCCCCGCGTCGTCTGCTTTTCCCCAACCTCTGCCCTGCCCTGCGGGCTCTGCATCCGGGAAGGATGAGCACATTGGCACCACCGGCCAAGTCTTTCCCCACAGGCCAGGGAACCAGAAGGGCAAGCAGAGAGGCCTGCTGGGGTCCTCCCCATCTACTGCCTTGGGTTCGGGTCGGGGGTAGGGCCCATCCCTCTGCGGAAAACTCCCCTCTCCTTTGGGGAACCACGTTCGTTCCCCCTTAGCTCCCACTTTCCTGCCCTGATCTTTGAAGTCACTGGGCTCTCCCCTTCCGCCTTACCCATGCCAACCTCTCAACGAGGGAAATCACCTCTCTTCGGAGCCTTTGTGTGGCTCTTCCCTCTGCTTGGAAGTCCTCCCGCCCTTATCCATTCTGGCTGAGCGCAGGAAGCCTGTCCCTCCCTGATCTGCTCCCTCCCCCCAAACCCCAAGATCCCTGCGCCTTCCCATCATCGTACTCGTTGTTCTTGTAGAATTTGCCAGAAACTTGTCTGTCTCCCTTGCTAGATTCCAAGCTCCGGGTAGAAAAGGACTTTATCTCGCCTGGGTATTGCCGTGTCCCTCTTGCCCAGTCCTGTGCCTGGCTCGTACAGTAAGTGTTCAGTAACCCTTGTTGAACAAGTGGGTGAGACAATGCCATCTGGGTAGGGTGAGGCCAAGGAGACTTTTTGACGCCAAGAGCTCCTTTGCTGGTAGTGATGGGGACGGGAGTGCCCAGACCTCACCGTAAGCATTCTCTGGTCAACCCGTCCCTGCTTTCTCACTGTTTGGGCCCCCAAGTTTGGCTCTCCCTAGACCCTTGGGTGAAACCCTCCCGTTCCCATCCCACCCCATCCCCAGGTCCCATCCTTCCCAGGCTGCATTTATCTTGCTAGTTTTTGGAGTCACCAGCCCACCACCCTGTACGCGTCTGTTGGTTGGCTTTCCGGAGTGGAAGCGGTCCTGAATCCACCCTGTTCCTTCCGGGCCACAGAGGAGCTGAAGGTCTGTCTTCAGGGTCATGGTAGCTTAGACCCCGCCTTGGGAGCCGGACCACCTGAGTTGGCATCTTGTGACTCTATCACTTACCCCCCTGTGAATCTGAGCAAGTTACTTCCCATTTCTGGGCCTCTGTGTCCTCCTCTTCGAGATGCATCTGTTTGCAGTATGTACCTTCGGTGTCATTGGAGAATTAGCTGTGTCTACACAGCTGGGTGGTCGCCAGCCAGTAGCCAAGCGGCTGCCGATGAAACTCCTTCCCGGCACCAGCACTGTTGAATGCGGTGCCTTCCCACAGTGACGAGGGCTCCTCTGTGTCATCAGAGGGATGTCGCAGAAAGGATGGTGTGTGACTTCCGAGTGAGCTCGTACGAGACCGCGAGGATTCTGCCCCGTTCTCTTGGACCCCTCGCTCTGGGGGAACCGAGGCACCAGGTCATGAGGACGCTCAAGCAGTCCTGTGGAGGGGCTCCGCGAGTCAAAGGACTGAGGCCTCTCGCCAACGAGCCAACGCCAACCTGCCAGGCACGTGAGTGAGACATCTTGAGAGATGATCCTCCGGCCCCGGTCAAACCCTAGACTTCCGCAACCCTGACGGACGTCTTGAAGCACCCTCATGGGAAACCATGAGCCAGAACCACCCGGGGAAGCTTCTCCCGAATTTCTGACCCACAGAAACTATGAGATGATGTTTATTGCCTTAGACAATTAACCTTTGGCATCATTTGTTACACAGCTTTAGCTAACCGGCTGTGTCTGACACATCGTCTCCGTACATTAGCCACCATTAACATTGACTTTGCAGGTAGGGGGGCGCCCAGGTGGCTCAAGAGTTAAGCAGCCGACTCTTGGTTTCCACTCGGGTCATGAACTCACAGTTCGTGAGTTCAAGCCCTGCTTCGGGCTCCGCACCGGTAGGAAGACTAAGGCTGAAGCTGGTGAGTGATGTTTCTCCTGCACGTAGCTAGATGGTGACACAGCCAGTTGTGTCGTGAGGCCCTTAGGCGCCCAGTCCCAGGCTCCTTTCTTCTGTCCCCACTGTCCTCGACTGCTGAGTAGTGATAATCTAGTGGCCTAAACCAACCACTTGATCACGCTCCTGGGCTCTGAGAGTCTGGAACTCCAAGAGGACAAGGTGGGGACAAGTTCTCTGCCCTACTGGGTCTGGGGCCATCGTTGGAAAAACGCAAAGTCTGCAGGTGACCTGACAGCTGGGGGCTGTATTATCGCTCCCGTGGTAGCAGGGACTGGAACCCGCCCCCCCTCCGCCGCAGGGTGGACTCTCCCTGTAGCCTGCACATCGTCACAGCATGGTCACTGGGTTTCAGAGTGAATGTCCTCACAGGCAGAGGGCAGAAGTTGCCAGTTTCTCAAGGCCTTGGCCCAGGGAGTGGCCCAGTTCACTTTGCCTCATTCGGTTGGTCAACCCGTCGTAGAGCCCACGTTCAAGGGAAGGCTACAGAGACCCTACCTCTTGATGGAGGAGGCATGTCAAAGGCTTTAGGGTCCGTGGTTTAAAACTGCCAGAGCCCTCGTGGCCCCTCTTATTTTGTGAGGGGCTCAGAAGAACCAGCCTTGGCCTGGCAGGCCGTCGGCCTTCCCTGCACAGAAAACACCAGCCCCGCCGGCCTCCTGTGTCACAAGTTCATGAAAAACTCATGTGCGGGGGGGGGGGGGGGTCACCAAGGTTCAGAAGAGGAGGGATCAAGATGGCCAGAGATGCTTCCTGCTGTCACCGCGGGCCCGGTTCTGGGGAAGCAGAGACAAAACCTCAGGTAGCAGCTTTATAGGGTAGCACATGGTCGAGAAGGAAGATTTTTAAGGAACCCCCCCCCCCGACCTGACGTTGGCGCCCCATGACAGATGTCTGGAGAAGGGACATTCTACTCTGCCTCAGGAGCTCCGAGAAGGCTTCTCAGAAGAGGTGATGTCGGAGCCAAAGGAGAAGGGCATCCCGGGTACAGGAACAAGCCTGGGCAGAGGCAAGGAGCCATGAGAAAACAAAGTGGGCAAGTGATTCAGCGGGGCTGCGGGGCGGGCAGAGCTGAGATAAAGCTCCGGGGACACACGGGGGCCAGATTCCAAAAAGGATTACGAAGGTGGACGGCTTACTGATGAGAAGCCGGCATGCGGCGGGAGAGGAAGGGGATGTCCCTTCCTCCTGGCACCGCCATTAGCCCAGAGGGAGATCACGAGGAGGAGGCGGGGTCGGGGAGGAAGGTGGGTTTGGACTCGTGACTCCGACAGGCTTGTGGGGCGTTCGGGTGGAGATTCCACTTAGGGCCAAGATGGGTGAGCTCTGGCACGAGGACCAAGTAAGACGTGGGGAGCTGCTGATGGAGAGTCTTGAAAGTCAGGGTCAAGGGCCAGGCCTATTGTATTCCACAGGCAAGAAGGGCTAGGGAAGGGCTGCTGCAGACCCGAGGGGGCCGTGGTGCCCGGGCGGTCAGCAGTCGTGGCTTCTCACCCCAGGCTGGGCAGTGACGCTGCCTGGCACCCGACGCGTACTCGCTAAGCGTCCGTCAGGTGAATGGACGTGACTTGTTGTATGATCTTGGGCAGGTTGTAAGAACTTGGCATATGATCTTCGGGTCTTTTTCCTTCCTTCCTTCCCCCTTCCTTCCTTCCTCCTTTCTTCCTTTGTCCTTCCTTCCTTCCTTCCTTCCTTCCTTCCTTCCTCCTTCTTCCTTCCCTCCTTCCTTCCTCCCTCCTTCTTTCCTTCCCGCTAGCCCTGGCTGGTTGTAAGTTAGATTCACTGAGGCCCCCCCTCACACCACTAAATTCAGAATCTCTGGACCTAAGGCCCAGGTGACTTCGATGTGCAGCCGGATGAGAACCTTTGCCCTGGAGCCTCTAGATACCCAGTTTGAAAACCACCGGGCTAGGTGTGTGTCGGGATCCCTTCCAGGCCCAGCCCCTCCGACGGAGACTTGGGGTTGACGACAGGCCTCTCTTTATGTTTCCTTGTCCATCTACCCAACCCAAAGCTCCTGATAGCCAGCGGACTAAACGCCAGGGTCTCTGAACCACACACGACGGAGGAGTCGGGCAGATCAACTCGGTGTCGCAGAGGACGCCCACGTTCATCATAAGGTGCCAGCGGCATTGCTCGTGTGTACCCCCTAAATGTCAGTAGCACATCCCCCGATCGAAGCAATAAAAAATGTCTCCAGATGTTGCCGAACGTCTCTTGGGGTGTAAAATCCACCCCCCACCCAGTTGAGAACTGTTGGGCTACACCGAGTCTCCCGTCCCCCCTCCGCCCTCCCCAGTTGTAGACAGAGGCCAGGCCCGGGCGGAGGCCACTGAAAAGCAGGTTTACTTGATCTTGGCAGGAGGGAGGCCTCTGTGGGAGGCCAAGGCTTCACAATGTTAAATGGAGGGATAGCATGCCAGCAGGCTGACTGATGTGGTCGCCACTCTAAAGGGAGGGAGTTTTCCAGAACCCTCGTTCCCGGATTCCCAATCAGTCAGAGGAGGGCCAAGAGCAGCTTCTGGGGCAAACAGCCCCCGCTTTCCGAGAACAGGCAGAAGGGGGTGTGGGGGCGGCGGTGTGTGTGTGTGTGTGTGTGTGTGTGTGGAGGGGGTTCTTTCCTCCTGTAGCCATTTTCCTGGAATCAGTGACTGCTTCTGGCTGATTAGCTGAGGGCCAGAGGGGAGGAACTTTCCAGCTGTGGGTGCCTGGGCCCGTGGAGGCCATCTGACACTGGGATCACGGAGGCGGCTGGGTTTAGGGTCTGGAAGGCTGAGCCTTTGGGATTGGAAGTGAGGGGCTGGCGGGTCCCTTCCAAAGGACGTGGGGGCTGGGAGGCTGTCTTCACATGTCACTTTTTGCTTTGAAGTGTCTGGACCTGAGGGGACACAGAGAATGGGGGGCCTGAGAGGGGCAGGGCAGGCAGCCGGGAGGAGAGGGCACAGGGACGGTGGTAGAAGGTGCTGGGGGGTCAAGGGTGGCGAGGCCACACCCGCCACCTGCCCACTCACTCCACCACGAGGCTCAGAACGCCCAGGAGCAGGACAGTTATGAACACAGAGAGGAGCAGAATCCTGGCTTCCCGAAGATCGTGACTTCCTGCAGGGAACCCAGGAAGCAGTGAGTGATCCTGGGGACCTCGCTTGTCCTTGTGGCGGAGCGGGGCGGGGGGGAGCCCGAGATCAGAGATCTGAGCAGGGGTGAGGCGAGGGCGGGGAGCGGAACCTGGGAGGCAGCGCTTTAGAGGCCAGCAGTGCACGGCAAAGCTCTGGCAGGTGGAACAGTTGTACAGGACGGTGCTGCCCCCTGCAGGAGACGGCGGGGCCGGAGCTGGGGCGGGGGAGTCCCGGCTCCCACCTTCCAGAGTACCCCACTCCCTCCGGGACCACCGCCAGGCTCTCCTCGGGTCCCCCGTCCTCACCTACCCCTTCCCTTTTCTACTCACGGCAGGCGGGAGCACAGAAAGCTGAAACCAGAGACAAGGAGGGGTGGGGGGAGAGGAGACACTCAGCCACACACCCCTTCACCGGACAGCCCGGGTGCCCCGGTCCCTGCCCGCGTCAGTACCTTCCCTGGTGTACTCGGGAAACTTGACCTTTTGCAGCCATTGCCAATATAAAGGGAGTGAGGAGGGAGACCCTTTGATCTCTGGGGAGACAGAGGGCAGCTGTATTGCCCAGGGCCTCCCCAGGGCAGGCGTACCTCCCACGCTTCACCCAGCGCCTCCCCGGTTACACCTTCCCGTCGTCTCCACCTGCCTTGCACCCTTCCCTGCCTCCCCAGGTCCCTCCTCCCATCCCCCTCCCTGGTGCCCATCCAAGCCCCTAGGTCATGCCTTCGCCCTTGATCTCACCCATGACCCTCAGGACTCTGTGAGTCTTCTCTATGACCTTGTTTGTGGACACCTCATCTGTGGAGACAGGCAAGGACCTGTGACTCTTTCCTGACTTTCCCAGGGCTGGGGACTCAGGTGGTGGCCGAAGGGCTCAGCTGGGAAGCCACATGCTGCCGGGCCGGGCCCTGGATGTCTGATCCTACCTAAGGCAAAGGCCGGGAAGGTCCAGGAGGCCTCACAGGTCTCCCACCGAGCCTTCACCTGGTTGCAGAGTCGAGCCAGGCGGCCCGACAGGTCACGGTCTGAGAGGTGACAGAGGACACAGGCCTGGGCGGTTGCCAGGAAGACCCCACCTAGTGCCAGCGTCCACATGAGGCCCGCTAGCGGGTGGCACAGGGAGGCTGGCCCCATGTAGGCTGGGAAGGCCTGGAATGCTTCGATCCTGGATCCAACCCTTTGCCCAGAGGTTCTAGACTGTTCCGGAACAGCCGGGGTTCGGGGTTCTAGAGCATTCTGGAACAGCACCACCGCTCCGTCTCTGGCTAGGGCAAAGCAGGGGCCCAAGGAACTGGGGGCCAGAAGAAGACTGGGCAGAGAACGCAGGGCTTCTGCTGCAAAGGGGCAGTGCCCCCCACCCCCACCCTGGCCCTCAGCAGCAGCCTTTACAAGTTTGAGGTTCCAAAAAGCAATTTTATTTTTCTTCTTGTAAGTTCGTGACCCGCGATAAACAGCGAGTGAGCCCGCCCCCACCCCCCGGCCCCCGCCTCCCACCGTGAAGAACTCGTGCGTGAGGATCCCATCCCTCGGGGACCCAGAAACCACATCCTCCCCCAACGCTCCCGGCCTCCTCTGTTCATCTCCCCTCTGCCCTGGGCCGCCTTGGGCCTTCCCAGCTCTCTCCTAGCAACAGGCCCACGGTTGCCTTAGCAACCAAGAGTTCTGCACAGGCCTCCAAGGGCCGGCGGGGCCCAGTGACTTCTCTTACCTTTCACCAGGAAGCCCCTGGCGCCCCAGGCCTCCACAGGCCCCTCGTGCCTACGCGGGGAGGCGAACACACATGTGTGCACGCACACACACACCCCCCCTCGTGATTCAACTACTAATTCTCAATCTACTCACACCCATACGGCAGACATACCCAGCGCCAAAGCAGTTGCTGGGCAACCCCAAACAGGCCTGCACAGGCAGAGACCACGGAGAGACTGTCACACGGACGGGAGCCTGGATGTGAGAGGCCCAGACGTCGCTCAGACACACTCTGACTGACACGCGTGCACACATGAAGGCAGTAAGGCCAAGGCCCAAGAAGATGCCACCCTCTTCCCAAAGGCCAGCTCCACCATCAATGGAGGGTCCTTTAAAAACTTGGCTTTCTAGAGTGTGGGGCTCCAGCCCCATAGTAAATGGGGATTCTCCTAGCTCCCTTAGGCCACCGTGGGGTGGGGTGTGGCCTCTCTGTCTCCCTCAGGAGGTGACTTGAGACAGAGCAAAGGATCCCCCTTCCCATATTCCAGAATGTTCTGGTCTGTCTTCGGTCAGGCCTGGCCAGGCCATCCAGCCGCAGGAGACGCCACGGTCCAGGAGACCACATCAGAGCAGTTCAAAGTCCTCCTTTCTCCCACACTTCAGTCCCCCCCAGGGTTCTGCGAGGCCTAGCCTGGGCAGAGAGGTGTCCCTATTTCTCTAGACCCTTGAATACTGAGCTCCAACGGGGAGACACTGCAGGCCCCCAGCCTCGGGCAAGAGCAAGCCAGGGGATCTTCCCCGCCCCTCCCAGGATTAGCACCAAGCCAGACCCTTTGCACGGCTCAGGTTCAGGAGCTCCTGCCCACATCTGGGCTCCAGTCAAGGTGCACCCCTGACCCTCACAGCTCCAGAGGCAGAGCTAAGAAGAGGCTTCGGAGGTGGTGGTGGGGGGGGGAGTCTCTCATTCTCTTTGCTGTCCGTTCTCTCCCCCTCCCAGGCAGACGGGAGGGCCGCGTTTTCAGTGCCTCACAAAGCGCAGAGATCGGGAGTTGAGCAGGTCCTCGGGGTCAGGGAAGACGGAGTCTAGGCGGAAGCCGTGCTCCAGAGCCACCCGCAGCACCTCCTCCAGGAAGCCCGGCGTGCCCACCACCTCCCGCAGCTCCCCCGGCCCCCCAGTCCACAGAGGCTGTAGCCCCAGTCTCCTATACTCCACCTCAGGGAGCTCTGCGGGACAGGGGGCCCACTCCAGACGAAAGTGAGGGCCTCCCTCTGCCCTGTCCTCACTGGCCACACCAAATCGGGCCCGCATGGCGCCCAGGCACTCGGGGTCGGTGCAGAAGATGTTGGCTCGGAACGTATCCACCTGCACAGAGCTCAGCTCATAGTGGTGTGGGCCCCGGCGAGCGGAGAAGTGCACCAGGCGGGGGCTGGCGTCTACATCTGCATGGAGCAGGGCAGCTGTGGGCACGGGGGTTCCCCGAGAGGCCTCCAGTTCCCGCAGGGCATCCAGGAGGGGCTGGATCTGGTAGAAGTCCGCCTCTGCCCTGAGCAGGGCCGTCTCCCCGTAGCCACGGGGCAGGTCCAGGCGGCCCAGCCGCAGGAAATTGAGGATGTGCCGGAAGGCCTTGCCATCTCTGTCGATGAAGTAGTGGCCACCTCCCTGGGGGTTGAGGTTGGGGGGGATGGGGGTGCCCGCCCTAAACATGGCCCCCAGCATGGAGTCTGGGAAGCGAGTCAGGGTCTCCAAAGTGGTGGAATAGAGTGTGCCCCCCACATTCAGGGTCACGGGGCCCCCAAAAGAGGGGGGCGAAGAGGGCACAGGAGGAGGCGAAATTTTGGGGAGTACAGGAGACACCGACAGAGAAGAAAACGCAAACTCCGCGGGCGTGGGCAGAACTGGGTCCTAAGGTTCGTTCAGACTCTCTCGGGGTTGGATGCACAGGTCGGAACACAAGGCAGGAAGATTTAGGGCTCACCCCAGCTACGTTGGTAGTGGGGGATGGTTTCCGGGCACAGACACGGCCGGCCGAAAAGAACAGAAGCCAGAGAGGGAAGGGAGCTTTCGGCCCAGACGCATTCGATGCAGGGCGGTGGGTCAGCAAGTCTCTTCTGCGGTCTTCAGACAGCGGGTTTCCGGAGTCCAGCCAGCAGGTGACGGTGGCGAGCACAGGCCGACCCTCGGAAGGACCCAGCCTCCGAGTTCTCGGGTCGATGGCTGTCGCCGCGGGCGAGTCCGCGCACGGCGCCGGGGGCCAGTCGGAGGCCCGGCAGGGCCTGGCTTCGGCGCGGGTCTCTGGCGACGGAGGCGGGGCTGAGCGCTGCTGGCGGCGGAGCGGCTCCGGATCCGCTGGGGAGCGAGGGCGCACGCTCAGAGCGAGCCGGGCGCGCCGCAGGACTCTGAGGGAAGCCGCCCGGGGTTCTTGGGACCCGGGCGCCGCCGCCTGCACGGGTGTCGCCGCAGCCGCCGAAGTCCTCTCCGCCCCCAGGAAGTGGCCTAAGGGCAGCGGCTGGGAGCCCTTTAAGAGACAGCCCCGCCCCCTTGGCGCCCCGCCCCCCGCCCCCGCCCGGCTCGCGCGGCCCGGGCGGAGGTGGGAGCCGAGAGTCTGGAACCGGAGAGACGGGGCGGACGGGCTGGACGAGCGGACACGGGCGGACCCGGGCGGACGCGGGCGGGGGCGGGGTCCGCAGGGTGACTCAGGTGCGTCGCTCCGGATGCGGCCGCGTCCGCCCCGCAGGCCCCGCAGGTGTGCCGGGCCTCACGTCCGCAGCTCGACGAGGGCCCCCAGGCCCGACGGTCCCCGGCTTGGAGGCGGTGCCCTCCCCGCTCGCTCACGCAGGGAATTCCCGAGGGGGCGGGTGCTGAGCCGCCGCATTCCGGGGATGCCTCCCGGCCGGGGTGGCCGAAGCCAGTCTCTCCGTCCCGGCCCGACGCCAGCTACCCCCCCTACGGAAGGCCGGCCCCCAGCCCACGCGGGCGGCCTCTCCCCGGCCGGACTCGTCTGGCCACGTCGCCCGAGCCCGAGAGCCCCGCCTCGGGGCCGCCCGGCGCCAGGGCTGCGGCCGAAGCTACCACCTAGTTTGTCCGGAAGGCGCCCCTCGCGTGACTCGAGCTCGCAAACCCCAACCGCCCGCGCACCCCGGCAGCCGCGGCGCCCGGTCCCCGGCCCGGCCCGAAGGCGGCGCCCTGCCAAAGAACCACGACGGGAAGCGCAAAGCACGGCGGCTTTATTGACCGAGGGGCCGGCGGCCGGGGAGAGGGGACTGGGGGCTGCGGGCCCACGAAGGCCTGGGATCAAAGAGTGTGGAGGTCGTGGCTACGCCGGCTCAGCTTCTCCGGGTCGTCCGACGCCATGAGGGAGAAGTCGCGGAAGATGTCCAGATACGTCTCGTCTCCTGGGTGGGGGGAGGGAGGGCTGGGCGGGCGCGGCCGAGCGCGGGATGGGGGTGGGGGGACCCGCGGCCCGCGGGCGCGCTGGCGGCGTGGCCGGAGGGACAGCAGCGCCGGCGCGCAGCGCCCTCGCGGGTTCTCCCTTTTGTTCCGAGGCCCCGGCGCACCAGCTGCGCCCCACACAGATTTGTTGCAAAAGTATGATATTAATCAGTGCAGCTGGGCGCGACGGGGACCGGGCTTCGGGGGCCAGAAGCCCAGAATTACAGTGTGGGCGGGGGCGGAGGGCACGTTACCTGCCTGGCCCTGAGCCGCTTCGGCCTCCCTCATCTTTGCCAGTCGTAGCCTGAAGGGGAAGCAACGAACGTATGGATGACTTTTGCTTCACTCCCCCCACTCGGACTTCCCATCCTGTAAGCTGGGTGGTTTAATTCATCTGCTCCCCCGGGGTCCAGTGCTTAAAGGCGTTCAACAACATCGACGTCCCTCACTCAGGACGAACTCACCATCCCTGGACCCTACCCGGCCCCCCTCCTACTCCACGCCCCAATCTACGCTGGGGACAGCACTTCTCCAGCCGAGTCCCGGAGCTGGCCCAGGCCGTCTGGGCGTTAGCCCCGCCCCAAGGGGGCAGGGCAAGCTCTAGCCCCGCCCCGCAGGCCTCCTCACAGGGTGACGATGTCAGCGTTGGCTGTTTCCATGGCGATGGTCAGCGGGTCCTTGCCTTCTGAGTCCAGGGCTCCCAGGTCGGCCCCCCGTTTCAGGAACAGGCAGGCCAGCCTAGAAATGACAGCGAGGGTCAGCCGGCCACTCGGCCTACCCGAGCCTTCTTTCCCACAGCCGTCATCCCCGCGGCCCCTACCCCGTGTGGCCGAGAATGGTCGCATGGTGAAGCGGCCCCCGGCCGTGGTTGTCCGTTTGGTTCACGTTCGCCCCGTTCTGGAGGAGAAACTCACAGGCCAGAAGAGAATTCT
Source organism: Prionailurus viverrinus (assembly GCF_022837055.1). NCBI lineage: Eukaryota > Metazoa > Chordata > Mammalia > Carnivora > Felidae > Prionailurus > Prionailurus viverrinus. The sequence goes on along the minus strand of NC_062574.1, from coordinate 2,307,130 downwards.
GCAGCGAGAAGTTGCGAGCGGGGAGAGAAGGTGGCATTTTCAGAAGCGGGCCAAAGATACTTTAGGATGGGATCAGCTGAGAGGGTGGGGTAGGGGAGCCAGGAGTGTAAGGGTTCGGCTGGGTCAGGCTCTGCCCTAGCTTTTTACAGTAGGTCATGCGTTAAAGCCACAGTCCAGCCTCACATGAGGTATGCTGTCCCTATTTCGCAGGTGGGCAAACTGAGGCACAGAGAGGTTCACAACTGTAAGCGGTGGGAGCTTGGATTCAAACCCAGGTTGTCTGCCCCCAAATCACACACCCTTCGCAACCCAGTGTCTGTGGGTTATCATTATCACTCTCTCCAGGGTGGGAGGAGGGGTAGGAGCAGGGCTCAGACTCCCCCCCCCCCCCCCAACCCCGGGAATGGGAGAGAAGGAGCCTAACGGTGGGGGCGGGGCAGTGGGCAGGACTCACAGCAGCCGTGGCCTGGATCAGCGGAGTGGCATTCTCCTGACCCCCGTTGACCCAGTTGACGTCAGCTCCGTGGGCAAGGGCATCAGCCATGGTGGGCAGGGAGGGAGGATGCCCAGCAGCTCGAAACAGCAGGGCCCCAGGGTGGAGGGCGCCCAGGTCATCAGAGGGGGGCTCTGTTAGGGGGTGGGAAGAGACCCTCAGCACAGTTCGCAGATGCTCTAATGGGACAGGTCGTTTCTCAGTTCTGGGAGGGCCTTCAGGACGCTGGGGACTTGGGTAGGAGGTGCAGGCGGGATGGTGCGGGGTGGGAGGTGCATGTGTGTGTGGGGTCCCTGGGGCAGGGGGGGATAGACAGCGTCCCTCACCTCTCCCTGTCCGACCACCTTCTCCAGCTCAAGGTCACTCACCCTCGGCAGCCTATTCCCAGCCCTACAATCCTTCCCATTCCTCCCTTAACCCCCAAACTCTTGCCTGGTAAAACCAGTGTTGCTGTGGTCTGCCCCCTCCCCCACCCCCCAGTACTGGCGAGGGGGAGGCTCGGGCCTCCGTACTCTGCCCTCCCCACGGGGCACACGGCCGGGCTCAGTCGATGCCCCCGCAGCCCTCTACCTGGCCTGGATCTGAAGCTCTCGGGCTGGGGCCGGAAGGAAGGCTTTGGGGGCACGGGAGGCTGCCCCCTGGGGGGCCCCCGGCCCGCTCTCCGCCCTCGAGTCTCCGGAAGCTTGGTCAGGAACTTCTTTTCCACGTATTTGGCATGAATCCAGGCCTCCTTCTCCTGCCTGTGAGAGTGTGGTGGGGAAGGAGGGGACCGTCTTCCCTCCTTCCCCACAGCGGGCAGCCCCCCACACACACCCCAACCTCACCGGGAGCAGCTGGGCCCAGGTTTCTTCACGGCCATGGCCTCCACCCGGGCCTCATAGATCCGGTTGATGACTACGTTCCCCAGCTCGCACATGAGCTTCGGGTGGGCCCAGGCAGAGGCGGAGACAGGTGGAGGGGAGAGGTGAGTGTCTGAGTCCTCAGGGCTCTGCAGCCCCTGGACTCAGCACCCCCCCCCCCCAGTCCCCCTTCCCATCAGGAGACCTCCCCCCCCCCCCCGCCCCACCAGTCACCTTCACCAGCTCTGGTTCCCACGAGTCAAGGGTCAGGGACCGGACTTTGGAGAAATGAACTCCAAGGCTCCTGGAGGGCCAGAGCGGGGGTCAGGCCCCTTGTGGGGTGGCAGCAGCCGCGGCTCCCCAGGAGGACTTGGAGGCAGGGACCCCCTGCAGCAGAGGTGCTGGCCAGGTGGGGGCAGGGCAGCGGGCCACGTGGCCTTGCTCTGCTCACCGTCCCGCTTCGCCCTCCTACATTTCACGTTCAGGGCCTTCAGTTTCCCTCCTCTCGCCCTGCCGCTCCCCTCCTCCCGCCAGGCTGACCCGGGCGGAGGGCCTCATAGACTTGCTGGGGCCTAGTGACCTCTGCTCTCTCTGCTCTCCATCGGCTCCCCTACCCTCAAGACCTCTGACCCCACAGTCAAGCCACTAAGCATCTCTGGCCAGACCAGGACCCTGTGCCCAGGGCCGGCCAGGATCTAAGAAAGGAAGCCAGGACAGGGTGGGAGGGAGGGGTCCGTGTGATGGGCTCAATCCCGCCCCCTCCCAACTCCCCCCCCTTCCAAACCCCCCCCCCCCCACCCGCAGCCAGAAGGAGAGCAGCCCCTGGCGCTCGGGTCATGGGTGGTGACCTGTGGATGCCGGAGCACTGGATGCAGAGGGTGACACCAAGGTTGATGCTGGCCCACTCGGGGGCTGGCTCTCGGCAGTCACAGCACTGGGCGTTGCCGTCCACGCTCTGCACCTGGGCTGCCACGTGCCCAGCTCCGCCGGATTCCCGTCCCCTGGCGGTTCCGCCACAGCCCAGCGTGGCGGAGGAGCCCACGGCCAGGGGTCCTGAGCCCTGGGGGAGACGGGGGGAGACAGAGTGGCCATGGGGCCTGGGGAAGGGGTGCCTCGTCTCCCTGGGCAGCCGGGCCCCCGCACCCTCCTGTTAAGGCACCTGGCCTGGCCCCCAGGGGCCGTCGTCGAGGCGGGCCTGGCTGAAGGCTGTGGCTATACTGCTCTGCACGGCGTTGATCCACAGCTGCAGGAGGCGCTCCGAGTCGGCCTGCAGGAAGCAGGACCTGGGCAGGAGGGGACAGTGGGGCGGGGAGGCTTCTGAGGCCGGGGGAGCCACGTGGGGGGATAGGCGGGCTGACATTCACCTGCCATTCAACTGGTACCCGCCGTAAAGAGATACGAGATACCAGCCGGATAGAAATTTGGCACCAGTTGGTCCCATCTTTCTAAGTATCCCCCGTCACCCCATCCCCTGCCCCTAAAGGCACCCTCCCCCCCCCCAGGCTGCCCCCCAATCCAGCCACCAAAGCGTTAATGCCTGGTGCTACACAGGGGCCCCCAAGACGCCCCTGCGATTGGCCTGCCTTCCTGTCGGTAAAGGTTTCGCTGCATCAGGGCATCGCCCCCCACGTCTGCACTCACTTGCTGGGGGACACCACCTCAAAGCAAAACCGCCTTTCCGAGTCAGGGCAGAGCTTCACGGTGCAGAGACGAAGGTCGTCAACCACCACAGTCACAGGGTCCTGGAACGGGACGGTGGTGAGGGCCAGCCGGCCGGCTGCAGCCAGGGCGGAGCGTCCCTGGGCCCGGGGCAGCCAGGACGCGTCTCCCTACCTTGTACTTCTTCTGATAAACCAGTTGGTTGCTCTGAATAGTGAACCAGCGTCTGAAGGAGGCGGAAAGAGAGTTGTGGACACGGGCAGCCCTGGGATGAGCTCGAGACAGAAACAGCACAGAGGCTGCGCCCTCTGCCCCGTAAGGATCTTGCTGGGAGGGTTGGGCTGACCGTCCCATCCAGTCAGATGCTCCAGAACAGGGCCTCGGAGCCGTGCAGGTCAGGACCCGGAAGGCGGTGCTGTTCACAACTCCAACAACCCAGATTGGATACATTTGGGAAGACAACTTTCCAGCAGATGGCCGTAAAATGCTTTTCCAATAAAACTGGTCAACGGCTCCAATTTTTAAAATGTGTATAGTATATATATTTCTATATATATTTTTAAGCTTCTTTATTTTGAGAGAGAGAAAGAGAGTGAGCAGGGAAGGGGCAGAGAGAGAGGGAGACACGGAATCCAAAGCAGGCTCCAGGCTCTGAGCCATCAGCACAGAGCCTGACATGGGGCTCGAACCCCTGAACCGTGAGATCATGACCTGAGCCAAACCCGGATGCTTAACCGACTGAGCCCCCCCCCAGGCTCCTCTGCAGTATATTTTTAAATAGTCGCTACACCCCGCATGGGGCTGGAACTCACAACCCCAGAGACCAAGGGTTGCGTGCTCTACTGACTGAGCCAGCCAGGCGCCCCAAGTCTATTGCCACAACTTTTTGACAGATGGAAGTTTCTTTCGGAAGGGGCGCAATTTTCTACTTTGCACAAATATCCTGCATGGGCTGGCAGTGGCCCTGGAAGGGGAAGGAGCGGAGTCAGAGCAGGTGACACCCCTGTTCCACACCTGTCGAGGCTCCTAAGTCCCTAGGGAAGCCAGAAGCCGGAAGCAGACAAGGCCCTATCGTGGCTCACGTCTCTGTGAGCTCCGACTGCACCTCCAACCGCTTCTTCCTCCCTCCCGCGTCCGCACCCAAGTGCCCTCTCTGTTTCTCCAATGCCCTGGGCTTTTCAAGGGCCTTGGCACTGGCTCCTCCTTCTGCCTAGAACATTCTCCCCCCAGATATCTTTCAAGTCTTCACTCAGAAGTCACCTTCTCATGAAGCCTTTCCTGACCACCCTCTTTAAAACTGCAACCCCGGGGCCCCTGGAGGGCTCAGTCGGTTGAGCCTCCGACTTCGGCTCAGGTCATGATCTCGCGGTCCGTGAGTTCGAGCCCCGCGTCGGGCTCTGTGCCGACAGCGCGGAGCCTGGAGCCTGCTTGGGACTCTGTGTCTCCCTCTCTCTCTGCCCCTCCCCCACTCACGCTCTGTCTCTCTCAAATACAAACATCAAAATTTTTTTTTTTAATTTAAAACGGCAACCTCCCGCAGCTCTCTGCATCCCCTGCTTTATTATTTTTCTCCGATGCCACTCTTACCTTGTAACGTAACGTAACTCGCTGTCGCGTTTACCGTGTGTCTTTGCTGAGGGAACAGAAGTTCCCCGACGGCGGCGGGTTTTGTCTGTTTTCTCGCTGCGCTTAGCACACAAAACCACTCAAGAAACATTCACCTGAGCGGGTGTGGGTGACGGGGGGTCCTCTCCTCACCTGCTCCACGTCTTAAATGCGTTGCTGGCCCGTTTGAAGAGGTGTCCTTCCATGACCAGGCCGCCAGGCCCCTCCTTTAGGCTGGGTTCTGGCTCCTCCCCGCCCAGCTCCTGGGGGCACAGGAGGGTCCCGGGCAGCTGACGGGCAGAGGCCGGGGCGCAGGGCCCCGCGCACCCTCCTGCGGGCGGGGAGACCCTCACCTTCTGCTTCAGCATCACGTGCCTCTGTTCCATGTCCCTCCTCTCGCGAGCCGAGTTCAGGACCAGCTGGTGCAACTGGGCACGGGAGGGGCGTCTCAGATGTCCCCAGCCCCCTCTCCTGAACCGGGCCAGGAGAGGTGTCTTGGAGCGCCCCCCTCCCTCCACCACCGCCCGCTCTCCGGAGCCCCACCTGGGCACCCAGGTCCCTGCGATACTGGGCCAGCCTGCCCAGCTCCTCGTGGCCCTGCTGGAAATGGGTAGCCTGGGCCTCCACCAGACGCAGCACCTGGGCGACAGGGTGGGCAGGGGGCAGAGGTGACGAGGGACCCTCCTGTCTTTCCCTCTTCCCTCTGCCCAGCAGGCTCCTCGTCACGTGGCACTTGCCGCCCCCCCAACTCACAAACTCCATGATGTCAAACTTCCTCTTGTCCTCGATCACGTTGATCTGAGGGCCCCCGAAAGACGTCAGGTGAGTCTCGAAAACATAGCGCCCCCGCCCACCGCACACCGGGGCCTCTCCAGCCCCGAGGGGTCCTGGGGGACAGGCCGGGCGGTCACCTGCAGTGCGTAGTCCAGTGCTCGTCCCCGGTACCCGGCCCGCGCAGTCTTCAAAGCGGCTCCGGCCTCTTCGGCCTCCTGGGCCCGGCGCCGGGGGACCTCGGCATTGTGGATGAGAGCAGCCTCCAGGCTCTCAGCTCCCTTCCAGAAATCCCGGCGAGCCTCTCGGAAAGCCCGGAGACCCCTGCGGGATGGAAGGACAACACACAACCACAGGTACCCCTCCTGTACCCCCCCAACCCCGGCCCAGCAGAATGGTCCCCGGCGGAGTGGTTCCCGGTGGAGGCCAGCTCGCGGCCTTCCGGACGGGCCTCCGAGGAGGTGTCGGGATGGGGGACAGCTGTCAGGCCACCCGAAACCCCCAACCGCACGGCTCCTGCCTCGAAGGAGGCCCCCGTGGTAACGGGACGAGGGACGGAGGACCGGGTCCCCCCCCCACACTCACTCCTTGACCAGGGTTTGGATTTGCTGCTGCAGGGTGTGCTGGGTAGCGTCCAACAGCTCCTGCGGGGAGGGGAGCAGACACTGGCAGGTGAGGGTCAGGCCGCAGACAGCCCAGGGCTCCCCCAGCCCAGCCCCAGCCCCAGCCGCTTCCGCTCACCGCATGGCTGTCCAGCTTGTGGCTGAGGCTCTCGGTGAATTTGTCCAGACACTCCTGGGCACGGAGAGTCAGAGAGAGAGAGTACCAGGCGTGGGGCAGCTGGGCCGCCGTCTCCGGACCCAGCCCCGCTCTGGCCTGGGCCCTGCAGACCCCAGGCCGACCCTCCCCTCCCCTCCCAGAGGACCTTTGCATTCCAGGCCCCCCACCCAGCCTGCTGGGGCGGGGGGGGGGGGGGGGGGGAGCTACATACCGCCATCATGGGCTCAGGAGGACCCAGACGGGCCAGGTCACAAATGCCAGCAATGAAGGTGCGGCCGGCCGCAAGGTAATGGCGGCCACTTTCCAGGAGGCCGTTACCCAGCTTGAGGAGCTAAGAAGCAACGGGGGGGGAGCAGGGAGTTGTGTGACCCCCTCACAGCAGCCCCCCCTCCCTCTCCCTTCCTTCCCAGCCTTGCCCAAGCAACTCTGCGGCCCAGCCCAGTACTCCCAGCTGCGAACACACAGCTGGCGCTTTCTCCTCTCTGCTGCTTTGCTCACACTGCTCTGTGCTTGGAAGAAAAGTCCTCCCGGCCTGTCACCGAAGCCAGTGTCAGCTGGCTCCAGCCCGTCTTGCTGCGTCCACTTCCATGCATCCCTCCCTGCCCTGCCCTGCCCTGGCTGCCTGGTTCCAGAGCTTTCCAGAAACTCCAGTTGCTCACGCAACTGTCTGCCTCACAGGATGGATGTGCTGCCTGAGTGGCCTTAAATTCTAGCAGTCTAAGGGCGCCTGGGCGGCTCATTCGGTTAAGCATCCGACTTCAGCTCAGGCCATGATCTCGCGGTTTGTGGGCTCGAGCCCCGCGTCGGGCTCTGGGCCGACGGCTCGGAGCCTGGAGCCTGCTTCGGACTCTGTGTCTCCCTCTCTCTCTGCCCCTCCCCAGCTCATGCTCTGTCTCTCTGTCTGTCAAAAATAAGTAATCATTAAAAAAAAAAAATTTTTTTTTTAAATAAATAAATAAATTCTAGCAGTCTTTACTGTGAGGAGTTTTCCCATTCTGGGCTCACTGAGCAATTTCCTCACGAACAGGAACAGGCCAGGACAAGGATAGCACGTTGGGGTGTTCCCAGGGCCCATTTTGTCTGGCGCCTTCGACTGACAACTGAAGAGGCTTGAGAAACAAGGGACAGTTGGGGCGCCTGGGGGGCTCAGTCGGTTGAGCCTCCGACTTCCGCTCAGGTCATGATCTCGTGGTTCACAGGTTTGAGCATCAGGCTCTGTGCTGGTGGCTCAGAGCCCGGAGCCTGCTTCAGATTCTGTGTCTCTGTCCCTCTCTGCCCCTCCCCCGCTCATGCTCTGTCTCCCCAAAATAAACCAATGTTAAAATTAATCAATTAATTAAATACATAAATAAAAGAAACAAGGGGACAGCTGACAGGCCTGAGCAGGGTCCCTCTGGTAGGGCCAGGTGGCTGAGTCAGAAACCAAAGTGAGATCTCCTGACCTCTGGCCCTTGTTATCTTCGGTCACCAGTCACCGCATTACATCCTGAGGTGACACGACTTGGCTCTGGCCTGAGTCACCCCAACAGGGATGGAACAAGTGTCTGTGGAGCCCCTCAGGTCAGGCCCCGGGGACAGGAGACCACCAGGGAACCTCTGTGGAAACATCCTGGGCAGAGGGGGCTCAAGAGATCTCGGGCCACGTGGGTTCTCAGTGGATTTTTGAAAACTGAAAAATACCTCCCAGGGCTCGCGAAGGCTGCAGGGAGGTATGGCTTCACCTGAAAGTGACTGACAGCGTCAGTCACGATCAAGGAACTAACCACAACGCAGCCTCTTCGGGGGTCCATGCAATGGAGTAGCCCTGAGCCGCGCAAGGGAAGGAACTATCCACACGTGAACTACTTGTACTAATGTGTAGCAAACCGAACGAACTTCGGGGGGGGGGGGGCGTTATTCCGAGAGAGAACAAGGACAAAAAAGGCTAATCTTGAGAGGTCACACAGCGTATGGCTTCACTTAAGTAACAGTGTAGCAATGACAAACGTCCGGAGGAGGAGAACAGATGAGCGGATCGGAGCAGGCAGGGGAGGGTATCTCAAGGGCTCCTTGCGGTGAGTTTAAGGGCTTGAACGAGATGCCGGCATGTGACAGAGCGCCGTTGAACGGTACACACAGACTTTGTTTTGTTTTGTTTTGAAAAAAAAGGACAGTCGACCCTGGCACAGCAGGGGTTTGAACCGCGCTGGTCCGTGTAGAAGTGGACTTTTTGTGATAAATACAGTACAGTAAATGTTATCTTCCCTTGCTTGTGCTTTTTTTCTTTCTTTTAGACACAGAGAGTGCGTGCGTGTCCGGGTGTGTGAGGGAGGGAGGGAGGGGCAGAGACGGAGAGAGAGAATCTCAAGCAGGCTCCACACTTAGGTCTGAGCCCGGCATGGGGGGCTCGATCCCATGACCCTGGGATCATGACCTGAGCCAAATTCAGGGTTGGACACTTACCTAACTGAGCCATCCAGGCACCCCTGATTTTTTAAAAATTTAATTATGTATGTATGTACGTATTTAACTCTACACCCATCGTGGAGCTTGAACTCATGACCCTGAGGTTAAGAGTCACGCACTCCAATGACTGAGCCAGCCAGGTGTCCCTCTTCCTTATGATATTTTTTTTAACGTTTATTTATTTTTGAGAGAAAGAGACAGAGTGTGAGTGGAGGAGGAGCAGAGAGAGAGAGAGAGAGAGAGAGAGAGGGAGGGAGACATAGAATCTGAAGCCGGCTCCAGGCTCTGAGCTGTCAGCACAGGGCCCGACGTGGGGATCGAACTCATGAACTGTGAGATCATGACCTGAGCCCAAGTCAGACGCTTAACCGACTGAGCCACCCAGGAGCCCCCTTATGATTTTCTTAATAACACTTTCTTTCTTCTAGCTCCCATTATTGTATAGACAGCATATGATACACATATCACACAAAATACGTGTGAATTAACCATTTACGTTATCGGTAAGGCTTCTGGTCAGTGGCAGGCTATCAGTAAAGTTTTTGGGGATTTAAGAATTACATGTAAATTTTCGACTGTGCTGGGGGGGGGGGGTCAGTGCCCCTAATGTTCATACTGTTCAAAAGTCAACTGTATATGCAAAACAGGTAAAATCCAGGTAAGGTCCACAGACATTGTACCATGACGACGTCAATTTCCTGCTCTTGGTAAAGTACTAGCATTACCCCAAATGCCACCATTGGGGGAAGCTGGGCGATGGGTCCATGGGACCTCTACTGTCTTTGTGACTTCTTGTGAGTCTGCAATTAACTCAAAGGACAACAGTTTAATTAAAAAATATATGTTAATTTGTCATTGGGGCGCCTGGGTGGCTCGGTCGGTTAAGCTTCTGACTCTTGATTTCAGCTCAGGTCATGATCCCAGTGTCATGGGATCAAGCCCCTCCACGGGCTCTGGACTGAGTGTGGAGCCTGCTTGAGTTTGTCTCTCTCCCTCCCTCTGCCCCTCTCTCCCACTTGTGCTCTCTCTCTGTCTCTGTCAAATAAATACAATGAAAAAAAAAGTTAGAAAGCTCCTCCAGCTGGCCTTGAGGAAGCAAGCTGTCTAGGGGCAGGGCCACATGACAGGGCACCGGGCAGCTTCGAGGAGGTGAAGGTCTCAGTCCCGCAGCAGCAAGGAGCTGAAGTCGGCCAACAACCACGCAAGCTTGGAAGGAAACCCTGAGCCTCAGATGGACTGCAGCCCGTGGGACCCGGAGCCGCGCCCAACTCCTGACCTACAGAAACTATGCCAACACATGTGTGTTGTTTTAAGTCACTAAATTCGGCATAACTTGTTACACGGCCGGTAGAAAGCTCACGCACCAATACGTATGTAACACGTGAGACTGGGGTAAATACTATAGAGAAACACCAAACCCGCTAAGGGGGCGGGGAGTGTTCACACGTGCGTGTGCCCATTTTATCGAGAGTAGCCACGGAGGGCCCTACTGTCCCGTGTTTAAGTGTCCCACTGCTTTGTCTCCCAAAAGCTGCTGTGAGCTCCCTGGGGGCAGAGCAGTCTTGCGGTCCTGAGGCCCGGGCTCACAGCTGACCCAGTAAAGCCCACAAGTGAGTCTTGTCTTCCAGGACCTCGAGCTCTTTGAGGGTGCAGAACTTCCATCTGCTTCTCTATGGCCCCCAAAGTGTTTACCCCGCACAGTTAGCATTCAAAAACCCCTGGAACTCCTTCGTGGTCTCCAATTTTCTCCCTGGCCTCGCCCCTCTCATCTTTACCCCATCCTGGGTCCCCTGCCCATGTCACCTTTTCCAGCCGGGTCTCCAGTTCTGACACCTCGGCTTCCACCAGCTCGATAGAGGCTCTGGGAAAAGAGGGGTCACGGGAACAGAGCTTGGGTCCATCTGGTCTGTGCGCCCCTGTAGGGCTGGGGCTGGGGCGAGGGGGTAAGGGCGTAGACAGGAAAGGCTGATGGGGTTGGGGACCTGTCCGCAAGCCCTGGCCGCCTCCCTCACTCCGCGCGTCTGAGAGCTAGTAGGGCCCAGGCCAGAGCAGGAAGGGCAGAAGGAGGGTGGATGTGGCGAGGGCAGGAAGTTGCTAACCGCCCCAGCAGGTGCTGGGGGAGGGGCGGGGGTACCAGGAGCCGAGGAGGTAGTGTCCGCTCTGGGGGTAAGAGGGGCTAGAGAGGCCCCCTCTGCATGTGAAGGGGGCAGAGAGCATCAGAGTCTGGGGGTTTCATAGCAGAGGTGCTACTAAGTCCTCCGAGTGGCCTAGAAGCTCCATCTTGTCCCGCTGAGAGTCATTCCCGGGAAGGACATCTGGCCTGGGGAAGGGCCTGTGTGTGTGTGTGTGTGTGTGTGTGTGTGTGCGTGTCCATTGGGGATGGGGGTCGGACCTCACCCCCTCTGCCACCCAGACCTGCGCACACTTACCGGAAGCGGGGTGAGTCTTTGAGACACTCCTCGAAATCCAGCTTGACCGTCATCTTGCTCCACTGCACAGGGGGGTCAGACGGGCAGGGGCTGCAGGGGGAAGCGCTCCCTGCCCCAGGAGGGGTTGGTGAGGAGGAGGAGGGGGGGTCCTCTCCTGGGGAGAGCCTGGGGGTGGGGGAGGGGGCTCAATCCCTTCCCTAAGGGTTAGGGGTGTACAAGGAAGAGCTCTCACCTCACACTTGCAGGCAGTACTGGGAGGGGCAGAGGCGGGGCCAGGCGGAAAAGCCACAGCCCCACCCACACAGACTATCTGCAGTCCCCTTCTTACCAGGGTCCCCTTCCCCGATTTTTTCTCCTTTAGCCATGCTGGGGGCTGGGGGTGACTGGCAGATACAGGCTCCAGTCCTGATTCTGTCACTCAGAGACTGTGTGTGACCCTGGGCAAGCTCTCGGATTCCTCAGTTTCCTCATCTGGAAGATGGGCATGACAACCTCCCCCCCCCCGCCACCGCCCGGCCCAGAGATGTCGTAGGAATTAAAGAGGACATTGGTACATTCGTGGTTTTGGGGTCCCACCAACCACCATCCCCCTGCTGCAGTGGGGGGGGCCTTCTGGGGCTCCCAGGCCCTCCCTGAGTCCAGTGCCCCAGGCTGTTCCAAGCTTTCTTCTCCGCTTCTCTGCCTGCTGTGGTTTCCTGTATGCAGACGTCCTTCCCTCCGCCCCTCTCCTCTGTGGCTGAGCAGTCCCATGCAGGGCCAACGACTCGGAGCACCCAGACTCTCACACTTTTCTTTATTGTCCACCTTGAGGACAGTGGGCAGGGGGAGGCTGGGACCCACCCCATCCCCAGCTGGCTACATTTTCCATCGTTTGGCTTCCCCCTCTTGTGTCCATTGAAGACGCAGGGTTTCATCTGGGGAGAAATGACTGGGTTACTGGCTTCCTTGCAGGAGGCAGGAGATCTGGCCCACGTGACCCTGAAACTCCCTGGAACCCACCCATTCAGGTCCTCTATCCGGGGCTGGTTCAGGCGGCCCCCTTGTCCCCCCACCCGCCCAGGCTCACGTCTGCTTTGGTTTTGGTGTGGGGACTTCCGGTGGCTGCCAGGCTGCCTCTCCAAGCTTTCTGGCCTTTGCCAGGTGAGTCCTTGGGTACCAGGCACTGACTGACACCAGCCTGACTCTGATCTGGACCCATTGTCTTTGGAGGACAGGGCGGTACCTGGAGGGGGGTGGGGGTAAAGGGGAATCAGGGGGAGGCGCGGGACCAACAGCTAGTGCCAAGCTGGAGGGGGTCCCAACCCCTTCTGAGCCTCCCTCGTTCCTCTCTGTACAACGTGGGCCCTGCACACCAGGATGCCCGAGGCCGCTCTTAGCATCTGTTGAAGGTATACTGGTATGCAAAGAAGGGGGGGTGGGGGGATGGGAGCTTGTCAAGAGCCAGCTATTGGGGCCTGGTGCCCTCACCAGGTTGCGATTTTGTCACTGTCACTTTCAGGCGGTCCTTGGTGGCCTTGTGATCCTGAATGGGGCTTCCTGGGTGGCCCAGCAGACGGACCTCGGTGCTTATGGGATTCTCAATCACCCAGCTCAAGTTTGCAGAGCCTGGAAACACCACAGGGTCAAGGCTGGGGCACCCATCAGTCTGGGGTTGTCAGCACCCCCCCGCCCCAGGCTGACGCGGCCCAGCTCTCACTGTCCTGCTCCTCATGCTCATCTTCTGTGTCCTCCTCGAGCTCGGGGTGGGGGGAGCTCCTCAGGTATCTTCCTTTGATGTAATACTCCTTTCGTTGTTGCAGACCACTTTCCTGGCCTGACCTGATGGTGGCTGAAGCTCGGCACTGATTTCTGAAGGCAGGGGAATCTGCCGAATCATCCGAGTCCATCTGGGTCTTACGGCCACCTAGGGTATCCAGGACCCCCAGGTGTCCATGATGGCCCCCTCCACAGGGGAGAAGTTCCAGCCCTGGGTTTTCATCTCACTTCTCTGGCCTCTTCCCGTATTAGAAAATCCCAGTGACCTCTCCATCCCCCATGGTTCTCTTGGGCTTCCTGAGGACTATTCTGATGAGGCCCCCACCCCACACGCCTTCTGTCTTCCCTGGGGGTCACCTGCCATTACCTCCCTCCCAGGTAGCAAGGCCCTGGGCCAATGGCTGAGAAAGATAGGGTATGGCAAAGACTCTGGACTACAATTCCCACAAATCCCTGGGGCTCCACCATAGCTAACCCTTGGCTTCTCGGATGTGGTTCCCGGTGACCAGGTCAATCTCATCGTTGACTCCTCTGGCCAGTCCTCCTGTCCAGCCTCTCTCCACAGGCCTGGGCTCTGGGTCCAGCATCATGCCCCGACCGCCACTGCCCGTATTGGCACGGCCTGCTTTGTTGTTGTGCTTATTATCGTTGAAGGAAAAACTTTTCTGAGTCTCGAAGACCTTTCCTTCATCGTAATGTGTCTTTCGGCGGTTTATGAAGTCACTGGAGCCTGTGGGCCATTGTAAACAGCTTGGCTTTCCGGCCAGGCTCTCGCTGACGGCTCACTCTGCCTCCCCTTTCCGCTCAATCCCCACCCCTCATCTCACGTGTCTTGGAAAAGTGGTCTGGAGCTCCCAAACTTCTGGTATCACCATACTGGAGGACCTTGGGATAGAGATTGTCCATTTTTGCCAACCTGAAGAGGAGGGAGACTGGTGGCGGGCACCAAACAGAGAGAACGAGGAGGGGCAGGTGGTAGATGTAGCTGGCTAACTCCCCCACCTTGGCCTTGGTCAGTCCAGATGGGAATTGTAGTCCCTCCGATTTTGGTGGCCAAAAAGCAGAGCTGGCTCAGACCTCAGAGCTCAGGGGTGGAGGGAGAAAGAGGCCCCACATCCCTACTGACCTCTGGCAGGACTCTCACCTCTTGGCCAGCACCTCCGGAGTCACTGAAGGAGAGGATGCCCCAGGCAGGTCCTTATCACTGTCCTGCAGCCTGCAGACGAGGGAGTAAGCAGTGGTGAGGGGCAAGCATCTGGAAGTATCCAATCCCTGGGGCCTCTCTGCCTCCCCCACTGCCTTTGAATAGGGAAGGGTCTGGGCTAAAAGGTTAGGGCTGAGGGCTCAGCACCTGTGGTAGGGAGTACTGGGTTCATCCACCTTCATAAATCCATAGTCCTTGTCAGCAAGGTGGTAGGTGACTAGGATATTCATTTCGTCCCACCGCTGAGACTTGTTCCTGGCGTAGGAGGACACAGAAAGGTGTAGGAAAACTTCCCGCGACCTCTTCCTCACAGCCCTCCCACTTTCTTCCATTCAGAAACTTCTGGTACCGCTCGTAGTCTCAGAGGCGTAGCAGTGAGGGCGGGGGTCACGCCTAATGATAATCACACACGGTGTAGCCAGCGTTTACCCTGTACCTGCTCTCCCGGAGTCCTGGAAGCTCAGATTCCACACACCCCCCCCCCCCCCGCCCCCCAAAGCCCTCAGCTACTCTCTCTTCTAGTTCTCAGGACCCCGCCCCTTCGTCCTAGCCCCGCCCCCTCCAGTGTCCGAAACCCCTCCCTCCGGGCTCCGAGCCGGGTGCCAGCCGAGCTGAACTCTTTACTTCTCCGCAATGGGGGATTTCTGCATCAAGACGGAGCCGTTGCTTTTTAGGATGCTCCGGGGCCGGTCCTCACAAGGTTTGTGGGAGTGCAAGCAAGCTGACTTGGAGCGCGGACTGCGTCCGGAGTTGTACGCCCCAGACCCCTCGGACCCGAGCCTGTAGGTCCCGGATACTCTAGTTTCAGGGAAGGGGCCATGTAATTCGCTTGGGTACGGGTCGGACCCAGTGCCGAGGTTCGCAACCTCCCCAGGGTGCTGGTTGGGTCCGGAACCGAGGACTGCTACGGCCCCGGAGGGCCGGCTAGATTCAGGACTGCGAGTTACGATTCCCCCGGGGTGCAGGGAGGGCCCAGAACCGTGAAACGGGACTACGCTGGAGGGCGGCCCGGCGTCTGCCTCGACCGTGATTCCTCCGGACACACCCATGGTCGCCTCTCCCGGGGATTCCCCACTGCGGCCGCCGGCAGCCCCCAGAGCCTCGGGCTTCGCCATGGCCCCATCCGGGGACCTCTCTCAGCTGCCCGCCCCGCTCCGCCTCCTTGTTCCTCATAGCCCCGCCCCGAGGCCCCGCCCCCACCGTGGCGTGGGGCGGAGGGGCGTGGAGGTCGGGGGCTCGGGCTGAGGCCCGGGTCCCCTCCCGCTCAGCTACCTGGAGCTGCGGCCCCAGCATCGAGACTTTATATAGGGACCTCGGGCTAGGGGCCCCTCCGGCTGCCCCACCCAAAGGCCTTCTTTCTTTGTCTCTGGGATTTGTTCCCGCCCTTCTTCCCCATCACCGCCTTCATCCGAATTATCCAATCATAGTCAGGGGTCCCGGTCATGGGGCGGAAGCCTTCATTGTGACGTCATAGTCCTCCAACCTCAGCGCGAGCTCGGACAGCTGGGCTGGGGGGCTTGATAGCTCGGGGTTTTGGGGGCAGGACCGTCAGTGCGATTGCTTGAATCTGCCTGCCAGGGTTTCATTGGACTCTTCATCCGTGGCTTTAAAATTTAAGGGTTTGGCTAGATTGGAGTTCAAGTGGGCTTGTTTAGGAATATCACGAGCCCCTTCCCTGCCTCCCCCCACCCAAGTCGACGCGCTTTGCCTCTCACGAGAAGTGCGCTACACAGTGGAGGGACTGCGACAGTGTCGCAAAATATATTCGGTCTCGGTGCGAGGGGAGAGGTTTTTATTTATAAAGCTACCGGTTCCCTTCTCTGGATGCTCCAGACGCCGCTCTTACGGCGTCGAAGGGTGTAGCGCGAAGGCAAGACACCTCCTCCTGTTGCCGTAAAGCGAAAACTTCCAGGCGTCGCCTGCCTCGGCGGCGGCGGGGTCGTTGGGGCCGCTGTCGCAAAGCTGAAGGTGGGGGCCAGCACCCCCTGCGTCGTAAAGATGCCTGAGGCGGTCGTTTCTTCTACTGTCGCAAAAGCTCGCTGCCCAAGTCTGCACCCCACTCTGAGCCACTCCGTCACCTGGCCGTGCCGTAAAGCAAGCCTGCCCGACCCCGTCGTCCTTCTGTTCCCACCGCGGTGGTCATTAGTTCCCTAGCCCGGGATGCTTCGTTGCCCGGCAGTGCCGTAAAGCATACCTGGCCCCAGCCCCGAGCCCTATTCCCTCCGGGTGTGTGTGCACCGCGGTTGCCACGGTGCCGCCAAGCGCGGCTGTCGCGCGGCCCGGGTGTCAGCGGCGATGGCGGCGGGGTCGGGTGGGAGCGGGGGCTCTGGGGGAGGCCCCGGGCCGGGGCCGGGTGGGGGTGGGGGCCCCGGCGGGAGCGGCCCAGGGCCGGGGTCCGGCGGGGGTCTGGGCAGCGGCGGGGAGCTGCACCCGCGCACCGGGCGCTTGGTGAGCCTGTCGGCCTGTGGGCGTACAGCGCGGCGGCAGCAGCCGGGCCAGGAGTTCAACCACGGGCTGGTGTTGAGCCGGGAGCCTTTGCGCGACGGCCGCGTCTTCACCGTCCGCATCGACCGCAAGGTGCGGAGCTGGGTCCGCGGAACCGAGATGTGGAGGGTGGTGGGAGGGGGAGAGCGAGAGGCGGGATGGGGGACAACCGGGGCAGCCCCATCGCCGGGCACCGAGAGGGAACCGACGGACCTTATGGGCACCCGGTGACGGGCGGGAGGGGAGCGGGAAGTAGAAACATTGAGTCTGGAGGGGAAACGGGTAAGGAGAGCTTGATTTCCTCCGGACCCAGGAGCAGGGAAGGGACACGGGCTTCAGCCACTAGAATGGCTGGGGAACAGGTCTCCTGGAATGGCTTGTGGAGGACGGAGAGATGTCAGGGATGAGAGAGATGTCAGGATGAGAGAGAGCCAGGCGAAGTACAACCATCGGAGGATAAACTCAGGCCGGAACGATGGGTGGGGAGGGACACTCAGGGAGAGGGAGGTGTGCCTCTTGGGTGTCGTTTGGTGACGAGGCCAGGGGCACAGAGGTGGAATTTGGGAAGTGAGTGAATCTGAGTGGAGCCAGGGCCTAGGAGAGAAATGGGCCAGGGGAGGAGGAGAGCGGTGTACAAGAGGAGGGAGAACGGACTCGGAGAGCTGTGCATCTGGGTGGTTGAGAAGTCACAGACACCGGGCACTTAGAGGAGGCAGGGGGCTGCAGCCAGGGAATTTCGCCCAGACGGTGGGGACAGGCATGGTGTCAGAGACACCGAGCCGCCAGAGTAGGGAGCAGAGTTGCTAGGGGACAGCGGTGCCCACGGTCCCGGGGACAGAGTCCGGGAAGTTGCTTGTAGGACCGCACCTCTGGGTTAGTGTCCCGCGTCTCAAGAGAGGAGAGCCAGCTGGCTGAGACGTGGCAAGAGGGGGGACACGGTGGTCTGTGAAGTGTGGTTTCCTAGTGGTGGGAGACCCGTGGGGGCCCTTCCTGAGTCCCTGTCCACCACTCTCATCGCAGGTCAACTCCTGGAGTGGCTCCATTGAGATTGGGGTGACGGCCCTGGACCCCAGTGTGCTGGACTTCCCAAGCAGCGCCACGGGGCTGAAGGGGGGCTCATGGGTGGTGTCGGGCTGCTCAGTGCTGAGGGATGGACGTTCTGTGCTGGAGGAATATGGTCAGGACCTGGACCAGCTCGGTGAAGGGGACCGTGTGGGCGTGGAGCGCACAGTTGCCGGGGAGCTGCGGCTCTGGGTGAACGGGCGGGACTGCGGGGTGGCCGCCACGGGCCTCCCCGCGCGTGTCTGGGCCGTTGTGGACCTTTACGGCAAGTGCACGCAGATCACCGTGCTACCCCCTGAGCCAGGTTTCAGCCCCCCTGCTCCCATCCCTACGCCCCCCCTCGAGCCCTCCGCGCCCCCTGAAGATTCTGCCTTGACTGAACAGGGGACCCCGGGGGACGAAGGTGAGAATACAGCTCGGGCAGCGGTGGAGGGGCGGGGCAGGGGGACCGGCTGAAGGAGTGGGTGACGTGTAGTGACACATGAGGCTGGGTGTGGGCAGGGCCGCTCCGACCCCTTTCCCCCCGACCCGAGTCTGTTGAAGGGGAAAGCAGGGGCTAGAGGAGGGGGTCTCCTGGCTGTGGGCCCCTGCAGCAGGGGCCGAACCCTCATTCCCCTCCCATCCCGCCTGGTCCCCAGCCTTCATGGTGTCCCCAGCGCAGGCCCGGCCGGAGACGTTTCCTAACAGCCTTGAGTCGCATAATGGTGAGGGCTTCCGGGAGGCTCTGGGAAGGGCAGTGGGAAGTGAGGTGGCCCAGGCGAGGGGAGGGACCTCAGGAGAGGGCCAGGGGGCGAGTGGCGAGCCAGAGGGGGTACGGCCTCATTCCAGCTTCCCTCCCCCGCCCCGCCGCTGCAGATTTTGCCAGCATGGAGCTCTCGGAGGTGGTGGGCAACGCCATCCTGTCTGCCTACAACGGGGGGCTCCTAAATGTGAACCTGAGCTCCCCCCCGGCCGGGGAAGGACCGGGGCCCAGCGGCGCTGCCACCTCGCCTGTCCTCACTTCCAACGACGCCCTGCTCTTTCACGAGAAGTGCGGAACCCTCATCAAACTCAGCAACAATAACAAGACGGCCGAGCGCCGCCGGCCCCTGGATGAGTTCAACAACGGCGTGGTCATGACCAACCGTCCGCTCCGGGACAATGAGATGTTTGAGGTGTGCGAGATCCCGGGCTCTGGTTGGCACGTCACTCTCCGGGGGCTCGAGACCGGGCTTGACCCTTGACGTTAGAAGGGTGGGGCCCAAGGAAGAGCCGGGGACTGAGGGGCCCTGTTCTTTGCTCACGTTCCCCGTTCCTCCCTTCTGTCATCACCCCTCCGAAGATCCGCATCGACAAGCTCGTGGATAAGTGGTCTGGCTCCATTGAGATCGGTGTCACCACCCACAACCCCAACAGCCTGGAGTACCCAGCCACCATGACCAACCTGCAGTCAGGTACCAACCCCGGGCAGGGCGGGGGGCACCTTCCTAAGGCGGAGGAAGCCCGTGTCCTGAGCGGGGTGTCCGCTTCCCCCCCCAGGCACCATCATGATGAGTGGCTGTGGGATCCTGACCAACGGCAAGGGCACCCGCCGGGAGTACTGTGAGTTCAGTCTGGATGAGCTACAGGTGAGGGTGGGCGTGGAGCCTGGGCCCCTCTGTGGGGCAGCCCCGTTTCCCTGTGCCCCTGCCTGTGCACCACGGTCTCCCCTGTGACCCAGAGCAAGGCCTGTTAGCTTTTTTTAAAGTCTTTTTTTTTTTTTTAAATTTTTTTTTTTTTCAACGTTTATTTATTTTTGGGACAGAGAGAGACAGAGCATGAACAGGCGAGGGGCAGAGAGAGAGGGAGACACAGAATCGGAAACAGGCTCCAGGCTCTGAGCCATCAGCCCAGAGCCCGACGCGGGGCTCGAACTCACAGACCGCGAGATCGTGATCTGGCTGAAGTCGGACGCTTAACCGACTGCGCCACCCAGGCGCCCCAAGTCTTTTTTTTTTTTTAATGCTTATTTACTTTAAATGTTAGAGAGAGGCAGAGCGTGAGTGGGTAAGGGGCAGAGAGAGGGAGACACAGAACCCGAGGCAGGCTCCAGGCTCTGAGCTGTTTGCACAGAGCCCGATGTGGGGCTCGAACTCACGAACCGTGAGATCATGACCTGAGCCGAAGTCGGACGCTCCACCGACTGAGCCACCCAGGCGCCCCAAGGCCTGTTAGCTTTTGCCTAGAGGTTCCTTCTGAGAAGGCAGGGCTGCCCAGTAGTTAGGCACTCAGGTTTCCAAGTCAGAGTTTTACTTTTTCTTAATCGTTTGGCCATTTGTGGTGGTGCCCAGAGGCAACAAACTCGTTCTCTTTGGTAGTTTGGTGGGTTTTTTTTTTTCTTCCCTTCTAACGTTTAAAACGAGCCTGTTAGTATTTTCTAGACTCTTTTGGGAGGTAGATGGGGTGATGTCTATGAGATGGCTTAATGCAGCGCTGGCCTCGGAGTGAGCATTCGGGGCGGCTCTGGGACTCCGGCACCTTGGGAGCAGTTCCCCTGCGGCCTGGGCTGGCGGGCAGGCTTTAGGACCGCGTTGTTCCAGGGTCCCCAGGACAAGTTGAGCCTGACTGGAGATAGATTCCTGACTGGAGATAGATTCCAGACTTTCGTCTTTTCTGCTTTGACCAGGAGGGCGACCACATCGGTCTCACGAGGAAGTCCAACTCTGCCCTGCATTTCTTCATTAACGGCATCGATCAGGGTAGGGGCCGTGCGGCCAGGGCGCTCGGTGCAGGGGTCTGCTCCTCACACTCCTGTCTCTCTTTGAGGCTGGTGTCCCCGTGTCTGACCCCTTCCTTTGCCTTCCACCCCCACAGGCGTGGCCACCCCGCTGACGCCCCCGGTGGTGTATGGAGTGGTGGACTTGTACGGGATGGCGGTGAAGGTGACCATCGTCCATAATAACAACCACAGCGACCGTCTGCGCCGGAACAACGCCATCCTGCGGGCCCTGTCTCCCGAGGGCGCCCTCCGCCGCGCCGCCCCCGCCGCTCAGGCCGAGCCCGAGCGCCTGCTCTTCCACCCGAACTGCGGGCAGAAGGCGGCTATCACCCACGAGGGACGCACCGCCTTGAGGCCCCAGTATGGCCCAGGGGGTGGGGAGAAGCCCGCAGAAGGGGCTCTAACGGGCTTGCGGGAGGGGCACGGACGCGGGGGGCGGCGGGATTCTGAGCGGGGCCGTCATGACAGAGAAGGAGGGAGCCTCCGGGAGAGCAAAGGTCAGCAGGTGGATTGGGGGCAGCAGGAGTCAGGCAGGCACCGACCGGGCCGGGGTGTGGCGTGCTCAGAGCGCGCGCTTGTGCCTGAGGCCCCACGTGCTGTGCCCTCAGTGCCACCGATGACTTCAATCACGGCGTAGTGCTGAGCAGCAGAGCCCTGCGGGACGGAGAGGTGTTCCAGGTGCGCATCGACAAGATGGTGGACAAGTGGGCTGGCTCCATCGAGATCGGTGTCACCACCCACAACCCTGCCTACCTCCAGTTGCCCTCCACCATGACCAACCTGCGCTCGGGTGAGCCCCCCAGCGGGGCGGGGCCGGGACAGGGTCCTCGGGAGGAAACCACCCCGTGGAGCCCGGATGCTTGTGCTCCGGCCCTTTTTTCGCTTGTCACCCTTGTGACGACTCATCCGGTGGCTGAGGCCTGCCTGTCACGTGGACAGGGCTTGTGGCTGGCTTGGGACGTGCAGGGTTTTCTTGTTCAGCTCTGGGAAGAGAGCCGACCGTTAGAAAAGGCAGGCCGGGCCAGCGGCTTCGGGGGGTGGACGCGGGCACCGCTGCACGACAGGAGCCCTGGTCCCCACTCACGTCCTCTGTCCCCCCTCGTCCCCCTAGGGACCTGGATGATGACCGGGAACGGGGTGATGCACAACGGGACGACCATCCTGGACGAGTACGGGCACAACCTGGACCGCCTCAAGGTGGGAGAGCGTGCGTCCGGCCGGGGCCCGGCGGCGGGAGGCGGGCAAGGCGGGGCTGCCGTAGGACCAGCCCAGGCGGGAGCTCTGCCTGACTCCTCACTCCAGCCCCCCTTCTTCCAAGGCAGGGGACACGGTGGGCGTGGTGCGGCGGGAGGACGGGACCCTGCACTTCTTTGTCAACGGGATGACTCAGGGCCCCGCGGCCTGGAACGTGCCCCCGGGTGTCTACGCAGTCGTGGACCTCTACGGCCAGGCGGCCCAGGCCACCATTGTGGACGACGTGGGTGAGGGCCGGACTGGGCAGGGGCAGGGGGTCGGGGTGGCCTTGGGGGGCCTCAGAGACCCCTGTGAGCCTAATAGGTGATGACCACTCATGCAGAGGTGCCCCCAGTCCCCGAGCCACTCCCCGAAGGGAACAACCAGGTGTCCCCGAGCTCCCCGTCATCGGGGGCCGGGGGCTCCGACCTGCGTTTCCACCAGCTACACGGCAGTAACGCAGTGATCACCAACGGGGGCCGCACCGCGCTCCGCCATAACTGCCGCAGCGAGTTCAACGACGCCATCGTCATCTCCAATCGGTCAGTGCCTGGGCCTTGGTGCCCCCAGCTTCCCGCTGCCCATCCTCGGCCACCGAGCAGGGCCTGTCTAATTGCCACTGTCCCTGGCAGGGCCCTGCGGGATGGGGAGCTATTTGAAATCGTCATTCAGAAGATGGTGGACCGCTGGTCAGGCTCCATCGAGGCCGGTGAGGGCACCCGTGTGTATGCGCGCACCGGGGGCGGGGGTGGTGGCTGCTGGCTGCCCACTGCTGGGCGCTTGGCTCTGACCTACCCCTGCCTCCTAGGAGTGACCGCTATTCGGCCAGAGGACCTTGAATTCCCCAACACCATGACGGATATCGACTATGACACGTGGATGCTGAGGTCAGATTGCCTGCTTTGCGGGCCATGCGGCCGGCTAGGATGAGGGAAGCGAGGTTTGGGGCCCGCGGTGCCCCTGAACAGTGACAGACCGGAGGGCTTCTGGGCAGCCTTCCCACATCGCCCCGCACCCTGCAGCGGCTCAGCCCCCTCTCCTCTCAGGGAAGCTCCCGCTGTCCCGGAGGCATAGGAAACGGGATTGGGTCCCAGACCCCAGATCGAGATCCCAATCCAAGGCGCTGGAAGGTTCTTTTTTAAAAAAATTTTTTTTTTTTAATGTTTATTTATTTTTTTTTTAATTTTTTTTTTTTCAACGTTTATTTATTTTTGGGACAGAGACAGAGCATGAACGGGGGAGGGGTATGTTATTTATTTTTTAGAGAGAAAGAGATACAGAGCACAAGTAGGGGAGGGGCGGAGAGAGAGGGAGACACAGAATCCCAAGCAGGCTCCAGGCTCCCAGCCATCAGCCCAGAGCCCGACGCGGGGCTCGAACTCCCGGACCGCGAGATCGTGACCTGGCTAAAGTCGGACGCTTAACCGACTACGCCACCCAGGCGCCCCTAATGTTTATTTATTTTTGAGACAGAGAGAGACAGAGCATGAATGGGGGAGGGGCAGAGAGAGAGGGAGACGCAGAATCGGAAGCAGGCTCCAGGCTCTGAGCCATCAGCCCAGAGCCCGACGCGGGGCTCGAACTCACGAGCTGCGAGATCGTGACCTGAGCCGAAGTCGGACGCTCAACCGACTGAGCCACCCAGGCGCCCCATCGCTGGAAGGTTCTGATGAGCAGACACCGAGCAGGGGCCTGTGTGGGAAAGAGCCGGGAGACTCACCGGCCCCTTCTGTCGCCCCTCCAGTGGCACGGCCATCATGCAAGATGGAAACACGATGCGCAACAACTACGGGTGCGACCTCGATGCGCTGGGCACAGGCGCGCGCATCGGCATGATGCGAACGGCCAAGGGCGACCTGCACTACTTTATCAACGGCCAGGACCAAGGCGCCGCCTGCTCAGGCTTGCCTCCGGGTAAAGGTGACTGCGCTGTGGCTTTCGGCCTGCCCGCCTCGTGCCGGTGCCCCGCGGGCTCTCGGACTTCTGACCCCTTCCTTTCCCACCCAGAAGTGTACGCGGTCGTGGATCTCTACGGCCAGTGTGTCCAAGTCTCCATCACCAATGCCACCGGCCCCATGGACAACAGCCTGGCGACCAGCAACACGGCCACTGAGAAGTCCTTCCCCCTGCACTCCCCAGGTGCGGCCGGCGGGGCGGGCTCTGCTTCCTCACCGTGGGCCTGAGGGGGCCGCTTCCAGCCCAGGGAGCTGGGTCAGGACAGGCTCGCCCCTGAAGGGAGGGATGAGCCCAGGGTAGGCGGCGGCCAAGAAGAGGGGAGGAGGTCACGACTGGCTGGAACGACCGAGGCTCTTCTCGGCCACCAGGAGGCCAGGAGCCGGGCACGCCCGCTTCGGGAACGGGTCTCTCGTGGGGAAAGAGGCGCCGGAGGCTCTCCGATGGCAAACGGGGCCTTTCCGGCAACTTCCCGCTTCCCCCGAGAGTGCTGCTCCATGTCCTTTCTGAAGCCTGCTGTCCCACCGTCCCCTCCCGCTGCGCCTGTTCCCCACAGTGGCTGGCGTGGCTCACCGCTTTCACAGCACGTGTGGCAAGAACGTCACTCTGGAGGAGGACGGCACGAGGGCGGTACGCGCGGCCGGCTACGCTCACGGCCTGGTCTTCAGCACCAAGGAGCTCAAGACGGAGGAGGTGTTCGAGGTGGGCGGCGGGCCCCTCGCGGCGAGGCAGGCTCCCCCCCCCCCTCCCCCCCCGCTGTCCCCCTGTCCCTGGCTAGCGCCGGCCGCCGCCTTCTGTCTCTGTCAGGTCAAAGTGGACGAGCTGGACGAGAAGTGGGCGGGCTCCCTGCGCCTGGGACTGACCACGCTGGTGCCCGGGGACATGGGGCCCGGCACGGGCGGGGGCCCGGCGCTGCCGCCCTCCCTGCCGGAGCTCCGGACAAAGACCACCTGGATGGTGTCCAGCTGCGAAGTGAGGCGCGACGGCCAGCTCCAGAGGATGAACTACGGCCGGAACCTGGAGAGGCTGGGGGTGAGGCAGCCGGCTCCGGGGTCAGGGTGGAGGTGGAGGGGGGGCGGCGGGGGGGGAGGGAGGCCAGGCATTCGAGCCCGTCTCACCTTGGCGCCAGGTGGGCAGCCGCGTGGGCATCCGCCGGGGGGCGGACGACACGATGCACATCCTGGTAGACGGAGAGGACATGGGGCCTGCGGCCACCGGCGTCGCCAAGGTAGACCCAGGGAACCTTGGGCTTGGGGAGCGGGCTTGAGGCCTTCCGCGGACCCCTGACTCCTGTGTCGTGTGTGCCCACAGAACGTGTGGGCCGTGCTGGACCTCTACGGGCCCGTACGGAGCGTGTCTGTGGTCAGCTCCACGAGGCTGGAGGAGTCGGAAGGCACCCAGCCTCCCTCCCCCAGCTCGGACACCGGCAGCGAGGGTGAGGAAGATGATGACGGGGAGGAGCACAGCCCGAGGGTAAGAGGCCACGCGGGGCAGGCGGGGCCCGTGAACGGGCCGCTGGGGTCGGTGGTCCGCGGAACACCAGGCTGTCCTGGGGCTCTCTGACCCAGCCCCGGGTGGCCAGTCGCCTGTGTGCGAGCCCCGTGTAAACGCCCGCGGGGGGTGGCTCGTACTGGCAACCCAGCAGCTCGGTCTCTCCTCCACACCAGGGCCAGAATCAAGTGGCCATTATGCCCACAGCCCTCGAGTTCCTGGAGAACCACGGGAAGAACATCCTCTTGTCCAACGGGAACCGCACCGCCACGCGGGTGGCCAGCTACAACCAGGGCATCGTTGTCATCAACCAGCCCCTGGTGCCCCAGCTGCTGGTCCAGGTGGGCCTCACCTTCTCCGCCGCTCCTCTGGCTCGGGGTGACCCAGGGCCAGCCCTCCTGGAGGAACCCCTTTCCAGCTGAGGACGAGGTGGAAGGCAAGCCCCTCGGATGAGCTTCCCGGGCTTGGGCTCGTGCCCGCGGTGGGGTTCGTAGGTCGCTTATCAGGAAGCCTTACTTGCCGACCGGTGGGGGCGGCGGCAGCGGGCAGGGGCTGGGGGAGGCCAAGAGAGACGCCGGCCCTACGCGTGGGCGCGTGGACGGCTTTGCCGAGGAGGAGGCCTTTCTGCTGTTTGCCACAAACGGAGAGATTTAGTTAGGAAGCCGGGGCATGGGGACCCTTACTGTCCCGACAGCGCCGAGGCTCACGTGGGGAAGGAAACAAGCGGTTTGTAGTTTGCGGTCCCTCCGGGCGAGGGAAGGGCAGCATCCCAGGCCACGCCGTGGGAGGTCCTGTCGCTCCCCCCCTCCCACCCGGCAGGGGTGAGGAGCCTGGTTCTGCTGGGGGGCGGCCTCTTCCCAGCAGGCCATGACTGGGGAGTAGTTGCCCTTTTCCCCAGGTGCGGATAGACTTCCTGAACCGGCAGTGGACGTCCTCCCTGGTCCTGGGCGTCATCACCTGCCCGCCCGAGAGGCTCAACTTCCCCGCTTCTGCCTGTGCCCTCAAGCGGGCAGCCTGGCTGCTGCGGGGCCGTGGCATCTTCCACAATGGTCTCAAGGTGAGTAGGGGGCAGAGAGAAGAGGGAGGGCTGGGGCCTTGAGTCGGGAGGGTCTGGCCAAAAGGGTCCCCGGCTCCGGCAGTAGGACTGCGGGCGTAAAGGGGCCCCATAGTGGGGTAGACCCCATGGAGGGTGAGCGAGAGTGTGGAGGGCCTTGTCTGGACGCTCAGGCTGTCACGTCGTCCTGGGTTCCTGCCACTGAGCATGTTGTGGGGGGGAGGGGAGTGGGGGGGTTGGCGGGGAGGTGGACTCCAGATGTTTGAGGAGGGGGGTGGAGCCCGGGCAGCAGGCCGGCGTGAAGGCCAAGCCTGGGGCCTGGCAACCGGAAGCAGAGTGAAGGGCGAGCCTGGCTGTTGCCTGTGGGCGTCTGATCTCTGGGAAGACAGTAGGTCTTTCCTCCTAGATCTGTGAGAAGTTTGGGCCAAACCTGGACACGTGTCCTGAAGGCACCGTCCTGGGACTGCGGCTGGACAGCTCTGGGGGGCTGCACCTCCACGTCAATGGGCTAGACCAGGGGGTGGCCGTACCGGACGTGCCCCAGCCCTGCCACGCGGTAGTGGACCTCTACGGCCAGTGCGAGCAGGTCGGCTGTAACGGAGGAAGGGTGGAGGGGGCGACCGGTGAGGGCACGGGCAGGCCCCGGGGGCTGGGGCACACCCAGGCTGATTTCCCGCCCCCCTCCCCTGCAGGTGACCATCGTGAGTCCTGAACCAGGGGCTGCCAGTGGCAAGGGTGCGGGAACCCAAGGGGACATGGAGAAGGCGGACATGGTAGATGGTGAGCCAGCCCGCAGAGCCCCGCCCCGCCCACCGTGCCGCGCCGCCCCGGCTCCTGTGACCTGTGCCCCCTCCTGCCCGCGCAGGTATGAAGGAGAGCGTGTGCTGGGGGCCGCTGCCTGCCGCCAGCCCTCTCAAGAGCTGCGAGTATCACGCCCTGTGCTCCCGCTTCCAAGAACTGCTGTTGCTTCCCGGTGAGTCCCCGGTCCCCCGGGACCCGCCTCGTTCCCCGGGGCAGTGCTGGGCACCTCGGCACCCAGCCTGCCCCTCGCTTTCCCGCAGAGGATTACTTTATGCCTCCGCCCAAGCGAAGCCTGTGCTACTGTGAGTCTTGCCGGAAGCTTCGAGGGGACGAGGCCCACAGGCGCCGGGGAGAGCCCCCTCGGGAGTATGCCCTGCCCTTCGGCTGGTGCAGGTTCAACCTCAGGTGTGCGCAGGGCAGGGTCACGCGGCTCCCTTACTGTTCTTTTCCCCTAGAGGAAGGAGGTTCCCCAGGGGGTGCATGGAAGACGTGGCAGAACTTCCTGTAGAGGGGACAGTGTTGGGGAGCCAGCGACCTTTGTCCGGTCTGCCCCGTCTACATCCTAGGGTGAATCCCCGTCTGGAAGCTGGGACGCTAACCAAGAAGTGGCACATGGCATATCACGGGAGCCACGTGGCAGCCGTGCGGAGGGTGCTGGACCGAGGGGAGCTGGGAGCAGGTACTGGGGCGGCAGGGGCAGGGCGGGGCGGGTGGGCCCGGCCCCTGGAGGGCGGCCCTGACGCAGCAGCTCTTGTCCTAGGCGCTGCCTCTATCCTGAGCTGCCGGCCGCTGAAGGGCGAGCCCGGGGTGGGGTTTGAGGAGCCCGGCGAGAACTGCGCCCCTCCCCGGGAGGAGCAGCCCCCTCCGGTGCTGCTCTCCCCGTCCCTGCAGTACGCTGGGGCCGAGACCCTGGCATCCAAAGTGCAGTGAGTACCCGGGGGACACGCCCGGGGTCTCCACGTTTTGCCTTCCCTTCTCTCACCTGTGCCACTTGGGTCTTCTCTCGCTCTAGAACATTGTTATATAAGAAGCATTTTCTATTTTTAAAGGTGACAAAAAGGGGGGTGCAGTGGGTCAGAAGGGCGGGTGGAGCGGGCACGGGGAGCAGGGTGGGCAGCGGCCTGCACTGGGAAGCGGGGAGCCGGCTGAGCAGCCGTTGGGGAAGGAGGTAGGGAGGGAGTGGGGGGAGGGCAAGGCCCCTGCAAGGTGGGGGTGCCCCCGCAGGGACTGTGTGGCCGTGCAGTTAGCAAGGGGAGGAGAGGGACCAGAGGCCTCACGGCCGGATTTCTTCTCCCCTCGACAGATTCCGGGACCCCAAATCCCAGCGGACGCACCAGGCCCAGGTGGCGTTCCAGGTGTGCGTGCGCCCCGGCTCCTACACCCCCGGGCCCCCCTCAGCCGCCCTCAGAGAACCTCCGGACCCTCACTTCTGCCCAGCCGAACTCGAGTGGGTGACCAAGGAGAAGGGGGCCACGCTCCTCTATGCCCTGCTGGTGCGGGTGGAATGAGGGGTCGCCTGGAGATGACAAGCACAGCGGGGCCCTGGGCCCGGGACTCCGAGTGACGACCGACGACGATCGCCCCGGCACGCGCGCGCGCGCGGGGCCCGGACAGGCAGGGGGCCCTGGAGCTCGAGTCCTGCCTCCCGCGCCCGCGGCAGCAGAGCCATCCCCGACCGCGCGGCGGGCGAGCGGGAGCCGGGCCCGGCAGCCCCCCTTTCATGCACTGACTTGGGGAGCACGACTCCCCGGACTCCCTCCCCCGTACCACTTAATTTATTTCCGTTTTCGTTCCTGTTACTGTGAATCCCGAGCAGCCCGGATCCCCCTCCGGGCCGCCGCTTCCCGGGCCGCCGGGCGGTGGGAGGGCGCTCGCGGGGAAGGCGGGCCTCTGTACAGTTGTTACGGACGCGGGTTTCCAAGCAGCCAATAAACGCCGTCCCGGAGCGCGCGCCTCGGCCTGTTTCTCGCGCGCGCGCACCGCCCCCCGCGAGCCCCGGGCCCGCCCCGCCGGGGGCGCGGGCCGCGGCGAAGGGGTTTGACCGCCGCCGGCACCCGTCGCGGCCGCTTCCGCCCTTCCCTGCGCCCGACCCGCGAGGCCGGCGGCCGCCCCGGCTCCGGAAGGAGTCGGCCGGGCGGCCGGATGTGACGCGCGGCCGAGGCGCGCAGGAGCCGCGGAGAAAGCGCAGAGCAGGCGGGTAGGGAGGGGCCGGGGGGCGGGCAGCGCCGAGGCAGGAGACCCCGGCCCGCCGGCGCACGCGGGGGCCCCCGGGGCCGGCCGGGCGGAGGGGGGCGGCGGGAGGGCTTCCGCCTCTGCCGGCCGGGCGCGATTCGCCCTGAGCGCCCGCCTCCCGGTAGGCCCGGTCCGAGGTCTGGCAGTCAGTGACAGAGCCGGGCGCCCACGGCCCGAGCGCCCCCGGCGGCATCATGCCCGCGCTCCTGGAGCGCCCCAAGCTTTCCAACGCCATGGCCCGGGCGTTGCACCGGCACATCATGATGGAGCGGGAGCGCAAGCGGCAAGGTGAGCCGGGCCCGAGCGGGAGGACACAGGGCCCCGGGGAGGCGCCGCTTCCCCGGAGCAGGCCTCCACCCCGGGCCGTGCAGCGCGCCGCCGCGGCCGCGCCGCAGTTAGGATGAGACAGCCCCGCGGGTGGTGGAAGTCGGAGGCCAGGTCTCCGCTCCAGAACCCTTGGGTCGGGAAGGACCTTGGAGAGCACCTACTAGACCCACCCGCCTGCCCCCTCGGCGGGGAAAGAGCCATTGCCGAGATAGGCACGAGGAGCATCGTGGTGACCAGGCCTCGCTGGCCCGCGGTGCGCACCAGGCCGCTTTGTTAACCACCCTGCCGTTTTCCCATTCCGCCCGACTCTCTCTCCAGAAGAGGAAGAGGTGGACAAGATGATGGAACAGAAGATGAAGGAGGAGCAGGAGAGGAGAAAGAAAAAGGAGATGGAAGAGAGAATGTCTCTGGAGGAGACCAAGGAGCAAGTGAGCGAGTCCCCTGATCTCTCACAGCGCTTTCCCTCTGGCCCTCTTGCCTTCATCTCTGCCCCCCTCGCTTCTCAGATCCTGAAACTGCAGGAGAAGCTTTTGGCCTTACAAGAGGAGAAGCACCAGCTTTTCTTGCAGCTCAAGAAAGTTTTACACGAGGAGGAGAAACGGAGGCGAAAGGAGCAGAGGTGAGACTGGAGAGCTAAAAATAAAATCGGGGCAGGGTGTAACTGGGATCGGGTGACAACGCCCGGCGTCTAGTGGCAAAAGGGGGCGCCTGTCCCCGACTCTGACGCGCCCGCCTTTCGCCCCAGTGACCTCACCACTCTGACATCAGCTGCGTACCAGCAGAGCCTGACGGTCCACACGGGAACGCACCTCCTCAGCATGCAGGGTGAGGAGTGGAGAGACCGCATGTCCAAACGGGCCCTCCTGGGGGTCACAGCCACCCCTTCCGGCCTCATGAAGCCCCTGTCCCTCCCTAGGGAGCCCTGGAGGACACAATCGCCCAGGCACCCTCATGGCGGCTGACAGGGCCAAACAGATGTTCGGGCCCCAAGTGCTTACAGTAAGGAGTAGGATGGGGCATCCCGGCCTGTTCTCCCCCGACCTCTCCCACCCACACCTAGGCGCCCTTAGTGACCCAGCACTCAGATGATGGGCGTTACTGGCGTCGGACCCTTCACGGTGTGGGGGAAAGCCGGCACGGTGGGCCCCCGAGGTCCCGCCTCGGAGTTTACAGCGGCCAGCTCTCGTCCTCCCTCCTCAGACTCGGCATTACGTGGGCTCAGCGGCGGCTTTCGCAGGGACCCCAGAGCACGGTCAATTCCAAGGCAGCCCCGGCGGTGCCTATGGGACCGCTCAGCCCCCGCCGCACTACGGCCCCACGCAACCGGCCTATAGCCCTAGCCAGCAGCTCAGAGGTGAGTGGTGGGCCCGGGGGGGGGGGGGGGGAACTCTAGCAAGACCGAGACGAGGAGGCTCTGATGGCCGTGCGTCGTCCCTTCCTCAGCGCCTTCGGCGTTCCCCGCAGTGCAGTACCTGTCGCAGCCGCAGCCACAGCCCTACGCAGTGCACGGCCACTTCCAGCCCACCCAGACAGGTGACGACACCCCTGCGCGAGCACCCTGCCCTCCCCACCTCCCCCACCCCCGGTGGCTGCGTCACACCCCCCTCCTTCCCTCCCTAGGATTCCTGCAGCCGGGTGGCGCCCTGTCCTTACAGAAGCCGATGGAGCACGCCAACCAGCAGACCGCCTTCTCGGACTCTGTGAGTATGGACAGTATGGGGTCTTGGGAGTTCAGGGGAAGCGCTGTGCTCAGGGGAGCCCCCGGCTGCCTCCGGTCCTGACTCTCCTCTCCGCAGTCCTCCCTGCGCCCCATGCATCCCCAAGCTCTGCATCCAGCCCCTGGACTGCTGGCCTCTCCCCAGCTCCCTGTGCAGATGCAACCGGCAGGAAAGGTAAGGTAGGGAGCCAGGTGCGCCCAGACCCCCACCTTCCCACTCGGGGGGGGGGGGGGGGCTCAAGGGCTTGGAGGGAGAGGGTGCTCGCTGACCGAACCCCCCCTCTCGTCACTGCCACCAGTCGGGCTTTGCGGCCACCAGCCAACCTGGCCCTCGGCTCCCTTTCATCCAGCACAGCCAGAACCCGCGATTCTACCACAAGTGACCGTCAGATTTTATCTTCGGCCTCCCCCCACCCCCCGCCGTGGGTGAGGGTCCCCGGTGTGTCCCGGTCCAATAAAATCTACCTGCCAGTGCCCCTGGCTGCTGCTGCTGTTTGTGTGGCCTCACCCGGAGGCGGCCAGGGCTCTCTGGAGGGGCGGGGTGGCCGGCAGATGCACAGCAAGTGAACGGATGGCCGAGTTTGGTGGACAGGATTTCTCATCTCCCCTCCAGTCCGCAAATGCCCATTCAATTCAAAGAAGCAACTGAATTGGGGCCTTCATATTAAACTTGTAGTTTTATTCAGGTTTGATTTTAACAAATGTGTCGGGGAGAGAGCCCACAGGAAAGGGTGAAGCCCGTGGGGGCAGGGCCCTCCCAGATGCCTGAGGAGGGGGCAGGTCCCCTCCCCTCTCCTCCTCTTCCCTCCCCAGCTAAAGGGATTTGGGGAGAGACATAGGCAGGAGAGGGGGCTGGTCCCCAGTCTGTGGGGTGGTGCTTGGGGTCAAGGGCCAAGGGGAGCAAGGGACCAGAGCAGGGATGAGTGGGGGAAGGGCACAGGGACCATTTGCCAGAATCCACAGCTTTCTGATTCCAGATTGAATTTAAAAAAAAAAAAAAGAAAAAAAGAAAGAAAACAAAAACCAAACAAAACCCACTAAACCACAAGCAGCACCCGCCCCCTCTCCCCGACCAGGACTGTAGTGCGAGGGGAGAAGAGGAGGACAACTTCGCCAAGGCCATGGGTCACTCACTCCTGGCCAAGGGAGCAAGATGAAGGGCAGGGGCTCCCCGACAGATTGAGGGGGTGTGGGGGAAACCAAAATAAAACGTCAAATAAATTGTGTAGGAGTCGTCCAGCCCGGGGCCGGGCCGGAGCTGGGCCAGGCTGGGGAAGGGGGCCTCTGCAGGCTGGAGGATCACTGCTTCCGCCACCGCCACCCTGGGGAGGAGAGACACCTGGTGAGACTGGACTGTCCTGTCCATGGTGGGGGGGCGACCCTGCTGGGGCAGAAAGGGGAACCTGGAACAGGACTGAGGCAGCTTTTGTCTGGGACGCGGAGCACGTGCAGGGGCTGGGGACGGGCAGCCGGCACACTCACCTGGGAGCCACTTATTTCGCCATGGCCTTGATTGCAACTGCTGCCTCCTCTGTCATGGCAGACAGCACCGTGATCTGGGGGGGGAGGTCAGGCATCAGGTCAGAGGAAGCAGTGTGAGGAGAGGAGCTGGGCACAAGGCCCGAGGGAGGGGGGCACGTACCAGGATCTCTTCTCCGCAGTCATACTTCTGCTCAATCTCCTTGCCGAGGTCTCCCTCGGGCAGACGAAGGTCCTCTCGCACTTCCCCGCTGTCCTGGAGCAGCGATAGATACCCATCCTGGATGCCAATCAGCTGGGGGCAGAGGAGGAAGGAAGCTGCAGGTTGGCCCAGGTAGGGGGGAGGATAAAGGGTCTGAGGACAAACTGGTGGCAAACCTCTAACACCAAACCCCTTCTCCGGCCGTTCCCCTCTCTCCCGGTCACCTATGGCCACCGACAAACCACTAACCCACCTACATACCTGGAAATCATTCCTTTTGATGTTGGGGACATCCATATTATGAGTCGACGGGCAGATATCTTCGTATTTCTTGCCAGTAAAGATGTCAATACCAACCAGGTGGACCTGTATGTGTGCATCACATGAAAGAGAAACCCGACCAAGCTCTAGGATGGAAAAGAGAAAGGCTCGAGGTGCTCCTGACTGGTGAGGGAAGTCCGACGAGGTTGTCAGGGAAAAGACCAGGGGAGCTGGAACTAAACCAATCAGCCCAAAGAAGCACTAAAGCCTTTAAGAACAGGAGGCAGAAAGACTGCCCTTGACTTTGGGGTTGACAGCACAAAGAAAACAGGAGGGCAGGCTCCAAGCAGCCAGTTACCCTGAGCTACCAGGACACTGACCGATGTGCCCAGGGGACCGGGAGGACTCTAGGCAGAACATCTGGAAAAGCATCTGGACATCAGCATAAAAGGTGAACTTGGGAAAACAGGAAGCAACAAGAAAGGAAGAGCGCTGAGAAGAGGCGGCTTCGGGGACAGAAAATTACGCAAAGGGAATAAACGCCACAAAAGAACACAGACAAGGACGCAGACGTTGGGGGTGACCCAGGGTGAACCCCGAGCCAACAGAAGACAAACCGACCAGGGAACAAAACCACAAGAACCCCAGCAAGGATGAGTCAGGTCGAGTTTTGGGAGGGCAGAAAAAACTGACAAGCACTAGCAACAACGTCCAGATCCAAGAGAGCGAGGTGGAGGCTCAGGAAACTCCGGGAGAGGGGCAGGCGGAGACACAGTGTGACGCTGCATCGGACATCGGGGCGTGGGGCAGGAGGGGATCTGGAAGCTCAAGGCACGCTGGCCCCCTCCAGGGGAAGCTGCCCTGTAGTGGGACTAGGAAAGCCTGGGAACTAGAACCCCAGGCAAGAAAAACCACAAGTGGAAGCCAAGAAGGAAGGAGCTGCTGACCAGACCACCTGGCAAAGTTAGAGACTCACCAGTGGGGAAGAGGACCGGGCACGAGGCAATGACGGGGCACAGGAGGTAACGAAAGGCTGAAGGCCGGGGGAAGGTGGAAGGTAGCCAGGGCTGAGCACTACACAAGGAACTGGGGGGTAAAAAGAGAGCTCCGGGAATGGAGAGGACTAGGACTGAGGGCAGCTTGCTGCAGGGAGCCCCACGGATGAGGGAAGTGTGGGGAAGGCGAGAGATGGAGAGATCCAATTCTAACCTTGGCATGGCCGTGCTTGCCAGTCTTGGAGGTAGACATCTCCACGATCTTACAGGGCCGGCCTTTGAGCACCACAAAGCCATTCTTACGTAATGCTGAGCACTGCATCGGGAAGGTGGCTGAGGCCCCTGCATCTCCTGTCTCGAAGTCCAAATCATCTGCCATTTTAAGAGGCTTCGATTCCAACTAGAGTCAAAGAGAAGCGGAGTCAGTAGAGGTGGAGGTCAACAGAGCTCTCCATCTGCCCCACTGCTCTCTGGAAACAGGCTTCAGTTTCCCCAGCCCTCCGTTCCATCACCCGCCTAAAGGAAAGTCAAAGTGCCCAGGTTAAATACGGAGTTGGGACCACAAACCCGTAAGATGGGGCGTGTATATGAAGTGGTGGGAACACAAGCCGGACCCCTAGCCCAACTGAAAGCTAAAGGGGTGGCCCGGGAACAGAAGGCTCTGGGGAGTTAGGATGCCAAATCTCCAAGATGGGCAAACGCCTAATTCCTGGGAGGCGGGGGGAGACTCAGGTGTTACTGGCCGCTGAAACCAACCACCCACCAACCACCCCTCTTCCCCACACAGAACAGGGCTATAATTAGGTGAGCAGCCGCGAGCCAGCAAAAGGGCGGGGCTACCGTAGCGGGGAGAGGGGAGGGTGGAGACCGGAGGACAGGGCCCCACCCGTCTGTTACACCCCCCACCCGATCCACACGCGCCAGTCACTGGTACAGGAAACCACAAGGCCTCTTTGGGGGATTCCCGCCTCTCCAACAGGCCTTTTCCGACACAGCCGAGGGAGAGAAAGTAAAGCTGTTCTCTAACTTCTCCCCCTGCCAAACACCTCCATCTCGTTTCCCAAAGGGAACCCGGGAACCCGGCCTCTCCTCGAGGGCCCTCCCCCTTTTCCCAGGATGCACCGGTCCTGTCGGCTTTTCAGGCCGGGCCTGTGCGCTCAGTGGAAAGTGGAGGAGTGGGCAGCGTGAATGACAATAAAATGAAAGCAAAACGCTGGGAGTAGTGAGTAGCAGAAGTTCTGTTAGGCCGCCAGAGTTGGGGCTCTGAAAGCAGGAGCCCGCAAATCAGACACAAGGAGGAAGACCGTGACAAGGTGAAGAGCACCTATCACAGCGGGGAGTTCCTCTGCTCGGGACTTTAAGGCGCTGTCGGCGCGGCCGAAAAGAGCTGGGCTCCCGTCCAATCGCCCTCAGTCTCCCCGTCTCTCCGGCCACCCAGCACGGGAGAGCGCTGCTCGCACCTGGCTGGCCGCCTCACTTCCCAGGGGAGTCGGGGCGGGGGGGTAGCGCGCCAGGGACCCATGGGGCGGGGGCACGCTAACATATGTCCGCAGCGGGCTCTCCGGGGAGATCAGGTGCGGGCCTCAGCCTTCGCCCCCTCCCCAAAATTCCAAGCTACCCTGGGCGCCCGCGAGGACCGACCACCTCTCTCCGCGCTGGGGGTTGCCGGCTCCCGCCCACCATGTGGCCTCCCGGGGCTTCCGGTGGCCGGGATCTGGGGGGAGGGGTCCCCGCGCTGCCATGCGGCCCCCGTCCACGTTCGGCCATGCGGCCTCCGACCCAGAGGGCAGCCTCCGGTAGGGGGGACACTTCCGGTGCCGCCGCCACCCCCTCCTCAAAGGCCGCGCCAGGCCGGAGCCACGCCGCCTCCCCTCCCCCCCTTCTCCGGCCGGCCGCCAGCCCCCCCCCCCACTTGCCCTCTCACCGAATAGCCCCCTCCCCCACCTCACGTGGCCGCGCGGCGCCCGGTTCTCAACGGCCCAGGTACCTTGGCCCTTCCGGGCCGATCTGGCCCCCGGCCCTCGCCCCGGCGTGGCCGCCCGGCGGCCTCTCCCGCGTGGCGGCCTCGCGGCTCGCCGTCCCCCGCCCTGCGTCGCTCCAACGTCACCCGGCCGGCCCCAACCGTCACCCCGCGCGCCAACCGGGGCGCGCTCCCGCGCCTCTCCGCACCTCGCGCCGCTCGCGGACCGAACCCTGTGCGGCGGCCGCCGCCGCTCCCCTTTGCCCCCTCCCCGACCCTCGAGCAGTTCCATCTCGGCTCCCAAGCCCCAGCCGAGGTTCCGCGCACGCGCGCCCTGCCCGCTCTCACCTCGCGCGAACGCACTGACTCGACCCGGTCCGCCCGCCGCGAGCCCAACCGCTGCCTCCGAGCCCGCTGCCGCCGCCGCCGCCGCCTCTACCGCCGCCGCCGCTGCTGCACACGGGTCTTAGTACGCAGGCGCCGACTCCCCACTGACCAACCAAGCAGCCCTGTGACAGCCGCGCAAGCGTGCTATCTATCCCCTCCGCCCTCCACCCCCGCACTGCGCAAGCGCACAGACCCTCCCCGATCTCCACCCTCCCTCCCACCTTCCCATCCAATGACGCGTACGCGTGACCCCGCCCCTCCCCAACCCAGAAAGCTTCCCACCAGTAGGCAGTGCGCAGGCGCACCCGGTTTTTCAAGCCCTTCAACCTCCTCTTCCCTTCCCGTGATAGACCACTACCCCTACCGGACGGGACTCGCGCCTGCGCAATAAGGAGCCCTGCACTCCACACCCTCCGAAGGGAACGCCTCGGCCTCAGAACGCATGCGTGTTGGGAATCCTGACCGCCCCTTCCACCTCAGACGTCGTCTGTACGCCGGGCGTTGAAAAGACCACGCCACTGTAGCGCTGGGCTCGGCTAGGACGCATGCGTCTTGGGAACGCCCCACCTCGGCTTTAACTGGACTTAAACGACTCACACGTTTCAGAAAACTTGCATTGCGGGGTGGGCCCCTCGTCTCAAAGCCCATCCCCCCCCCCCCCCCGTCCACGCATGCGCGCAAGAGCTCTTTCCGCTCACGCTTCCTAGCGCGCTAGTGTGGTCGGGTTACCGCCCATCTCAGCTTCACCTCCCGGCCTCGGGCCTGCCATAGAGTTTCGCCCGGGAGCTAGAGCGCCCGGGTCGCGGCCACCATCTTGTCGATTCCCTGGGTGCGGGGCCGCCGGGGCGGCTGCCGTACGGCTGAGCTCTAGGGAGCTTCGCAAGGCATTTATTTCTCCCCGATCCCGGCCCCCCGGCTGCTCCACAGCAGTTGTCTGCGAGCACCCTGGGAAAGCTCTAAAGCCGACTGGCGTGTTACGGTCCGCTGACGCTCTCCAAGTCGTGGAAGGCGACCACGAAGCAGGGGACAACCCGTCTCTCGCGGTTTATTTCTCTGGCTCTCCTCCTAGGGAAGAAAGCTGCCGCTTTTCCCGCAACTCTGTGGTCTTCTTCCAGTTTCCAGGTTTCCGGCACTACCCTCGTGGCCACCTGCTTTGCTTCCGCAAACCAGGCGGGCAGCAGTCCTGTAGAGAAGACGAGCAGCCACATACCTGGGCTGGGAGTCCCCAACCCTGGATCTGGTTCTTGTTTTGTTTTAGAATCCCGTGACCTGGTAGATGCGTACCGCAAACACCGGCTTGAATTAATACGTTTATGCGGCGTGGTCCACTATCACTCCCCGTTCCTTCCACTCAGCTTTCTGAAGTTTCCGCCTTTTCCTTTGTAAAACGCAAAACCACCACCCCCCTCCTCCCCCCGTAAGGGTCTGGGCGCATTGTTTAAAGCCCCTACCTGCTCTTCTCAAAGATGTGTTTGTCCATATGATCCAACAACTCTCTTAGGTGTATGCCCCAAATCATTTAAAAAAAAAAAAAGCTACTTAAATCTTTGCAGGAAAATATTCACAACAGCGTTATTGACAGTAGTCAGAAGGTAGGAACAACCCAAGTATCCATCAACAGAGGAATGGATAAAGGGGGGGGGGGGTGTACAATGGAATATTATTCAGTCACAAAACAGGAATGAAGTACTCATACCTGCTTCCACTAGATGAACTTCAAAAATACTTGCTAAGTAAAAGAAGTCAGACAAAAAAGGTCACATACCCTATGATATGAATGGCAAGAACTATCCAGAATAGGTAAATCCTAGAAGCAGAAAGTAGATTGGGGGTTGCCAGGTGCTGGGGGATGAGGGGACCAGGGAGTGGGGTTAATGGGCAGGGGGTTTTATTTTGGAATGATGAAGCGTTTCAGAATTAGGTGAAGGTGGGGGTTGCACAACACCCAATGCTCTAACTGGCACTTCATTGATCTAAAAATGGTTAGTGTTGGGGCGCCTGGGTGGCTCATTCGGTTAAGCGGCCGACATCGGCTCAGGTCATGATCTCGCGGTCCGTGCGTTCAAGCCCCGCGTGGGGCTCTGTGCTGACAGCTCAGAGCCTGGAGCCTGTTTCAGGTTCTGTGTCTCCCTCTCTCTGGCCCTCCCCCGTTCATGCTCTGTCTCTCTCTGTCTCAAAAATAAATAAACGTTAAAAAACAGCAACAACAAAAAATGGTTAGTGTTATGCCATGTGAATTTCACTTCAATTACCAAAACTTGTAGAGGAATGTTCAAAGCCGCGTTGTTCATCGTAGCCCAAAAAGCAGAAACTCCTGGAACCCATCAACTGATGAATAGATAAATAGAGTATGGTGTATGCATACAACGAAATATTACAGGGCAATAAAAAAGGATGGAGTACTGGGTAAATGCTACAACATGGATTAACCTTGAAACGTGTTAAATGAAAGTCGGTCACAAAAGACCACATAGTATATAGAGTTCCACTTACATGACATGCCCACAATAGGTAAATCCATGGAGACAGAAAATAGATCAGTAGACACCTAGTGTTGAGAAGTTAGAGGGAAATGGGGAGCCAGAGAGGGACTGCTAAAGAGTACAGGGAGGGGCAGAGTATGGCTTTTGTGCTGAAGAAAATATTCTAACACTGATTGGAGCTATGGTCCCATTCTTCAGATATTAAAAAAACACTGAATTGTACACTTTAAAAAATTGAATTGGATGTTATGTGAATTATATTTCAATCAAGTTATTCCTTAAAAAGTGCTGTCGTCTTTGTGTGACTGTACCTCCCGTGTGTCATGTGCCAGTCTTAATTGATTCACTTCCCTGAGACATCGGTGAAGTGTCCTCACTGACCTAAGGCACAGGCTCCATGATATGACAGGGGCACTGAGTGATAACAACCCTCGCCAACTTCCATCCAAAACTCAAAAAAGGCACAGATAATCTTAAATTTGTTTTTTGGGGGCGCCTGGGTGGCTCAGTTAAGTGCCTGACTTTGGTTGTCATGATCGCACAGTTTGTGAGTTCGAGCCCCGCGTCCGGCTCTGTGCTGACGGCTCGGAGCCTGGAGCCTGCTTCGGCTTCTGGGTCTCCCTCTCTCTCTGCCCCTCCCCTGCTCGTGCTCTGTCTCTGTCTCTCAGAAATAAATGTAAAAAAAAAAAAAATGAATAAAACAAATTTTGTTTTTTAAGTTTATTTTGAGAGAGACAAGACGCTGTGCAGGTGGGGGGTAGGGGTGCACAGAGACACAGAAAGAGAGAGAGAGAGAGAGAGAGAGAGAGAGAGAATCCCAAGCAGGCTCTGTGCTGCCAGGGCAGAGCCCGATGCAGGGCTCGAACTTCTCAAACCATGAGATCATGACCGGAGCAGGAACCAAGAGGTAGACGCTTAACAGACTGAGCCATCTGGGCACCCCAAAAGGCACAGATAACCTTGACAAAAGACGGAGTTCTACATACTCAGAGGAAGAAAAGGGCAAAATACTGTTCAGTATTGTAGGGTGATGAGGTACCTGGTACCCGGCCGAAGCACCACAGCATTGCCTGTGTGGAGTCCCCACGGTCCAGGGCAGAGTCCTCAGCTTTGGGAGCCCTCCCAGTTTACGTGGCCAGTCAAATCACTTCTTGAGGGACACCTTTCCTGAGCTACAAGACTAAGTGGGCTTCTCATGTTATGTGCCCTCACAGCAGACATAGAGCCTGTCACATACTGGTGACATCCATTTATGTGTGCAATTGCTCTACTCGTGTCTGGCTTTCTCCACTGGAATATAACCTGTGTAGGGTTGGGAACCTGTCTGGTTCGTTATTGTGTTCCCAGCAACTAGAATTGTGCCTGGAAAATACACGGTACGCTATCGATCTTAATTTCCCGTTGAGGAAAGGTACCGTTGAGGAAAGGCTCTGGCTAATCAGACTCATGATAGATTGACCAAAAAGTGGGAGTATCAGCTTCTCTATAAATGAACTGAAATGGGGAAGGGCAACAGAAAGTCTATGTTGGCTGGTCCAACTCTCCGTTCTTTTCTATAAGGAAGTGTAAGTGGAAAGACAAAATCTAGTCAAGGAACCTTGACATCGGACAAGGGAATTAGCTACGTGTCCTCCAACGTTTGGTACCACACAGCTCTAAGAACAGAAGAACACAGTGCATCTGTCCTCATTGTGAAAAGGCCAGTCTGTCTCCCCTTCAAAAAGAATCCTGGAAAGGGAGCCCGGGTGGCTCAGTTAGGCATCCAACTTTGGCTCAGGTCATGATCTCACAGATCATGGGTTCGAGCCCTGCGTTGGGCTCTGTGCTGACAGCTCAGAGTCTAGAACCTGCTTTGCATCTGTCTGTCTGTCTGTCTCTGTCCCTCCTCAGCTCACTGTCTCTCTCAAAATAAATAAATATTTTAAAAAATCCTTTAAAAAAAAAAAAGAATCCTGGAATAGTGATGATCTTGGATCAGAACTCCCCTGAAAATCATTGGAGAACCTCTCTGTCTTTTTTTTTTTTTTTAATGATTTACATACCAAGCAACCCCCTTTAGGTCACATAGAAATTTCTTTCTTGAGAACTGATTTGAATGCACTTGATCAGATTCTATCTTAAGATGGCATTTCTTTCCCACCTTCTGTGGTTACACCCACTCACCAAGATTAAAATTCAGATATTCGGGGAGAACTCTCCAGCTACCCATCTATAGATTTTCAATGCCTTTGGATACTGTCCTGGCAATCCATCTGATTCATTATTTTCTCATTTCTTTCTCAGAGGGTAAGAGTTTAGCGTTCTGCTGAGAAAGAAGTTTGCCAAGTAAGTTTGTATCTCTTCTGGTAGACTTTCCAAACCTTCTATTTTGGAATCGTTTTTGCTATGCAGAAGAGTCGCAACAGTGGTATGAAAAATATTTTAAGGAATACCAGTGAGGTTTTGTGTGTTTTTGTTTGTTTGTTTGTTTGTTTGTTTGAAGTTGTTAAATGCTTATTTATTTCTTTTTAATGTTTATTATTGAGAGACAGAGGCAGAGGGCGAGGGGGTCTGAGGCAGACAGAGAGAGGGAGACACAGAATTTGAAGCAGGCTCCAGGCTCCGGGCTGTTAGCACAGAGCCCGACACCGACATGGGCTCTCAAACTCACAAACTGTGAGATCATGACCTGAGCCGAAGTCGGGCGAAACTCACAAACTGTGAGATCATGACCTGAGCCGAAGTCGGGCGCTTAACCCACTGAGCCCCCCCAGGCACCGCAGAAGCAGTGAGGCTTTGGAGGGAACCAACAGTGTGGTGGAGGCTGCATGTGTAGGTTTGTAAGAAGCAATTGTGCACACCTCTTCCTAACAGCACATTCAATAATGTCTTCCTGGAAGCTTGAAATTGACCACAGTGGAAGTGTTTACATCAGGGAAATTGGCAGATGTTGTTTTCCATTTCCCAGAGCTGGTTGGTAACATTTAGCAGCATGCACTGATTGGAAAGGAGGTTCTGACATATAGAAAGTAGTGTTAGGTCAAGCTAGTCTAACACTAGGGGCGCCTGGGTGGCTCACTGGGTTCAGCGTCTGACTTCGGCTCAGGTCGTGATCTCACGGTTGGTGAGTTCGAGCCCGGTGTCGGGCCTGCTTCGGATTCGGTGCACCCCCCCCCCCCCCGCCCCTCCCCTGCTGGTG
This sequence comes from Prionailurus viverrinus, assembly GCF_022837055.1. NCBI lineage: Eukaryota > Metazoa > Chordata > Mammalia > Carnivora > Felidae > Prionailurus > Prionailurus viverrinus. Next base: position 2,265,114 of record NC_062574.1, on the reverse strand, counting down.
CTCTGTCTCTCAAAAAAAAAAAAAAAGTTTAAAAAATAAAGGATTCCAGGATTCTGAGAGTCTTGGGAAGCCATCAGAGCGATGGGGTGTGCAAGCCAGTCACAAGCAGAGCTGGACTTGGGAAGGTGGGTAGGACTGGGGTTGAGGACAAGGCCGCTGTTTTTAGTAGCACTGACCCTCACAGACAGGAAAGGGGCTCCAGGCATATCAAGAGGAATGGTTTTACATGATAACAAAGATTCTGTCAAGTTTTCTTTATCATGAAAATACAAGTCTTTGTGGAAACATTTGGGAAAATCAGAAAAGAAAGAAAAACAAAAACATAACCCCCAGGACCCAGAGGCAGCAACTATTAATGTTTTACCGTATTTGCCTACAAACTTTTTTCTATGCCTTTTAAAAGATACATCTGAAACAAAATACTGGGGGGGGGGAAAAGATACATCTGAGGGGCACGGGGGTGGGGGGGGGGGGGCTTCAGGTCACGATTTCGTGGTCTGTGAGTTCGAGCCCCGCCATCAGGCTCTGGGCTGATGGCTCGGAGCCTGGAGCCTGCTTTGGATTCTGTGTTTCCCTCTCTCTCGAACCCTCCCCGTCTTGCGCTCTGTCTCCCCCCCTCTCTCTCTCTCAAAAATAAATAAACATAAAAAAAATTTTTTTTTAAATATCTGCGTCTGTTAGGTGCCGGATACTGGAGACACAGGGGTGGTGACCTTAGCACTATGGCCCCTTCCCCACAGCTGGGAGGGGGGAAAACAATCGATAATCAACAAAATACATAACACGTAACGAGTGTTCAGGCCACCTGTCTACCACCAGTGAGTGATGGGCTTATGAACGGCAGTTATGAGAGTCAGAGGAGCTCCTGAGAAGAAGATACCACAGGGATCTTTGTGACTTTGACCTCGCCTCTTTGGAAGCTGAGAAGAAGTGAGTGGAGGTGGGGAAGACGGAGGCAGGCCTGGTTCTGGGTCCGGAGGAGAAGCCCTACCCAAAAGCCCTCCTCATCCCCCATTCTCAGAGGCCTTGCTGAACCTGGGTGCTCGAGAGAGAAGTTGGAAAATGCCATAGACGGGGGACCAAATGCGGGGAACGTGGGGGCTGAGTGAGCGCCAGGACCGGGCCGAACCCAGCCCAGAAGCCAGTCTTTTGGCAACAGAGAAGCCAGAGCCGAGGAACGTGAGGGAAGCCGGCCCTCAGCAGGATGAAGGAGGGTCTACGAGTTCTGGGGACAGCGGATAAAGAAAGCTTAGCTGGGTACCAACGCTTCTTGGCGTCGATAGACCAGCTTCTTGGCTGGTCTAGACCCATGAAAAGAATATCTCAAGATGCGAGAGAGGAGGTGAGCGGGCGATGACATCCGTGTTCAGAGAGGAAAGGTCCAAGGGCAGACGGGGGCCTCACCTCCGACAGGGACTCGAGCGCTGATCTCGCGTCCCAGGCCTGTTCACCTGCCCCCAGCCCCGATGCCAATCCCATTCCTGGCTACCCTCTCACCTCCTGGCCAGAGCTGGGATCTGGCTCCGCCTCCTGCCCCTGCCGGGCTGACTTCGACGGCATTGGCATCTTGCCTGCTTCACCACCCCGGTGCTCACCTCTGCCCAGCACCTGTCCCACAGAGCGCGTGGCCGTCTAGCCCGCCGGACTGCGACAGCCGGGTCTGGCATGTGGCGGGTTCTGAATCCCTTCTCCCTCCCGGGCTGCCTCCTCTCCTGTTCAGGATGTGCGACCCAGCCTAGAATACCAGATTCTTGGGGCGCCTGGGGGAGCTCAGTCGCTTGAGCATCTGACTCTTGATTTCGGCTCAGGGTTCGCATGGGTTCGAGCTCCACATCGGGCTCTGTGCTCACGGTGCAGAACCTGCTTGGGATTCTCTCTCTCCCCCTCTCTCTTCTCTCTCTGTGAAAATAAATACATTTTTTTAAAATTTTTTTTTCAATGTTTATTTATTTTTGGGACAGAGAGAGACAGAGCATGAACGGGGGAGGGGCAGAGAGAGAGGGAGACACAGAATCGGAAGCAGGCTCCAGGCTCTGAGCCATCAGCCCAGAGCCCGACGCGGGGCTCGAACTCACGGACCGCGAGATGGTGACCTGGCTGAAGTCGGACGCTTAACCGACTGCGCCACCCAGGCGCCCCAAAATAAATAAATTTTTATAAAAAAAGAATACTGGACAGGACTCGGCCAAGCAAGTGGATTCCCCCGCTTGGGGCCCAAGTCTCCTGCCCCTTTAGAGAGGAGGGAGTCTCTCTTCCCACCAACCCTCCGTGCATCCAAGCAGCCGGTCTTCAGGGCCCCCCTGGCCTCCCAGCCCGAGGTGTAATGTCTTTGCTCTACCTCGGTGCCTTCCGGAGCCTGGAGCCTGGCGGCCAGGCCTACATCCCCATCAGTGGTGTCAGTCCTCTGGGACCATTCGATTCAACCAAGAGCCCAGTGAAGGGCTTTAGATCACCATTCAGGGGCCGGCTCGGTCGGTGGAGAACAAGTTCCCGCCTGGATTCAGGCCCTACGCAGCCCACCGCTTCCCTACAGGGCGCGTGCAGGCCCCCTGCACCTCCCACAGCCCGTGTCACGCCTTCCCTGCTCCTGGGTCACTCACTGTCTGGGGGCGGCTTCCTCAGCTATGACAATAGAGAGAGGAACCCTCTACCTCCTAGAGAGCTCACGTGACCCTGCCCGCGTGTGTGGGCAGATTCCCAGGTGGATGCCTCTGGCTGGGATTGTCCCCAGCCTGACTCGACTCTCCTCCAACCACCCGCCCCTGCTCTCCTGGCCGGGGTCTCCAACGAGCCCCACACCAAGCCCCTGCCTGTCTGCGCCTCCCTGGGGCTGCTCAGTGAAATCAGCATCGTCACCCACGGTGGGAGTGGGGGGAGCGAAAAACCCAGATTTCTTGATTCCTTTCCCCTCACCCCCACATCCAGCTCTCCACCAAGTCCTGCAGACCCTGTTTCCAAAACGTCTCTCATACCGGCCCCCGTTCCTCCCCCCTCGCTGCCGCCACTCGAATCCGCACCCCCATCACCTCTGCCTCTGGCCGCTCTATGTCCCACAGGGCAGCCAGACAATGTTTTAAAAACAGATGGAGTAGCCCCCCCCCCCCCCCCCCCCCGGGGGGCTCAGTCGGCTGAGTGTCGGACTTCAGCTCAGGTCATGGTCTCAGGCTTCGTGAGTTCAAGCCCCGCATCAGGCTCTGTGCTAACAGCTCAGAGCCTGGGGCCTGCTTCGGATTCTGTGTCTCCCTCTCTCTCTGCCCCTCCCCCACTCACGCTGTCTCTCTCTCTCTCTCTCTCTCTCTCAAGAATAAATAAGCATTTAAAAAATTTCAAAATAGGGGCGCCTGGGTGGCGCAGTCGGTTAAGCATCCGACTTCAGCCAGGTCACGATCTCGCGGTCCTTGAGTTTGAGCCCCGCGTCGGGCTCTGGGCTGATGGCTCAGAGCCTGGAGCCTGCTTCCGATTCTGTGTCTCCCTCTCTCTCTGCCCCTCCCCCGTTCATGCTCTGTCTCTCTCTGTCCCAAAAATAAATAAAAACGTTGAAAAAAAAATTTAAAAAAAAATTTTCAAAATAAAATCTTTAAAAAAAATTGGAGGGGCACCTGGGTGGCTCAGTCAGTTAAGCACCCGACTTCACTCAGGTCATGATCTCATGGTCCGTGGGTTCCAGCCCCGTGTCGAGCCCTGTGCTGACAGCTCAGAGCCTGGAGCCTGCTTCCGATTCTCTGTCTCCCTCTTTCTCTGCCCCTCCCTCGCTTGTGCTCTGTCTCTGTCTCTCAAAAATAAATAAATGTTAAAAAAAAAACCCACAAAAACAGATGGAGTAGAGGTGTGGGGGGTATGTGAGAAATCTGCGTATCTTCCGGTCAATTTCTCTGTGACCCTGAAAGTGCTTTAACAAATGAAATTTATTTCATGGGGCGCCTGGCTGGCTCAGTAGCTGGAGTCTACCAGTCTTGATCTTGGGGTTGAGAGTTCAAGCCCCTCCGCTCCCCCGGTGTAGAGATTACATAAAAATGAAATCTTTAGGGCCGCTTGGGTGGCTCAGTCGGTTAAGCTTCAGTTTGGCTCAGGTCATGATCTCATGGTTGGGGAGTTGGAGCCCCTCATCGGGCTCTGTGCTGACACCTCACAGCCTGGAGCCTGCTTTGGATTCTGTCTCCCTCTCTTTGCCCCTTCCCCGCTCACCTTCTGTGTCTTTCTCTCTCTCTCAAAAATAAATAAAAACAAGCAAACAATAAATAAAATCTTTAAAAAATAAATTTTTTAATTAAAAAAACTTAACGTTTGTTCACTTTTGAGAGAGAGAGAGAGAGAGAGAGAGAGATATCATAAGCAGGGGAGAGGCACGAAGAGAGGGAGACAGAGATTCCCAAGCAGGCACCACACTGTTAGCACAGAGCCTGACGTGGGGCTCGAACTCACGAATGGGGAGATCATGACCTGAGCCGAAATCGAGAGTCAGATGCTTAACCGACTAAGCCACCCAGGTGCCCTTATTTAAAAAATATAAAAATAAATCAGGCCATATGACTCACTCCCCCTTTTAAAACCCTCAAACGCTTCCTATCACTTCTGGAATAAAATCCAGATTCCAAAGCTTTCATTTCCCAGGCTTTGCCTTTCTCGCCCTCCTCTTTGTCCATTAAATTTTTTCCTCCAATGGGCTCAAGCTTTTCTGCCTCAGGGCCTTTGCACTAGCGGCTTCAAGCACCCGGAACCCTCTTTCCCTCATCCTTTCCTTCGGCTCTCTTCTTCCCATGCTTCAGGTCAGCGCATAGACTGTGACACCTCCCCTGGCAGTGGGGGCCTGGTGGCCCGATTCTAGATTCGCCCCCCCACATCTTACTCTCTATCACACCAGTCTGTGCCTTTCCTTCATGGCTTGTGATCATATCTGTAACTATCGTGTGCATCCATTTCCTTATTTCATCGTGGGGCCTTCTAGAACGTGAGCTGTCTGGGGGCAGGGAACGCGCGTGTCTTGTCCACGACCGTATCCGCAGCACCTTTTATTTATTTTTTTTATAGCGCCTGGCACACAGTAGGTGCGCCACAAACGTTTGTTTGGGAGACGTAAATGAAGAGGCACATTTGACCGTAAACCACCTGACGTCTCTAGGAGATTTGCAGAGTGGTCCGGGAGCACTGCAGGGGCCATTACAGCTGCTAGTGCCCTTGCCTCCCTCACTATGCGGCCAGAGGAAGGTAGTCCGTAAGTGTCCGTGAAATTAAGGCAAGGCAGGAATCCCTGGGCTTCGGGGACAGACTTAGCGTCACGGAAGCTGCGATGTACAGAGAAGCACGTGTAGCCACGTTGCCTGCTAGAACCCTCCGTGACGACAGAAGTGTTTGTTCCGCAGACGTGTTCCATCCCTGTCCCCGAGCCGAATGTGGATTTCGTATTTCATTTCATTTTGACTGGACTCAAATGGCCACAGGTCGCGAGTGGCTGCTGCATCGGCCCATTCAGACAATGGGAGGACCCGTCAGGAGGGAGTGAGGGGCCGGGGTGAGTAGAGACTCGTTGGCAACAGGAAGAGAGAGGGCTGGATGGTGGGTCTTTAGAGCTAAGTTCACCTCGGGTCTTTGAATGTCACCCGTGAGCCTTTAATGAGAAGTCACGGCAGAATAGAGTATTTCATTCATTCGTTCGTAAGTTTGCTTGGTTATTTTGTTAACCTCTCACCCCCTTCTACCCTGCCTTTCTGTAGGGAATCGTGCCGTTGTGTATCTCTTTAAAGTTTATTATAAGAGAGAGAGGGCGCCAGCAGGGGACAAGCAGAGAGAGAGAGAATCCCAGGCAGGCTCCACGCTGTCAGTGCAGAGCCTGATGTGGGGCTCGGTCCCGCGAACCGGGAGATCACGACCTGAGCCGAAAGCGAGAGGCGGACGCTCAACCGACTGAGCCACCGAGGCGCCCCTCCCTTCTGGTTTTGACGTATTCTGACCAGATGTGACTTGTTGTTTGTGGGGCTGTGTTTTTTTAAGTAAGTGAGACTGCGGTCTTTCTCGTTTGGTTTCCTATTCTTTTTTCTCTAAGGGCCGTGTTGTGAGGGTCCGTCCACGTTGTCACAGAGCACGGAGCCTGTCACGGGGTCACTTCTAAGTGCTGCATGACACCCCGGGTGGACACCTACCACGTTTTACCCAGGACGCGCCCGGCGATGGACGCCCGGGTGGCCTCCCCGTTCCCAGGCACGTCGACGTGCACATCTGTGGAAGGAATCTCTTTGTGTCGTGTGCCCCGCGGATGAGTTGCTGGCCATAGACAATGTGCACGTGGAAGGTGCCTGAGTATCGCGAAAACCAAAATGCATTTCAGAAAGATGTTTCGGAGGGCGCCGGGGTGGCTCAGTCAGTTACGCGTCCGCCTCTCGGCTTCCGCTCAGGTCACGCACGATCTTCCGGTTGGTGGGTTCGAGCCCCGCAGCGGGCTCTGTGCGGACAGAGCAGAGCCAGCTTGGGGTTCTCCTCTCTCTCCTCCTCTCTCTGCCCCTTCCCTGCTCGTGCTCTCTCTCTCAAAATAAACTTAAGGGACGCCTGGGTGGCTCAGTCGGTTAAGCGTCCGACTTCAGCTCAGGTCAGGCTATCGCGGTCCCTGAGTTCGAGCCCCGCGTCGGGCTCTGGGCTGATGGCTCAGAGCCTGGAGCCTGCTTCCGATTCTGCGTCTCCCTCTCTTTCTGCCCCTCCCCCGTTCATGCTCTGTCTCTCCCTGTCTCAAAAATAAATAAACGTTAAAAAAAAAATAAAAAAAAAAAACCTTAAAATAGTAATAATAAAAGATGTTTCTGGCTGCCTTCATTTATCCGGTCAAGTAGTTACCGGTCACCTACTACGTGTTGGGTACAGGTTGAGGCACTGAGAATACAGCAGTGGACAAGACAGACAAGATCCCAAGCTTACAAATTACAAACAAGCAAATGTCAGGTACGAATAAATACTACGGTGGAAATCAAGCAGGGCAGCGGGACGGCGGTGGGACAGGCTAAGCTGCTGTCCATTGTGAGGTCCATTGTGCAAAATGGACTGGAGAGGGCAGTTCTGAGGGCGAGGAAACCACGCAGGGGGGAGGCCACCGAGCTGATGCGGGTGAGAGATGCCGACGGTGTGAACCAGGTGGGGGCGGTGGGGTTCACCTCTCTGTGCCCCGATATGGTGGAGCCTTTTCCCCAGGCAGGGGGCCCTGGAGATTTCCCGCTGGCGGCCGGCCATCGTGGGTCTGGGGCTCAGGTGGTCCGGGCTGGGGGGGGGGGGGGTCACTGGGTTCGGGTTGTCTTTGCCTCCCTAGGGCTGGCATTAACGAAATGCCACAAGCTCGGTGCTTAAGAAGGTAGACCCCTAACAGGTCATATTTGAAGCAGTGGGGGTGGAGGGGCCTCCACGGGAGGGGTCACAGAGTCAGAAGAAGAGAAGAACTGGGGGGCTCTGACCTCGAGGAAGGGGCGAGGGAGAGGCTGCGGAGTCCCTGAAGAAATCTGAGAGCCAAACGGTCTCCGTGGGCATGTGCCACGGGGACGGAGGCGGAGGAACGGGGCAAGCAAGGGTCCGTCGAACAAGGTAGTGCGACCGACACCAACGCCGGTCCCGGATGCCGGGCCCGGGGGAGAAGCAGAGCCTGCGTAACGCAGGCGGCCTCTCAAGACACTTGGCTGGGAAGGAAGAGCCTGACACGTGGAAAGTACTAGAGGGGAGGAGGAAGGTGGAAAAGTGCAGTCCCAGCGCGGTGGCAGGAGGCTGGTGACTCAGAAGAAAGGTCCTGGAGTCAGGCTGCTCTGCGTCTGAACCCCCCCGCTTGGCCGGTTCCGGAGCTGTGTGGTCTTGGGCTGCTGGCTTACCTCCACTCTGCCTCAGTCTCCTTATCTGAAGAGTGGGTATAACGATAATAGCACCCACTCCCCAGGGTTGCCGTGAGGAATTAATGACCGAAGTCCCCTAGGCTGCTTAGCACAGCGTGTGGCACATAGTTAGGTGCTAAAAAAGAATCTCAACTCTTACTGCTCTTGGGTAAAAACAAAAAAAAAACCCCAAAACCCCAAAAAAACCAACAAGACAAGGAGGAAGTTTCAAGAAGGACGTGTAAATAATATCCGATGCGGCAGATGGGACAAGGAGACAGGCAGAGGGCGGAGAAAAGGTCAAGGATCTAGCGGTCTTAGCAGAGCTTGGAAGGCGGGGGAGACAGAGGCAAAGGCCGAGGAAGAGTCGACGGGCGAAGAGAGGGCCGCGGGGTCTGTGGCACTTCCTGGAGCAGCCGAGAGGGGAGAGAGAGAGAGAGAGAGAGAGAGAGCGAGCGAGCAGGTGTTAGAGGGGACAGGGCGGAAGCTCTGGTTTGGGCTGCGAGGAGACGTGTGTCGCCAGCAGGATTCGGCACCGGCTCTTAAATCTTTCAAACAGCGTCTCCGTCTGACCTCGCACATCTTCTTCTCTGCAGGAGCCGCGAAGGGCCACAGTGAAGGAGGCGTTGTTTCTCGCCTTTTGTTTGGTTTCAAACCCGTGAACGAGACGGGCGAGACAGCGAACTTCAAGTGGACGGGAGCAAACGGAAAGAGAGCCACAAAGGAGGACCCTTTTTGCCGGGACGCCCAGAGCCCGGGCTACCTCCAGCCCCTAAACATCTGTAAATCCCCAGAAAATCACCCGTGCAGACCCTTCAACGCAACAGGGAAATTAATTGCTTCTCTCGGTGGCAGCTAATTCCTGACCGTGGAGATAGGGAGGATGTTACTGTTGCAGGAGGAAGCGTCGTGTCCTGTCGCCAGGCGCCTGCCCCTCAGCGCCCTCGCCCAGGGCTCTCCTGACATCTTTTCTTAAAAACTCTTACCGCAAACAGGGCTCATCTTTCCTATGAGCTTCCTCTCCTGTCACGGTTTAACCAGGCCACACCTGCCCTCTCTCTGTACCTTCTGCGTGCTTCCTCTGCTGCCGGGGCCGCACTGGGAGGTCTCCTGCTCGCCTTGCCCCAGCCCTGCCCTCGTCTGCTTGCCTCGATCTCGGGGCTGGACACAGGTACACGGGTCCTTGACAGTCCGAGGGAGAGTGGTCATTTCTGCATCCTTCGCGGCCTTGCCTCTTGATTTAATTGTTCTCCCGCTTTTTTCTCTCTTTCTATCCGCGGTGCCGGCTGCGCGGGGACACAGAACTGTCGCCTCGGACCGGGCCGGAGGGGTGGGGCGGGCGGAGTAAGCCGCAGGTGGCAGGACCGCGAGGAAGGCGGCGCCGGCGCCTCCGGGAGCGGCCGGCAGAGGGCGCGCCGGGACCGGGATTGGAGCACGGCCGCCGGAGAGTCGCCGCCGAGCCTGGCGCGGACCCCGGGGCTGGAGAGGCGCGCTTGGGGCCCGCGGCGCGTAGGGGCACGAAGGCTGGTCCACGCGCACCGTCCCGGCTAAAAATACGCGCTGCCCGGGTCCGGCAGCGGGGGCGGGGCGGCGGCCCTCGGGAGGAGCGACTCTGGAGCCGCACTACTCCGGGAGGGAGATCGCAGCTCCGGGCCGAGCACCCGGGCTCCGGGGAAACCTGGGGCAAGCTTCGCGCCGGGGCCTCAGGCTTCCCATCTGTGCAATGGGGACCATCCGATTACTCAAGAAACAAGTGAGCGTCCACGTTGTGCCAGGCAGTGCTGCAGGCGTCAGGCACGCCCACCAGCTCCGTCCAGCGCAGCGGGGGCACAGGGCGAGATACGCTCATATTTTCAAAAACGCCCCGAGAAAAGGAAAGGATGACGTGATGGTGAGGAGCGATAGGTCAGCCGGTACTTGAAAAGGTTGCTCTGCAAATCACCGAGGTGCGTTCTAGGTGGCGGCAAGCGCAGGTGCAGGCAAAGAAGGAAGGCGGGGGAAGCTGCGGGGAGCTGGACATCACGGCGGCGACGGTCCTTGGGGAGGCCGGGGAGGCCTGGAAAGGGCTCGGGGGGGGAGCTCTCCCCTTTAGGGCGCTGACTGCGCGGACAACGGAGTTGTGCATTCCGCTCTCCGTGCATCCCACCTCAAAAATAAAAGTGGGAGCAATTGCGAGCTGGGAGAGTCGTTCTTCCGCGGCGCCTGGAGGCTCGCTCGGCCGGCGGGGACCCCGGCCCGGGGCGTGCGGGGCATCCCCCGGGCCGGGAGGAGGCGGTGTGCGGGCACGTGCCGTCTCGAGGGCGGAGATGAGCCGTGCGGCGCGCAGCCAGAGAGGAGGCTGCCGGCGCCGGCCGCGCACCGGGGTCGTCAGGGGCAACCCCGAAGCTGCGCCCCCCGCCCCGCCCTGCGCGCACAGGCCAGGTGGCGGTTGGGGCGCGACCAGCCCGTTTGATTTCCCGCGGCCGGTGGAAAGGGGCGGAGGGGGAGGGGAAAGGGGCCGTCGGCCAATGGGCTGGGGCGGGGAGGTCACGTGACGGCCTCGGGGCGGGGCCCAGGTGTACTTACGAGGTGGCCAGCCCGGGTCTTGGCCTCCTTGCGAAGCCCGGGAGGCGTGGCCGGCGTGCGGGCCGGGGCTGGGGGCTGCTCCGCCGGGATTGGCCCGGGGGCGGCAGGCGGGGCCTGCGCGCGCCGCGGCTGCGGGCTGCGATTGGCCTCGGCCCGGGGCCCGCTGCCGGCGTGCGGGCGAGGCTCGGGGCGCGAGGACTGAGCGGGGCGACGGGTTTGCGAGCCGGGGGGAGGGGCCGGGGCGGTGGCGGCGGCGGAGGAGGCGGTGGCGGCGGCGGCGGGGGCCGGTACTGGACCCGGCGGGATGAGCGAGGCGGAGGCGGCAGCGGTGGCGACCGCGGCGACGGTGCCCGCGACGGCGGCAGGGGTGGTAGCGGTGGTGGTACCGGTGCCCGCGGGGGAGCCACAGAAAGCAGGCGGCGGGGCAGGCGGCGGGGTCGGAGCCGCCTCGGGCCCCGCTGCCGGGACCCCCTCGGCGCAGGGTCCCCGCACCCCGGGCAACCCGGCGACGGCAGCCTCGGGGACCCCCGCGACACCGGCCCGGAGTCAGGCGGACAAGCCGGTGCTGGGTGAGGGGGGGGGGCGCGTGCCAGAGCGGCTCTGAGGGTGTCGACGGGCTGGGGGAGGAGTGTCGTGGAGCCCACAGAACCCAGAAAGCCGAAGGCGGGCCTGGCCCCGGAGGCTCGAAGGACTAGCTGGGCTGGGGGCAGCTGACCCAAGCGTGTTCCCCTGGTGGGAAGTCCTGCCGCGCCTCCCTGGCAGCAAGGGCGCGGTGGGTAGGTCCAGCTAGGGTCCGGGGCACGTCCCCGCGGCGGGAGACTTGGCCTGGTTGACTCAGCCCGGGCAGCAGGTGCGCTAGGAACCCCTAGGGCAGGCCTTGGTGGGCCTGGTGAGTACCTAGTTCTAGGTGAAGGACCCGGATTTGTAGCTCACGAGGAACAGGACGTAGGGATGGAAAGGTCATGACAGCCTGAGCCCTGCTGTACGGGCGCTTCAATTTGGGGGAACCGGGTCAGGATTGCCTTGAAGCCACTGGGCGGAACTGGTGGCTTCAAGTGGCGCTTCATAGGTCATGGGGAGGTAGGTTGGATCTGGAGTGCCTCCAAACTGAGTCCAACTCTCTCTCTTCCCCCCATCTTCTTGTCCCCACTGCGCTTCTGCCTGGCAGCGATCCAGGTCCTGGGCACCGTCAAGTGGTTCAACGTCCGGAACGGTTATGGATTCATCAACAGGTATCTGAGAACCCCAGGGGTGTGGGGGGGGTGGTGGGGGGACGGGTGTTTTCCAGACTGGCCTGTGGGGCTGGACACCTTCCCAGCCCCATCTCTACCCCTGCCGAGGCACGTGGTTGCAGTGTCCAGCTGACGCTGATTGAAAGTCTTTAACCACAGCACAAACGTGGGCGGGATGGAGCCGCCTCGGAATCTTCAAGGGCAGCAGAGAGTTAATGATCTAGGAACTTGGCCAACCTGGCTCCGGGCCTCCCGCTGCTCGTCTGTCTCACCTTGTGCTTTGGTTTGCTTCACCTCTGGGGCCGAATGTACCTGCTGTCTGCGCCTCGGGGCTCGGGGCTGGAGTCCTCACTCGTTTCCCGTGCAGGGCGGCTCCCAGCACGGTCCCCTGACTCACCGCCCTTAGAAAGGGCTGCTGGCTCATTTGAATCCCCCACCTGACGGAGGCCCGTGCCGGCTGGGGGCTGGGGCCGAGGCAGGAAGCCAGCCCCCGCAGACAGAGGCGGCTGCTGCTGCTTCTCTTCGGTTGGGCTGCTGGGAGCGACTGTGGTGGCTGATTGTGAGCAGAGCCAGGTCTCCCCCAGCGGGCCCTTCCCCAGCCCGGGCACCCTGCCCAGCCCAGCCCTCCTGGGAGGCCCCAGTTCCCTCTTAGCAGGCTGACCTTTGTACAGATCCAAGTGCTTTAAAGCTAGAACATTTGATCTAGGGAAGGATCCCTCCCTAATTCTGGAAACTGAGGACTCCCGGGAGGTTCTGAAGGAAAACCTTTGCGTTCTCCCCTCCCCGCCGTGGGATGCTAGGCTAAACCGGGGTAACGGGCGAGCAGGCAGAGAGAAGGATCGAGTATGATCTTGTTTCTCACCCTTGGTCCCTGGGTGTGTTGAGTGGGGGCCTGACCCTGGGGTTCCCCTCTGGGCTGAGGGCGAGAATAAAGTCTTGGGGATGTTCAGAGCAGGCTCTTGACACGTTGTCCCCTTCTCAGACATATTCTGCTCCGCCCGCACCCCACCTTCCTCCTTGACTGTAGGAGGGAAGACACGGGGATTTTCCAGCCGGGATGGGGGTTGGAACAGAGGGGGTGCTGGCCAGGGACAGTTACACCCAGTCCTGCCAGGTCCTACGGTGCCCCTGGGGTGGAGGGTTTCGTCCTCGGCAGGTAAGAGCTGGCCCAGCTGCTTCAAGGTGACTTTGCACCCCCTCTCCCGCCCTTACAAAGCCCAGGCTTTTCAGGGAGGTTTTTGGAGCTTCCAGCTCCTGTCCCCCCATGGGTCCTGTGTACCCTCAAGAAGCCAGGGGATGCTGGCCTGCTGCTTTGAGGAACAGGCAGCTGGGGAGGCCTCACCAAGGTCACCCCCCCTAACAACCCCTCCTGTTCTGCAGGAATGACACCAAGGAGGATGTCTTTGTTCACCAGGTAAGTGCTGGGTCGTCTTTGGGTGGGGGGGGAGAACCCACCCTCTCCTGGAAGGCCTGTGCCATAATCCTCAGCCGCACACAGCGTTTCTCCTGCCTTCCCCTGGCACAGCGTGCCCCACAGGAAATGGTCCCCCTCCACCCGCCTCAGGTGCCTGTGTTAACCACCATGGGCCCCACTTGTGTCAGGGTGTCTTTGTGAGAAGCAACTTGTTGCCCTCTGGTCACGGCATGCTCACTACCTACATCGGGACGCGTTGACACAAGAAGGAATCCTAGGCAGTGTTCAGAGGCAAAGGACACAGGCTAGCGATACTTGGGTGCGCTGGTTCTCAAAGTGCGGGCCCCGCGGCAGCAGCATCACCTGGCGGCCAGATTCTCGGGCCCCACCCCAGACGTGCCGAATCAGTCAGTCAGGGGTAGGAGCCCGCCCACCTGTTGTCACGAGCTCTCCAGGTGATGCTGATGCGGCCCCAGTTTGAGAACCGCTGCCGTGGCGGCCGGAGCTCCCAGGTAAGAGGCGCGGCGCGTTTTACCCACTTTGCCACTTCGGACGCCTCCGCTGTGTGTTCTGCTTTGAGTTCTAGTCTCTGGCCTCCCTTTCGGAAACCCCTGCGGGGCGAAGGGAGGAGGGAGTGCGCCCTGGGGCGGTGCTGAGGGCACAGGCTGCCGGGAGGCCCTAGTTCGCGGCTTCTCCCCCGCTAAGCTGGGCCTGCCTCCGCGCTCACCCTGCGGCCCGGCCACGAGGAAGGAAGGTGCCGAAGACCGAGAAATGGGGTGGCGGACCCGGCGGGGGTGGGGGGAGGGGGGAGGGAGGCCTCGGGCCCGCTGCCCTCACCTTCCCGTGGCCTTTCCCCTCCCAGACGGCCATTAAAAGAAACAACCCCAGGAAGTTCCTGCGCAGCGTGGGCGACGGGGAGACGGTGGAGTTCGATGTCGTGGAGGGAGAGAAGGTTCGGGCGGCGGCGGGGGACGGGGCCCGTTAGCCCGGGGCCTCCAGACCGCATCCCTGCCCCGCACCCGGTGACCTCCGGGCTTCTCCGTCCTGCACCCAGCACTTGCCGGCGTCTGTCGTCGGCCCCCCCCCCCCCGAGGGTCCGGGAGCCGCTCTTTCCTTCCCCGGGGGAGGCAGGAGCCGGAGGGAAGCGGGACGCGGGGAGGGAGGTTGGGGACCGCGTGTGGCTGGGCCAGGGTCTCACGGCGCGCTCCCCGCCCCCTCCCCAGGGCGCCGAAGCTGCGAACGTAACTGGGCCGGGGGGCGTGCCAGTCAAGGGCAGCCGCTACGCCCCCAACCGACGCCGGTTCCGCCGCTTCATCCCCCGGCCGCGCCCGGCCGCCCCGCCGCCCATGGTGGCCGAGGCCCCGTCGGGCGGGACGGAGCCAGGCAGCGAAGGGGAGCGCGCCGAGGACTCCGGGCAGAGGCCCAGGCGGCGGCGCCCGCCCCCCTTCTTCTACCGACGGCGCTTTGTGAGAGGCCCTCGGCCCCCCAACCAGCAGCAGCCTATAGAGGTGAGGGGGCCTGGGGACGTGGAACCCGCTGCCACCCCGGGAAGGGCGCCCGCGAGAACAGAGACCCCCGGAGGGCTGGGAAGGGCCGCCGACGCGCGGCGCCGGGCGACCTCGTTCCCCAGGCTCCCCCAGGCCTTCGTGTGTTCCTAGGCCACCGATGGGGTGGAGCCCAAAGAGACAGCCCCATTGGAGGGGGACCAACAGCAGGGAGACGAGCGGGTCCCCCCACCCAGATTCCGGCCTAGGTACCGAAGGTGAGAGTCCCTCTCTGGGGCTGTCTTCCCTCTGCTGCTGTCCGGCATTGGGCCCTCCCGGGAAGGGGGGAAGAGCCAAGTTCTAGGAGAATCTGGAGCTGGCGGTGAGGGGCTGGCAGTTCCGTGATGGCTGATAAGGGGCCCGGTGGGGGAGGGCGTTGGAAGCCTGGGGGGGAGGGCGCCGGATGGGGAGGCTGCTGGGGGAGCCCCGGGAGGGAGGGAGGTGGGGCACACTGGGTCCCTGCTCCCCCCACGGCCCCCTGCTCCTCTCCCCAGGCCTTTCCGCCCCAGGCCGCCCCAGCAGCCTACCACAGAAGGTGGGGATGGTGAGACCAAGCCCAGCCAGGGCCCCGCGGACGGGTCTCGGCCCGAGCCCCAGCGCCCGCGAAACCGGCCCTACTTCCAGAGGCGGCGGCAGCAGCCACCCGGACCCAGGCAGCCCACAGCCCCGGAGGTGAGCACCTGGGCCGCTTGGGGGGTGGGGGGCAGGTAAGAGGAGAGGCTGGGGCCCACTCGCCCTCTTTCCCTTCCCCCTCACCCAGCCCCGCCCCCCACCTGAACCAGAGGGCCCAGACTGCAAGCCCCCCCATCCTCCAGGCCGCGCAGCCCAGGTGCCCCCCCCCCACCCCAAGCCCCCGCAGACCCCTCTCTTGCGCTGCTTGGAGCCACTGCGGCCGCTCGTGGGTGCGAGCTGGGGAGGAGCGGAAAGGAAAAGGGTGCGTGCGAGAAGGCTGGGGTCGGGGGCTGACCGCCCCTGTTCTCTCTAGACCTCAGCCCCCATCAACAGTGGGGAGCCCCCCACCACCATACTGGAGTGACCCCAACTCGAAGGACACGTAGAGCTATCATCTGGTGAGCGGCGGCCCCGGCGCCGGGCGGTGGGGCACTGTGCCTGAGGAGTCCCCACTCACGATTTATCCGTTTCTCTCTCTCAGGTTATCTGCCAGTGTTTCCAACTGCTCTGTAACCACCCCCCCCCCCAGCACCCCCTGCCCCCTCCCCCCAGTTCCTGACATCGAAACAGCGGCTTTCCCCTTTTCCTTGAGACTCAGGAGGGCCCAAACAACCGCCTTTTGCTTTCTCTCCCTCCCACCGTGGGTGGAGGGAAGGGACCCAGCCTTCTTGTTCAGAGGCCCCACCGCCCTCCCCTGAATCAGGCTGAGAAGGAACCAGCCGGCCCTTCCCTCCTCCTGGTTGTTTTCTTTCCCACCCAGTTTATTTTTCGTCTCCCTTCCAGCCCGTCCCTCTGAAGCCATTTTATGAACCGTCATGTGCCACCTGAGCCTCCAGTAAAAACGAAAACAGGCTTTTCTGTGGTCTTGTCTCTGCCTCTTTTCTGTGGAGAATCACTGCTAAGGCCCCGTGGAAGGGGAGGCAGGGCCAGGCCTTGAGCCCTCCTCCTGGCGTCTCTGGCCCGTGAGAGTCCCTTTCCCATCTGTAACCTGGGGCTGGTGTCTCTCCTGCAGGATGAATGGTCTGGAAAGTCCTGAGAGCAGCTCTGGCACTTTCGGCTCCAACTTCCTGCTCATTCGCCGTCGATAAGAGCAGTGACTGGGGGCGCCCAGCAGGCTCGGTGTAGAGCGTGTGACTCTTGATCTCAGGGCCATGGGTTCAGTCCCCATGTCGGGTGTGTGTTTTGTGTTTCTTAAAACCATGACTAGAAACAAGTGGGGGCGGAGTGACTGCCTACGGAGGATTCTTTGGCCTTGAGCTAAGGCAGGGTGAGAGAGACAGCGGGGGGAAGGGGAGCTGTGCGCGCTGTCCAGCCGGTCCTTGGGCACCCCCACGACAGGACGCGCGTCTCGTACGGCGACTTTATGTCTGCATCTCCTATATACACGTCGTACGACAGACCTTTGGTTCCTTCTCCCTGCCCCTTTTCCAGACCTATACAAAAATATCGAAAGGCTCCTCCCACCCCCTGTTTACAGGCCGCCTTTCAAATTCCTCTTTCCCTTAGTTGGTCAAAAGCTTGTGGGTACAACACCCTTCGGGACGGGAGAAGAGACCAGAGCAGGGCCCCCTCTCCCCGCGCGTTGGCCCGTGCTCCCTTCTTGCCCCAGAAGGTTGGGCCCAGAGGGCTGAGCCTGCCAGGAGAGGGGAGCGTAGGCCCTGGGAGGGGGCGTCCTCTGGGAGGGGTCGAAACCGGACCCGCTTGGCCCAGAGTCTATGAGGCAAGAACTCAGAGCAAAGTGCCAGAGGAGGAGGGCGAGTCCGAGGTGGCAGGGGCCACGGCTCCGGTCCTCTCCGCTTCAGTCTGCCCACGAAACGGTCCCCGGGCCTCCCCTCCCTGCAGCCCCCCTTCTCTAGCAAGGGAGCCACGTCTTCCGGAACTGAGGGTGGGGGGTGGGTGGGGTGGGCCACGGAGGAAGGAGGGGGCGAGACGGGAGAACGGCCCACCCTGACGGCCACAGCCTAATCACACCACATCAATAATCCACGAGTCACACGAGGGGAATGAGGCGTTGCCAAGACCGCCCTTCCCTCCAGCTTCCCGACCCCCCCAGGCTGCAGGGGCTCCTCCGCCCTGGAAGTAACAGGGAAGAGAGGGTTAAAGTGCACAGGTGAGGAGGGGGTCTGGGTGGGGGTGGGGGTGGGCGAGAGCACGGCCCTCCCGCCCCTGCCAGGCCCCTCAGTCATTCTCATCGTCCGGCCCCAAGTACTCCAGTTCCGTGCTGGGCTTCACCTCCTGCTCTAAGAGAGAGGGCGTCCGGCGGAAGTCGGCAGAGATCTGGTCAAATGTCCGGCCTCGGGTCTCAGGCACTCTTAGGAAGGTGAAGGTGAAAAAGCAGAGCAGAAGAACCGCGAACAGGAGGAAGACGTATGGACCCATCGCCTCCTGGACAGGCGGAGGAAGAGGTGTTGACGGAGGGGAGGGCGGGGGGGGGGGGGGGGTGGTGCTACACACACAGCAGGTGGTTCCTTCGTGGGGGCAGGGGGAACAACCAGGAATGAGAACGGAGGGAGGAAAGGATTCTCCATTCCCCAGCCTCTCTCAGAATTTTTCGCCGTCTTTACCATGGTGAGGGCCAGAGCGTTTCCGCTCAGCTTGGATCCCCAGCCACCTGCAGTGTGGACGTGAAGCTGGGCGCGTTACTCTGCGGTTACGCCACAGCTCGGAGGCCCTTCTGTCCTTACTCCTTCAGCTCCCTTGTCTCCTTCGACTCTAGTGGAGCAGGTGGTCTTCAGGGCCCACGTGGTCCACCAGAGCGACCCTGGGGCCGGGGATGGG
Organism: Prionailurus viverrinus; assembly: GCF_022837055.1. Lineage (NCBI taxonomy): Eukaryota > Metazoa > Chordata > Mammalia > Carnivora > Felidae > Prionailurus > Prionailurus viverrinus. Next base: position 2,247,074 of record NC_062574.1, on the reverse strand, counting down.
GGTGGGGGGCTGGAGGAAGCAAGGGGGCTGGCGGGGACCTGCCCCACCCTGGCCTACCGGGTAGGAGGTGGGACGGGGGCAGGGCACCTACCGCTATGTACTGGAAACCCATGCCGATGATGAAGTTGCACGTCCAGTTGGAGAAACCAGCCACGGCCATGGCCGCCGGGCGGGGGCCCTGGCTGAACAGCTCAGCCACGATGAACCAGGGGATGGGCCCAGGGCCAATCTCAAAGAACGCCACAAAGCCAAAGATGGCCACGATGGAGACGTAGCTCATGGCTGGAACCCGCTCCTGGGGGACGGGCAAGGAGAGGAAGGAATTCAGGTCCCGTCTTTCTGGATCTTCCTTTGCTCTCAGTGCAGAGAACTGACATCTACCCCTCCCAGCGGCTCACGGAAGAGCCTGCCACCCTAAGTTAGAACAGGTCTTGGAGCATTTCTGACCACTGACATCCAGCTGGCTGCCCAACCGCTACTCCATTCAGGGCAGAGAGAATGTTCTACGTTCTCAGCTATCAAGGTGGTCGCTTCTCCGGGCGCCTGAGTGGCTCAGTCCGTTAAGCGTCTGACTCTTGATTTCGACCCAGGTCGTGATCTCATGGTTCTGTGGGTTCGAGCCCCGCACTGGGCTCTGCACAGACAGCGTGGAACCTGCTGGGGATTCTCTCTCTCCCTCTCGCTCTGCCCTTCCCCTGCTTGCGCTCTCTCTCCCTCTCTCTCTCAAAAAACAAAAAAAAAAAAAAAAAAAAAAAAAAAAAAGAAGAAAAGCTAGTTGGTTCTCTCTTGGTTCTCAAACTGGGTCCTTAGGGATTGTTGTTCCCAAAACTAGACAGTGGCTCTCCTCCCTGGCTGCCAGGGTGCTGCCCGAGCTTCCTCCCAGAGCAGGAAGAGGTGCAGGAACAAAGGGGAACGCGGACCATGGTCCTGGACCCAGAGCTCCTCGGGGCGGTGCCCTCGGGCTGGGCCGCTGGCTCCCTCCCCCTCCCCAGGCCTCACCAGCAGCAGCAAAGCTATGGTCATCAAGATGGCACAGCCACACATCCCCGCCAGGCCCAGGAGGTGGAGGGTCCGACGCCCCGCGCGCTCTACCAAGAACACCTGCGAGGAAGAGTCGCGGCTTGGCAGGGGGCCTCCGGGCACAGGAGTGGGAGGGACTGGGCGGGTGGGGGCTAGTGGGGGACACGAAGGCGATGGTGGGCGCCCGCAGTTACCGAGACCAAGGTGAAGACCGTGTTGACCACGCCGGCCCCTATGGTGGCGTAGGCTGGTCGTCCTACCCCTGCTGTCTCGAAGATGCTGGTTGAATAGTAGAACACCTAGGAGCGGGGGAGAAGAGAAGGGGATGGCAGGGGTGCCCCTCTCCCCCCTGGTGGCCACACCAAGCCCGACCGACCCGAGTTTGAACGCAGGGAGCCTGCGCCCTTCTTCTCCCCTCCTCTTGGGCCGGGCCCCGACCCCTGCCCTTCCCGGAGGCCGCGGCTCGCGTACAGCGTTGATGCCCGAGAGCTGCTGACTCAGCTGCAGCACGACAGCGATGGCCAGGGGCTGCCGGTGGGTGCGGCTGCCCAGGAGCTGGAGCAGGGACAGCGGCCGCTCACGCTCCAGCTTCCGCTTCTCCTCCTTCAGCTCAGCCAGCGCTCCAGACACGTCAGCCCAGCCCGTGAGGCGCTTCAGGCCTGGGGGCGAGGAGGGTGGGGCCTGAGAGGGAGGGCGGGCGGGGAGGGGGGCGGGGAGGGCAGGGAGGGGGACCTGGGGGGGGGGGCCTGGGAGGGCAGCCGAGCAAGGTGGGGCACAGGCTCACTCTTTCTGGCCGGCCCCTCCAGGTTCCGGCTGATGTAGAGGTATCGGGGGCTTTCCGGGCACAGGGGCAGTAGGACCAGCTGCAGGAGGGCAGGCAGCACCGTGATGCCCAGCAGTAGTGGCCACAGGGTGGCCGTGCCCAGCATGGAGTCCAAGCCCAGCACCTGAGGAACGAGGGTGGGAAACGGGACAGGCCATTCAGCCCGGAGCCCCACCCAGCCCCCCGCCCCCCCGCCTAGCCACTCATAAGGCCTGGCCCGGTCACCTGGGCGATCAGAATGCCAATGACGATGGCCAGTTGGTTGAGCGTCCCCAAGGCGCCCCGCAAGTGAGTGGGGGCGATCTCCCCCACGTACATGGGCACCAGCCCCGACGTGAGCCCTGGGCAGAGGGGAGAAGAGAGGGCTGAGGGCAGCTGGCCACTCCCTCCTGCAGGTTCAGCGATGGTGAACGGACAAGATAGCAGGGCACTGGGCAGGGCCATGGCGCCCGTCGGTACCTGAGTAGGCGCCGATGAGGAACCGTCCGAGAATGAGCATCTCGTAGGACGCAGCAACATTGGCCAGGCCCATGAGGGTGCCCCCCAGCACCGCCAGGATGTTGTTGACCAGCATGGCCCTCTTCCTGACGGGCAAAGAGTGGGGCTGGAAGTTAGGGTGCCATGCTGTGACCCCTGGTCCTGTCCCTCACCCCTGCCCTCCAGGCCCATACCTTCCCAGCCACTGAGAGACGACACCAATGAGGAAAGAGGAGATCATGCCGCCCACAGAAAAGATGGCCACGGACAGAGCCCAGAGGGTGGTGAGGGTGCCTGGTGGGATGGAGCTGGGTCCCTCCGGCCCCTGCCTCCCCAGCCACGTCTCATTGTAGCTCTGTTCAATCACCTGGGGGGACAGCGTAAGAGTGAGTGCCTGCAGAGGCGTCTCCCTCTGCTGTCCCTTGCTGTCCCCTGCCCTCCTTGTTTAGACAGTCCACACCGTGCCAGCCACAGACCCCTCACCTTCTGCGGGGCATTGATGACCCCAATGTTATAGCCAAACTGGAGGGAGCCAAGCACAGCAGAGAACACGGCGAGGACCAGGGTCCCAGTTACTCGCTGCCGTGGGGGCTCCCCGTCCTGGGTAGGCAGAAGAAGAGACGAGGCATGTCACACAGAATCATGCTTCCTTTCTTTCCTCCAGGGGCCCGGGCCCAGCCGGAGCTTTAAGATGCTGGGTTCTATCCAACATGTTGGGTGAGGGAAGCTGGGCCATATTAGGAATAGAGCAAAGATCTCAGTGTAAACAGTACTGGGAAGAACCCAACAGTGATCAGCCATGAAAAAGAAAAACACCAAAACTGGGTCTTTGGGTCCAGCAAGCTGAGAAATGTTTGAGGACCTCGGGCCTCACCATTCCTCTGTGACCTTGGGACAGGCTTGGCCTTAAGACTTGAGTTGGAATTTGGGTGACCTTGGGTGAGTCCCTTCCCCACTCTGAGCCTAGGTTTCCACTGGGTTGGGGGGGGGGCGGGTAGGGGTGATGTTGCCTGCTTTGCCTACCTGTCAGTAAAAGTCAGAAAGTCAAAGTCAAGTGTTAACAGTATTCCGGACACTGCTGGGTTGATAAAGCGAAGTGGGCCTTATCATCCGCCTCTGCCCTCTTTCCTCTCCCCCTCTGGGGGCTCCCTCAGCGGGCTCCCGGAGGCGCCCAACAGGCTCAACAAAAGACAATTCCAAAAAGGACATCGCGGTCATTCCTCCCCGCATATGGCCCTTGGGGTGGCCTTCTCTGTCCCCGCCCCGGCCTCCCTTCCCCCTCCAGGCTCCGACGAAGGGCGGGGGGCCGTGCCTGGCTTCTGCCTGGGGGAGCCAGGCCCAGGGGATGGGGGCGGGAAGGTGGTGTGAGGGGCGGTGGCGGTGGTGGCCGCTCGCTGGCGGTACGGAGTGTCTCTAAGCGGAAACCTGAGCTGGGGGAGGGGGGGGGCTGACACTCCCCTCAGCCCCTCCACCAACCGTGGGGCTGAGGGAAAGTTCAGCGTCCTGGAGGACGGCCAGGGGTGGGGGTGGGGGCCCACGGAGAGCCTCCGGTCCTCGAAAAACTTCCCGAGAGAGCCGGGACAGACGGACAGCTCCAGGAGGGCACGGCTCGCCTGGATCTGCTTTCTCAAGCTGGATCGAGGGCAGGGTGTCCCCGATCCCGGCGCAGCGCGCCTCGTACTGGAGAAGGGAGCGAACCCTGGACTCGGGAAATCCAGTGGTGGCCCGTGTCCCCGAACTGTCCCCGAGACCCACTCAGCCTCTTGGAAGGACTGGAATCCGACAGTCACGGGTTGCCCCGCAGGGGTATAAATAGCCAGGCCCCCACCCCCACCCCCACCCTCCCCCCTGCGCCTGCGCAGGGACCGCCCCCTAGCTGACCCCAAAGGCGACCCCAGCCCGAGAAAGAGGACCCTGTGCCCCCGTCCCGCCCCCTCATGCTGAACCCTACTTCGGAGCCGATCTGTTGGAAACCCGACGGCATCTTGTCTCAAGAACCGGAGGCGCAGGAGCAGCAGTTAACGGGGAGGCGACTGGGGGTCGGCGGTCCCGGACTGGCGGGCCGAGGGCGCGGGGCGACGGGCGTCCCGGAGCGACCGCGCGGAGGGCGAGCCTGGCGGGACCCACTGCCGCCAGCCAAGGATGCAGAGAGCGGCAGGGCTCCCCGGGATCTGGCGCAGCGGGGCTGGGGGGAGAGACCCGAAGAGCCCCCGCGGCCCCCACGGGCCACGCCCTTCGCAGCACCCATTGGCCAGGAGCCCGCACACCCCAGAAGGCCACGCCCCTCCCTAAGCCTTGTGTTCAGAATTTGGCACCGGGGAGCGGGTGGGGCCGGCGAGACCACGCCTCCCCGACGTGCCCGACGGGACACGCCCCGCGGGTTCCCGCCCGCCTCCCGCGGGCAAGTTTGGAGACTGGGTCCCAGGACACAGCGGCCCCGCCCCGCCGCGTGCGGAGACTCCGCCCCGCAGCCGGGGTTGGGGCCGAAGAGGCGACTTGGGTGCCCTGCGCCGCGGGTTGGGACCGCGGGGTCCGGGAGGAGGGGATGCGGCAGGTAGGCTGGGCCGGGAGACAAGTCTGGCGGCCCGACGCAGCGCGCGCGAGGTGGCGCGCGGGGTGGCTGGGGAGCAATGGCCTGGAGTAACCCCCCCGCGGCTATTTTTAGCTCCCACGTTGGGAGATGCCAAATGTCAGGTCCCGGGTGTCCCGGCCTGTCCCGGGCGGGGGAGGGCAGGGAGATGGAGCCTTAAAGGGTCCGAGGCGCGCTTCCCACGCGGGGACGGCCCGGGTGGGAGGAGGGGGACAGGAAATTCCGCTCCTAGAGGGTGGCGTGTGTGGGCCTGGAGGTCCTCCTTCCGTGCACCCCTGCACCTATCTGGCCCTCCCCCTACAGCCGTCCCGCACACTGGCTCCTGGAGGCGGCCTGAGGGACAGCTGTTCACACCAGTCACGCCACCAGCCTGAGGTTCCCGAGCCGCCACCAGTGTGCCGGCCGCGTGGACGACTTGGACACGCTCTCCAGAGGCCGCTCCGGGTCTGAACCCCCAGCCAGGAGGGCGCGACCTAGTGTTGGCGCGCCGCGCGTTCCGCGGAACGCGCGGCGCAGCCCTCGGGTCCCCGAAGCGCGGGGCTGTAGCACCACCTGCGGGGCGAGCGAGGATCCGCAGCGGATCCGGGCACAGTCGTCTCTGGCCCCCCTTTCCCTCTCAGGTCCGCCTCGGAAAGGCTTCGTTACATCCAGCCCAGGCCTCCTTCGGGAGCTCCGGACCCCAGTATTCAGCTACCGCCTGCGCCGGGCGGCTCGCATCATCAGCATGCCCACACCCGCTCTTCCTTCTGACCTCTTCATCCCAGTGGATGGTCCCGTTGCCCACCCTGTCACTCCTGGGGGGATCCCGGAGGTCCTGCTTGCTTCCTCCTCCCTTGCCCCTTCCCCTCCTCCCCTTCCCGCCTCCCGCCTTTATCCGGTGCGTTACCAGCTTTGGTGCGCTGACCTCCTAAATTTCACATTCATCAGATTTTCTCCACCTGCCTTGCTGCCGCCTTGGTCCAGACCACCATTAACCTCCTGCTCCTTACTTTCCCTGCCGCGGAGGACGGCGCTCAAGGCAAAAAGTTCAACCTCATCACTCCTGCCCCCAAACTCTCTGGTTCCTTGTTGCCCCCACGTCAGATTCAAACCCCTTTTCAGAGTGAAAACTCCTGCTTTTCTTATCTCTGCCTCACCTTCCCTTCTTTTCCCTCGTCTTCTAGGCAATACCTAACCCCTTGGTGGTGGTGGTTGTTTTTAAGCTTATTGATTTATTTTGTGAGAGTGAGCACAAAGTGGGGCAGGGGCAGAGAAAGAGAGGCAGAGAGAGAATCCCAAGCAGGCTCTGAATTGTCAGTGCAGAGCCCATAGGGGGGCTGGAACTCACAGACCGGGAGATCATGCCCTGAGCCGAAATTGGATGCTTAACCCACTGAGCCACCCAGGGGCCCGGTACCTGACTCTTTGTACCCAGAACACATGGTGTCATTTCTATCCTGAGTGCCTTTGCTGTACGAATCTCTCAATCTGGAAAACCAGAAGACTTCTGTTCACCCTTCAAAAAATGCCCACCTCCTCTCTGAAACCTTTCTTGGCCTTCCTCTGGGGGGCGGGGGTAGAGAAAGAAAGCCTCGTGTCCTCAGCGTAGTAGATTGTCATTTGTTTTCTTCCCTCTGTACTTAAGCCTTGAGCATAGAAGTTCACCTTGTTTCCCTCTGTGCTCCCAGCACCCAGCCTTAGTGGCGGGCACTCAGTACATGTTGAATGAATGAATGAATGAATGAATGAATGTCTGGCCCTATGGCCAAGAGCACAGGCTGGAGAGCCGGCACAAAAGAGGGAACTATCAGGGGATTGGCTCCACCTATCTGGCCAAGGGGGCACAGATGAAGAACTAAAGTGTCAACATTGAGGAGTACCAATCCTTTAGGAGCCGAAAGGAGCAGAGGCCATTGATAGAAGCAGGGAAGGGCCGACGAGGAACCAGAGACTCGGGGATGCTACAAGGGGAGGAGGGGAAAAGCCAAGCAAGGTGCCTAGAACAGAGGGGTTAAAGGGGGGCGCAGACTGGGGGCAGATGGAAAGTCAGTGTAGCAGGTGAGGTTCTGGGCTCCGTTCTATGAGGGCACATTCCTGCTCTCATTCAGATGCTGTGTTTCCGGTGCTTCTCAGCGACCCTTCTAGACAAGAGAGAAGTCAGGAGAGCTGGGAGGGAGAAAGAAAGGTGGTCTGGAAGGTGAGCAAGGGGTTGTTGATAGAAGATGGAAGGAGAGGAGAGACACATGACATTGGGGGGGGGGCTTTACATCGGAGCGCACACACGCGCGTGCGTGTGTGCGTGTGTGTGTGTGTGTGTGTCTTGCTTCTTGATAGACAGCTGTAGCCCTTCCCAAACTCTGCCCTCTGCCACGGGGAGTTCATCCCTGCAGGCTTTTGTTTCCAAAGCTCCTGTGACCACTGCCTTCTGGCTGGGTTCAGCCCGTGATGGGTAAGCGATGGAGGTGGGAGGGGGCAGGAGAAAGCCAGGACGCCCCCGCCCCCCCGCCACACACACACACACACACACACACACACACACACACACACACTACCTTCTGCTCCTACTTCACAGGACCATTTGGCTTCCAGTTTCTGGAAGGCAACCTGGATTCCCAAGCTTCAGCAATGCCGTCTCCCCTGTTCGCTCCTTCGCTGCATTTTGTCTATAGATCAGGGTCTGAGGTGCAGAGGATTGAATTAATGACACAGTTCTTGGTGCATTGTCTGTGTTGATTGATGTCTTGTTTTTATTTTATTTTGAAATGTTTATCTTTACTTTTGAGAGAGAGAGAGAGCGCGTTCGAGCAGGGGAGGGGCAGAGAGAGAGGGGAACAGAGGATCCGAAGCAGGCTCCAGGCTCCGAGCTGTCAGCACAGAGCCTGATGCGGGGCTCGAACTCACAAACTGTGAGATCATGACCTGAGCCCAAGTTGGATGCTCAACCCACTGAGTCACCCAGACGCCCCATACGTCTTGTTTTTATTTTAAAAGCTATTCTCTTTTGGGGCGTCTGGCTGACTCAGTTGGCACAGTATGTGACTCTTTTTTTTTTTTCAATGTTTTTTATTTATTTTTTGGGACAGAGAGAGACAGAGCATGAACGGGGGAGGGGCAGAGAGAGAGGGAGACACAGAATCGGAAACAGGCTCCAGGCTCTGAGCCATCAGCCCAGAGCCTGATGCGGGGCTCGAACTCCCGGACCGCGAGATCGTGACCTGGCTGAAGTCGGACGCTTAACCGACTGCGCCACCCAGGCGCCCCAGTGACTCTTGATCTCAGGGTTGTGAGTTCAAGCCCCACGTTTGGGCATAGAGCTTACTTAAAAAAAAAAAAAAAAAGGAAAACAAAACTTTTTTTGGATTCACAACCCATTTCCCTTTGTCCTCCCTCAAAAGGCAGCCATTCCAATGCATTTCATGCTCACTTGTGTTTGTGCTCTTGCAAAACATCAGTTGTTTTCTGTGCAAACATTTCTTTATTTTTATTTTTTGACAAATCCTATTTTATTATTTATTTTATTTTATTTTTTATTTTCTTAAACTTACATCCAAAGTAGTTAGCATATGGTGCAGCGATGATTTCAGGAGTAGATTCCCTAATGCCCCTCCCCCACTTAGCCCATTCCCCCCCCACACACCCCCTCCAGCAACCCTCAGTTTGTTCTCCATATTTCTGAGTCTCTTCTGTTTTGCCCCTCTCCCTGTTTTTATATTATTTTTGCTTCCCTTCCCTGTGTTCATCTGTCTGTGTCTTAAAGTCCTCATATGAGTGAAGTCCTATGATTTTTGTCTTTCTCTGATTTCACCTAGCATAATACCCTCCAGTTCCATCCACGTAGTTGCCAATGGCAAGATTTCATTCTTTTTGATTGCCGAGTAATACCCCATTGCATATATATGCCTCATCTTCTTTATCCATTCATCCATCGATGGACATTTGGGCTCTTTCCAGACTTTGGCTCTTGTCGATAGTGCTGCTGTAAACATGGGGGTGCATGTGTCCCTTCGAAACAGCACACCTGTACCCCGTGGATAAATGCCTAGTAGTGCAATCGGCGGGTCGTAGGGTAGTTCTATTTTTAGTCTTTTGAGGAACCTCCATGCTGTTTTCCAGAGTGGCTGCACCAGCTGGCCTTCCCGCAAACATTTCTAATTTATGTAAATAGCATCTTGTTATATATTTCATTCTGATCCTACTTACTGACCAGAAGCACTGTGGTTTTTTTTTTTAGTTTATTTATTTTGAGAGAGAGAGAGAGAGTGTGTGTGTGTGAGAGAGAGAGAGAACACGAGTGGGGGAGGGAGAGAGAGAGAGAGAGACAGAGAGAGAGAGAGAGAATCCCAAGCAGGCTCCCTGCGGTCAGTGCCACTCGGGACTCGATGACCTGAGCCAAAATGACGAGTCCCATGCTTAACCGACTGAGCCCCCCAGGTGCCCTTGTAAGCACCATGGTTTCCGTCCTCCTTCATGCTCTGTCTGATGCGTGGGGGCTCCACGGTGTCACTCACGCCACGTGTAGTTGCTCGAGGTCCCGCTGATGAACACCCAAGTCACCTGCGGTTCCCAAACGCAACAAAAGAATGTGTCAACGCACATTTCCTACCCGGCTTGTTACCGCTTCCTGTGAGAACTTCTCTGGGAGAGACATCGCTGCCTGTCCGTATGTCTATTATTAATTATATCTGTCTACACAAGTGGAATTTCTGAGTCATAGGGCATACTTACACCTACTTTGACTAAGTACCACCAGCTTGCTCTGAAGACTGACTGTCCCGGGCTCCGCGTCCATCAGCAGTGCGAGAGGCTTCTGTTACCACCCCAGCCTCTCAGCAAACGGCTAGATGCAGCGCAGTTAGGCGTATGGACCCTGGGGAGCGCCTGGGGGGCTCAGTTGGTTGAGCGCCTGACCTCGGCTCAGGTCTGGATCTCACGGTCTGTGAGTTCGAGCCCCGCGTCGGGCTCTGTGCCGACAGCTCGGAGCCCGGAGCCTGCTTCGGATCCTGTGTCCCCTTTCTCTCTGCCCCTCCCGGGCTCATGCTCTGTCTCTCTCTCAAAAACAAATAAACATGAAAAAAAAAAAAAAAGTATGGACTCTGGGCTCACACTCCCTGAGTTTGAGTGCCCTTACCAACTTGCTAACTTTGCCCTTGGGAAAGTTACCTAAGTTCTTTGTGTCTTATATACCTCATCTGTAAAACAAGAAAGGAGATAATAATAGCATCTACATCTTAGGGTTTTAATGAAGGGGAATAATGAAACACTCATATGGTGCTTACAGTGGGTCGAACCCAGTTATGTTTTTGTTTTTGTTTTTTTAACGGCTTTATTGAGGTATAATTCACAAACAATAAACTGCACATATTTCAAATGTACAATTTGGTAAGTTTTGACCGATGTCCACACCCATGAAACCATCCCCGTCATCAAGAGAGTGGACATATCCATCATCCCCTGGGGTTTCCTTTACCTCTTTGTAATCCCTCCCTACAGCCCTTTCCACCCACCCCTGTAGGTAGCCAGTGCCAGTCTTTCTAGAACACTTTGCATTTTCTGGAATTTTATGCAAACGGAGACATACAGGATGTGTGGGGGTCTGGCTTCTTTCACTACATAATTATTTTGAGATTCATCCATGCTGTTGTGTATCTCAAGAGTTCATTCCTTTCTGGGGCGCCTGGGTGGCTCAGTCGGCTAAGTGTCTGACTCTTGGTTTCGGCTCAGGTCATCATTTCCCTGTTTGAGAGTTCGAGCTCCGAATCAGACTCTGTGCTGACAGTGAGGAGCCTGCTTGGGATTCTTGCTATCTTCCTCTCTGTCTGCCCCTCCTCCGTTCACGCTCACGCGCTCTCTAAAGAAATATTTTTTTCAACATTTATTTATTTTTGGGACAGAGAGAGACAGAGCATGAACGGGGGAGGGCAGAGAGAGAGGGAGACACAGAGTCGGAAACAGGCTCCAGGCTCTGAGCCATCAGCCCAGAGCCCGACGCGGGGCTCGAACTCACGGACCGCAAGATCGTGACCTGGCTGAAGTCAGACGCTTAACCGACTGCGCCACCCAGTCGCCCCTAAAGAAATATTTTTTTTAATTGGATTTTGCTGGTAATATATAAAATTATTTATTCTGGAAACAACTGATGTCTTTATAATGTGAAGTCACCGCATTTATAAGCGCAGGGGCGGTTTCTCTATTCTTCCAAGTTATCTATGTCCTTTATTTGAATTAAACTGGTTTTTTTCTCCCACTGAGGTCTTGTCAATACTTGGTTAATTCCTAGGCGCTTTATAATTTTGATGCAAATCGAATTTTACATTGTATTTTCCAGTTGGTTATTACTGGTGTAGCAAAATGCTAGCAATTTGTTTTGTTTTGTTTTTTGTAGCTGCATCTCGCATACAGCAACCTTGCTGAAACTAATTACTAACAGTGTCTCTCGATTCTATTCCTTTTTTTTTTTTTTTTTTTTTTTTTTAAGGGAGAGAGATAAGGAGCAGGGAGGAGGGGAGGAGAGAGAGGGAGACAGAATCCCAAGCAGAACGTGCTGTCAGCGCAGAACCTGACGCGGGGCTCGAACCCACAAACCGTGAGGTCACGACCTGAGCCGAAATCAAGAGTTGCATGCTCCACCAGCCGAGCCCCCCCCCGGGCGCCCCTCCATTCGCTTTTCTAAGGATATAGTTATAACATCTGCAAATCAGTTTCATTTTGTCTCTTTCAATCATTGCACCACCTCCTTCTTTTATTTCTTTGTAGTAGCAGCAATCAAGACATCCAGAACTCGGTCCAAACAAAAGCGGTAACAGTGACTTTCTTTATCCTTTTCCCCGAAAATAAAAGAGGTGAGCCTGATACTTTTTCACGAGGTCTAAGAATGTCCTTTCTAATCTCTGTTTGCTAGAAGTTCTTGTCATCGGTAGGTGTCGAACCTCATCTTTCTCTTCCGGCGGTCCCAGGCCCCTCCCAGCCGACCAGCTCGTGTTCCCAGGTATCTCGCTCCCTTCTCTTCGTGGGGAGAGACCTCCACACCATCCACCCCCGGTTTTCCACTAACGCCCAAGCCTTTTGCGTTTAACTCTTCTTACGACCCAATTTACATCCGGGCTCGAACACCTGAAGCACTCTCGTGCCAACACCTCAAACTCCTTCCTCTCCTTAGCAAAATCCCAACCGTGGTCAAGTCCAATCATCCGTCTACTAGTTCCCTGTACCCAACTGTTTACTGGAGGCTACCAGAGCTAAACAGCCACAGCGACGCTGCCTGGCCACGGTTTAAATCGGTGGCTCTTCGCCGGGACCCATTTTGCCCCTCTCGTCACCCCGACATCCCGCCACGTCTGGAGCCATTTTGGATTGTCACCTTGGGGCTCAGCGGAGGGCTCTCCTGGCATCTAATCAATAGAAGTCAAAGATGTTATGCTAAATATCCTATAATGAACAGGACAGTCACCTGCAACAAAGAGTTATCTGGCCCCAAAGGTCAATGGTGCTGAGGTTGAGAGCTCCTGCTTTAAAATTAGTACCATATGGGGCGCCTGGGTGGCGCAGTCGGTTAAGCGTCCGACTTCAGCCAGGTCACGATCTCGCGGTCCGTGAGTTCGAGCCCCGCGTCGGGCTCTGGGCTGATGGCTCGGAGCCTGGAGCCTGCTTCCGATTCTGTGTCTCCCTCTCTGTCTGCCCCTCCCCCGTTCATGCTCTGTCTCTCTCTGTCCCAAAAATAAATAAAAACGTTGAAAAAAAATTAAAAAAAATAAAATAAAATTAGTACCATAGGAGCACGTGGGTGGCTCAGTTGGTTAAGTGCCTGATTTGGGCTCAGGTCATGATCTCACGGTTTGTGGGGTCGAAACCCACGTCGGGCTCTGGGCCGACAGCTCAGAGCCTGCATCCTGTTTTGGATTCTCTGTCTCCCTCTCTCTCTGCCCATCTCCTGCTCACATTCCGTCTCTCCGAAAAATAATTAAACGTTAAAGACAATTAAAAAAAAAGAAATGAGGGGCGCCTGGGTGGCGCAGTCGGTTAAGCGTCCGACTTCAGCCAGGTCACGATCTCGCGGTCCGAGAGTTCGAGCCCCGCGTCAGGCTCTGGGCTGATGGCTCGGAGCCTGGAGCCTGTTTCCGATTCTGTGTCTCCCTCTCTCTCTGCCCCTCCCCCGTTCATGCTCTGTCTCTCTCTGTCCCAAAAATAAATAAACGTTGAAAAAAAAATTAAAAAAAAAAAGAAATGAATACTACAAAATCGCAAAGGGGCAACCCACACAGGGTCTCTCGGCCCTTTCCACTTTCTTCACCCAACATGGTTTTCTCTTGGCTGGTTCCTTGCTAGTCACTTCCTAGAAAGGTCTCCCTCCAGTGGACCCAATCTCCTCACATTGCCCTGTTTTATTGCCTTGATAACATGTGGCATCTTGTTTATGCCTTTATTGTCTGCTTCCTCCCTCTAGCATCCGAGTGACCCGAGGAGGGCAGTGTCCTCATCTGGGTCGCTCCAGCTGTACGTCCGGAGCAACGTCTGGAGCCATTTATACGGGCCCTCGGGAAACACTTGTTGAACCAGTGGATGAAAACATCGTTCATTTGTAGTTTATTTTTTCATTCATTCATCAAATATTTATTGGCGATAAACCCGGAGGCATCGACAGGGGAAGACTGACACTGAGTAAATAGGCACACGAGTAAATAGTTTCTGTGATAAGAAGTCGTGCAGTTAAAGCACCAAGTAGCGGTGAGTGAACACATCCACCGAGGGATATGACTCAGTCTGGGGCGGGGTGGTCAGGTCAGGCTTCCCAGGAGAAGCGAGGCTCCAGCTGATTGCTGAAGGATGAGTCGGATGCGTCGGTCAGCAGGGTGGGGGAAGGAGGGGAGGGGACAGGGACAAGAGCATCCAGGCGTAGAGAACAGAGTGTGTGAAGGAATAGTAAAAGAGATACACGTGGGGAGCAGAGAGAGGGCTCGTATGGCCGAGGCACAGTCCGGCGAGCCACACACGGCATTTATTTTGCCAAGCCCAGTGTAGCAACACTGGAGCGAGGAGAGACATTGGAGGCTTTTAAGGATTTTGTTTCATTTTTATTTTTTTTTCTTTTTTTTTTTTTTTTTTTTTTTTTTTAAATTTTTTTTTTCAACATTTATTTATTTTTGGGACAGAGAGAGACAGAGCATGAACGGGGGAGGGGCAGAGAGAGAGGGAGACACAGAATCGGAAACAAGCTCCAGGCTCTGAGCCATCAGCCCAGAGCCTGACGCGGGGCTCGAACTCACGGACCGCGAGATCGTGACCTGGCTGAAGTCGGACGCTTAACCGACTGCGCCACCCAGGCGCCCCTCATTTTTATTTTTTTAAGTGTATTTATTGAGAGAGCGAGAGACAGAGAGAGAGCGCGCGTGCACGCAGGCACGGGCGCCAGGAAACGAGTAGGGGAGGGGCAGAGAGAGAGAGGATCAGGCTCAGCGCCGTCAGCTCAGAGCCCGGCATGGGGCTCGAGCTCACGAACCGTGAGATCAGGCCCTGAGCCAAAATCAGACACTTAACCAACTGAGCCACCCAGGTGCCCCCTGCTTTAAGGATTTTAAACAGAAAGTAACGGGACCCAAGTCTGAAACAAACAAACCAGTTCACTTCCGGAGAATAGATTTCAAAAGGACAAGCGGGGAAACGGGGCTGTCGGTTTGGAGGCAGCTGGGGTGGGCAGGCAAGAGGCAGATGGGGCGGGTCGGCCTGAGGTGTGGCAGTGAGCTTGCACACAAGCTGGATATACTTCCGTAATGAGAAACATAACATTTTGGAGCTGGAAAGCACCTTAAAAAACAAAACAAAACAAAACAAAACAAAACAAAACAAAAAAACCCAACTCGGGGCACCTGGGTGGCTCAGTTGGTTGGGCTTCTGACTCCTGATTTTGGCTTAAGTCACGATCTCACTCTTGTGGGTTCGAGCCACATCGGGCTCTGGGCTGACAGTGTGGAGCCTGCTTGGGATTCTCTCTCTCTCTCAAAATAAATTGTAAGAAAAAACGATAGGTTAAAAAAAACAACAACACCTCACCATGAATCAAAAAAGAAGAGCCTTACAGAGAAATGTTTGAGAGGAGGAAGAAAAATGGGAAATGTGGGAGAGTGGAGGGAAAAAATAGACACGGAGAGGGGGCTGGAAACATGTGGGTCTGGGAGCGGAGAGGTGGGTGGGGAGGACTCCGGGCAAGGGGGCAGCAGAGTGGCGCTGCGGGGCGCGGGGGCAGGGAAGGGGCTGGGAGGTGGACTCCGGAGGGAGGAAGCCCTGCATGACAGAGAGGGTGCACAGAGTCAGGTCCAGGCTCAGAAAGAAGGAAAGGGAAATGTGTGTAAGACGGGAGGGAAGGAGAAAGTGGAGTACAGGTTTGGAAAGTCTCCAAGGGAAGGGAGCGACAGGTGTGGCCAAGAATGTCACCTAGGCCTGACCCCGCTCCCCACCCTCTGCTGACTTCTGGCCTCAGTGCTTTCTTCCTTTTGCTAGGAAGGACCCTCGTCGCAGGTGGGGGATAGTGACCCCCTAGAGGTGGGGTGCCAAGGGTCCAGGCAGGTCAGGGATAGGGATTGGAATGGACTGCCAAGAAGACGGGGCTGTGGAGGCCGGGGCCTGGGAGCCAGGTGTCAGCTGGAGGGCGGGACAGGAGGGTGGCGGCCAGGGGGCCCGGGGCGTCGGGGTGCTGCTGGGCTGGTGGCTCTGGGAATGCAGACTCCAAGGAGGCTGCTGAAGGGGGGCAGTTCTGAGGGACTGGAGCTAGGGTTCTCCAAGGTGGGGACGCTTAGGAGAGCCGACTGAAGAAAAGGAAGAGCAGAGGGGTGGGGACGAAAGTAGGGCAGGACAAAGAGCGCCTAGAGTAGAAACCAAGAGTCCCAGCGGAGGGGAGGGGCGGGGGGGCGGAACCGAGGGGCCCAGGGTGTCCCCCGCTGGGGAGGATGCACCTGCCCGGGAGAGGAGAAGGGGCATCCCGCTGCCCAGGGAAGTCCAGTCTGGAGGGGCTGACTCCAAGCTGGGAACTCCGGAGAAGCCGCCGCCTCCTCCCTACCCGCAATCCAAGCCGGGCAGGAGAAGGGGCGTGACCCTGGGGCTCAGGTTTCTTCCTCTTCACCTGGGCAAGGAGGGGTGGGGGCCAGGACTTCCGGCTCAGGTGAGTGTCCCTTCGGTGACGTCAGGTCACCCTCGGCCGCCCTCCGGTCCCGCCTCCCCCCCGCGCTCCCGGTGCCCGCGGGGGCGCGCCCCTGACGCCCTACATATACTCAGGTGCGCCGCACCTGTCCGCCCGCACCTGCCCGCTCACCGCCGAGCCACCGGGAACTGCAGCCTCAGGCCGACAGCCCAGGGCACTTTGGGGGCTTCCAGTACCCAGGACCGCGCGCACACCGCCCCTCCGCCTTCCGTCTGGGTAGGGTCGCGGAGAACGCCGGAGGGGACCGCCTGGCCTTCGCGGGATCGCTTTTTCGACCACCAGTCCCCGGGCGTGGCCTGATCCTTCTGTGAGACCCTTGCCCCGCCGGAAGGATCGATTTGTGTGTGTGTGTGTGTGTGTGGCTTTTTTGTTTTTTGGTGTTTTTCTCGAGTGACAAAAAGATCTGCAGTCACTTGACCCCAAACTTCTCTTCGGGTGACTCGTCTCTTTCTGTGGGGCTGCCCCCCCGAGGTGGGTTTGCTTTACCGCAGGGTCGCCCGCCCGGCGTCCCCAGGCTCTTCCGAGGGCGAAGATGGCCAATTCGGGCCTGCAGCTGCTGGGCTTTGCCTTGGCCCTGCTGGGCTGGGTGGGCCTGGTGGCGGCCACCGCCATCCCGCAGTGGCAGATGAGCTCGTACGCGGGCGACAACATCATCACGGCCCAGGCCATGTACAAGGGGCTGTGGATGGACTGCGTCACGCAGAGCACCGGCATGATGAGCTGCAAGATGTACGACTCGGTGCTCGCCCTGCCGGGTAAGGCCGCGGGGCCGACGGGGCGGACGCGCCCAGGGAACGAGGGCGCCGGGCGGGGTGCGGGGCAAGGGCGCGAGCCCCGACGCCCGGGGTTGCCGGGGAGCAGGACGCGGAAGCGGCCGGACCGGGCCGGGGGCGGGGTGGTGGGGGCTGCACGTCGGCTGCGCTCCACCCCCCCCCCCCCCCCCCCCGGCCGAGCCTCCCCGGGTCTCGGCGCCCGGCGGCCCAGCCCCCTCTAGGCCTCTCCTACCCCCGCCGCCCTGCGCGGCTGGCGGCCTCCGTCTCCCGCCCTTTTCTCTCGGACAAAAGGCGGCGCGGGGCGGAGGGCGCTGGGTCCGCGGAGGAGCCGTGCGCGCCGTCAGACGAGGGCCGCCGCCTGCGGCCTGTAATCTTATCGGCCGATTAGCCGAGGCCACAGAGCCGGTGGCCGCGATAGTGGGGGTCAGGGCTGGGCCGCGGGCCGAGATCTGCGGCCCGTGCGGGGGCTCCGGCCGCCGCCGCCGCCCCTCTCCGCGGGGCCCCTTCCTCCCTGCCCCCCTCTCCCCAGCCGGGGCGGTTTCGCCGAAACCCTCGCGCCCCGGGCGGGTCCTAGGGCAGAAGGAGGGCGGGGCGGAGCGGCAAGGCCGCGGAGCCGGGAGGGGGCGGGATCCACCCGGCGCTGCGCGGGGCTTGGACGCCCAAGGGGCCCCAGCCCAGCGACCCGCGTCTCCAGGAATGAGGGCGTCCTTCCCCCTTCCCCGCAGCGGCCATACAGGCCACCCGAGCCCTCATGGTGGTGTCCCTGGTGCTGGGCTTCCTGGCCATGTTCGTGGCCACGATGGGCATGAAGTGTACAAGCTGCGGGGGAGACGACAAAGTGAAGAAGGCCCGGATAGCCATGACCGGAGGCATCGTTTTCATCGTGGCAGGTGAGCAGCAGGCCCAAGGAGGGCCCAGCGCCTCTCTTCTCCGGTCGTAGCGTGGAGGCGTGCAAGGTGCCGGCCTGGGGCCTCCTAACACGCCAGTCTTTCTCTCCCCCAGGTCTTGCTGCCTTGGTAGCTTGTTCCTGGTATGGCCACCAGATTGTCACAGACTTTTATAACCCGTTGGTCCCCATGAATCTGAAGTAAGTATGGGAGCCCGGCCTCCTACAGGGGCGACAGTTCCGGATCCCCCTCCAGGAAAGGCAGCGTTTCTGACCCTAACCCCCTCTCTCCATAGGTACGAGTTCGGTCCTGCCATCTTCATTGGCTGGGCGGGGTCGGCTCTGGTCATCCTGGGAGGCGCCCTGCTCTCTTGCTCCTGTCCCGGGAGTGACAGCAAAGCTGGGTACCGTGCACCCCGCTCCTACCCCAAGCCCAACTCTGCCAAGGAGTATGTGTGAGCCGGGGGCCCCCTGGCCCGGCCTGGCGGCCTATGGTGTGCCCGGGGACCTGAACCGGCCTGGGGCAGAGCTCGGCCTGTGGGCGGGATGCGGAGACAGACAAGCCCCGCCACCCCGCTCGCGCGCCTTGTACAGTTCCCCCGAGGGGGTTGGGTGAGGGACGCAAAAAGAGGAGGGTGTGCTTTTTGTACAGGAATAAAACCGTATGTTTTGGAAAGGAGGCTTTTTTCCCCTCCCCCTTCAGGGTCTCTGCTTTCTTTCAACCCAGATCCTTGCAGGGAACCCGGCACCTTTAAGTGTATCTGCTTCAGTTTAAAACAACACACCCTGAGCGCTATCGGGGTGCAAGGCCCTCCCTGTGGCACCGTTGTCACTTGGGCCCCAACGCTAGGGACTCTCCAAGACTCAGGTGCCTGGCTTCCCTGCCTCTTCCCACGCAGTCCCTCCCACTGCCAACTCCCGCTTACACAGCTAGCAAAGTTTCTTTTTTCGTAAAAAAATAGATTTTATTAGGCTGGGAAGGGAGGCGTCTCTGTTCCCTCACCTTCCCCTCTGCCCCTTCCCACGTTTTGTCCCGCCTGGAAGCTACTCCCTGACTCGGGGGTCACGAGGCAGGACCTCCGCACACAGGGAACACAGGTAGGGCAGGGTAAGGCCGCCGCAAACAACGAAAGGATGGTTACGCGTCCAAGGTCTCTCTCCCCCCTCCCCAGTACAGGCTAGTCAAGGCTCCCCGTCAAACATCCAGGTCACCATCTGGGTCTTCTGGGTCCAGGTCATCGAACGCGTCTGGCTCATAGAAGATGCGGCTGGTAGCAGGGCCGGGCCCAGGGCGCAGCAGAGCCTGCTGTCTGGGGAGAGGAGGGGGGAGCGGGTGCTGGTGAGGGTGGGTAACGGGGTCCCGTCTGGACACGCTTCCTGGTGACCGACTCCCTCCTCTTTCTCGTTGGCTTTCGTGTTTTCTGGGTTCAAGTCCCTTTCTCTGACCTCCTCGTTTAGTCAGCATGGGAGCCGCATCCGGCACCGGGATAGACTGATGCCGCTCTCCTAACGATCCCCTACGTTCTTAGCAGCTCGAGGGCACGGATCCTGCCATGGTCTGGCTTCGCCCGCCCACACACTGAGCACAGAACGACAGGCATACAGAGGCCATTATGAACCTGTCCCTACCACACCCAACCGGCTTCCCGTCCTCCCAGTAACACTGTTGCCTAGAGAGGGGCAGGGCCACTTCCCCAGGGTCTGGTCTGGCTCAGCCCAGACCCGATTGCTCTGTGACCTAAGGCTCTAATGGCGAGAAAAGAGACATAGAGGCCCTTTAGCCTCATTGGGGCAGGAGCGGGTAGAGAACCACTCCCCAGACTTGTCTTTGGAGG
Organism: Prionailurus viverrinus; assembly: GCF_022837055.1. Lineage (NCBI taxonomy): Eukaryota > Metazoa > Chordata > Mammalia > Carnivora > Felidae > Prionailurus > Prionailurus viverrinus. Next base: position 2,227,503 of record NC_062574.1, on the reverse strand, counting down.
TGGACTTCAGCCCCTGTAAAGTCTGAGGTTAATCAATAACCTGCCATCACCCCACCTCTCAGGCCCGGACGCGGGGCTCTACTCAGGAACCCAGGCGCCTGGCCCCCAACCTTACTTTTCGGAGCTGAACTGGAAAGGCAGTGTCAGGCTATCCTTGGCTTCTCGCTCTCTCTTGGACAGGTGGAGGTTAAAGGTCAAGTGGGAGGCGGGGTCCACCTGCAGGCACGAGGGATACTGCCACTGCCTCATGGCTGCACCCCTGACCCCACCCCCACCCCCTGCAGTTTCCAGTCTCTCCTTTCACCAGACCCACAAGCTCCGTTCCCCAGTTCCCTCGTTTCCGCCCCTGGCCTGCGAGATACCTGCGGTGTGTGAGGATCTGGGTGGGGCTGGGACTCTAGCGGGGGTCCCCCTTGGAGATCCAGGCTCAAGTCTGGCAGGACGGAGAACCACAGAGTCTGGGGGAGAAGAAAGAGTATTTACAGAAAGGTTGTTTCCACCTGACGGAACAAACCAGAGAGAAGAACTTAGACCACCCCCCCCCCCCCCGGCCCCGCCGGCCCTGCCCCTGCCCACCCCACCATCAGTGTAACAGCTTCCAGCCCCTGCTCTTCCCCTCGCCCTCCTTCAAAGCTCTCCGAAGGGACTCGCTCCTTCTCCCCCAACAACCGCTCCCAGTCTTTTCTCCGTTGCCGTTTCTTGGAAGTCAAGATCTCCTCTTGGTTAAGCCCACGGGATCCGAATCAGGCAATCCTGTGTTCAAATCCTGGCTCTACCACTCACTGTCTGTAACTTGGGTAAGGGGACAACAAAACAAGCCACCTCCCAGGGCCGTGGTGAGGATCAGGAGGGAAATGACAAAACAAGGAGACACAGGGAAGCGCTCGGCCACACCAGCTTTCTTACTCTTCTTTCCGCCAAGACTCCCCTTCCGTCTGACCCTGACCTTAGTGCTTCCCCGGGGTTCTCCTGACCTCGAGGGTTGGGCGCTGTCGGGGCCTCCGACAGAGGATGTGGGCCGAGGCCTGGCCCGCTGTACCACTCAGGGTCACCTCGGTCTGGGCAAGGCTGCTCAATGCTCCCATGGGGCCCGGGCCGTGGAGCTCTCGGTGCAGCAGGCCTAGCACGCACAGCTGCTCCGCTGCGGGGCCGCCACCTGGAAGGACAAGGAGCGTGGGGCGCAAAGGGCAGTGGGGAACGCTCAGAGCGGAGGCCAGGGATGGAACAGTAGAGGAGGAGGAAGGAGGGGGTGCCCCACGTTCCGTTGCTGCTCCGCCACAATCCTGACTTCCCTTGGTGAGGCTGGGACTGTGGAGCTGCAGCTCTCACCTCCTCAGAGTGAATGTGAGCCAGGCCCACTCTGACTTGGTCCTCGTCCTCGGAGCTCCTCCCTCAGGGCCTTCGGGACAGAGTTAACCCCTTCCTCTTCCAGTCTCTGCTTACTTTCCAGCCTCATCTCTTACATGATGAACTACTTGAGGCTTTTGGAACTTGACCCCATCCCAGTCAGTGCCTTTGACTCCCTCCCGTCGTCTCTCCCTTTTGCGGAGCGCGCACACACACGCTTAAAGAGCGTCAGCACTGTGCTAGAAGATGCCTTCGTGTTTTGACGCTTACAAACGTCGGCATGTTTGGGCTGAAGCATATGACATCGCTATCACTTGACCTAACAGCAATTCTAAACGGTTCCTCCTAGGCGCGCCTGGGGGGCTCAGTTGATTAAGCGTCTGACTTCAGCTCAGGTCACGATCTCACGGTCTGTAAGTTCGAGCTCCGTGTCGGCCTCTGTGCTGACAGCTCAGAGCCTGGAGCCTGCTTCGGATTCTGTGTCTCCCTCTCTGCCTCTACCCCACTTACACTCTCTCTCAAAAATAAACATTAAAAAAAATTAAATAGTTCATGCTAATACTGTAATTTCACCCCTTCCCCCCACTCTTACAGAGTAAACTGAAACACTGAGAGACTCAAGCATCTTAATACAAAGTTGGGTAGCTGACTGCATGGTCAGTTCTAGAATCCACGGTATACTTCAGGGCTACTCCCAGGGCCCCTGGTCTGGCCAAATTTGCCTGGCTAACCCCTTCCTCTTCGAGACAGTTCTTTCCTTAGGACACCCTGTGTATGTTCCTTTATCATCACGGCTGCTATCAGACTGTCTTGTAACTGCTAACTTGTCTGTATCCTTTTTGGCACTTTGAGCTCCTGGAAGACAAGAACCTGAGCACAGCTAGTCTTTACTCTCCTGGTATCTAGATTTGTGCCTGACACATAGCACGTAATTTGTACTCATTGAGTGAACGAATGAAACAAATGAGTAAAAATGAACCCGGAAGAGGAACAAAAGCCTGGTTACGAAGAAGCCCAGAACTAGAATAAACGTTAAAGAGATGGAATAAGGCCCAACTGGCAATCCCTAATCATGTTCTTTGGGCTTACTCCTTGGCAGGGGAAGGTACGTGATGAGTAGTAATGAAGGGGGTCTCACCACGGCAGGCGTGCTGACGGCTCATGGCATGGAGGGCCTGGCAGAGGGCGGCACAGGGAAGACGCAGCAGCAGCCAGCTCAGTGAATCGAGAGCCACAGTGACAGGACCAGGATCCGTCCTCTCGCACATGGCCTGCAAGGCTCCCAGGGGTCCCCCCGGAAGGGCTTCCCCAGTCTGTGCCCAGTTGAGCGGGTCTCTGAAGAGGTCATAGTAAACCAGCCTGCAAAGGGAAAACAGGAGACAACTTATTAACCCTGCCCCTTCCCCTCAATCTTGAACTTCACCCTGTGATCTCTGTGGCTCTCTGTGACTTAGAGCTAAAACTGAGACACAGGCTACCATGTGGGCAGCACAGGCTTTGGTGTCAGAAAGCCCCGGGCTCTAAGCGTGGCTTTACTACTTACCCAAGGTCACCTAACTGATAAGCTACTTATCCTAAAACCGTTTCTTCATTTGTAGAACAAATGCCCAGATACCAACTGTTTGATCTTTAGAACGATCCTTAACACGTATTAAACGCTTGACAAACGTTAGTTATCATCACCATCAAACATTTCCCGAGCGGAGCCTAACTCGTGTCATTCCCTGGAGGAACAGGGAGAGGACAGGATGTGAGACATGGTTCCTGCCTGTAGGACAGTTTAGAGAAGATCAAGAATTAGATCCTGTGTTACTAACTACAGATAAAATAGCACCACAGAAAAAGGGAGTCTGACGTGGGTTAGACATCCTGGGATCGGATTCACGTGGCCCAACTTGTTCCTGGACACCACCGTCCTATCTGTTGCTTCTCTTGTAAGTGCCACCTTAACATGAAACATCACTTCCATCACATGGTTGAAAAACCAGAGCTGAACACAGATGTAAGCTACTGAGCTGTCTAGACCGGGAAGTAATCTTTTTTTATCCAGGCACACAGGTGGGTTCAGGGGTCTCCTAAGGTCTATTCCACATCAGTCTATAACTCCTGGAAATTCTACCTGCTAGAGTCCTTTTACTTTCCTCTTAAACTCTCTATGCTTACTTACTGCTACTGTCTTAAGCCAGATCTGTCACCCCCTATCATCTTTCCCTAAGATGCGTTAGAGACCACAGCCGTCTCATTCACCATGCCTACCACAGCACCCGGTTCGTAACTGGTGCTCAGTACACATACACCCCTGAGTGAACCTGGACTACCACAGCAGCCTTCCCTCCCGGTCTGTCTGAGGCTGCCCCCTTCTAATCCCATTCTCCACACTGGTCGCTGGAGTAGTCTAACAGTATGAGATTATCACTCGCCTCTTACACGTTGAAAGGGCCGTCACTGCCTTGGGGATAACAACTGAACTCATTTTCACGCTGAGACCTTTTGCTATCGGTCTGGTCTCAGGAAGCTCTTCCAACTCCCATGAACAGCTATGCCTTCCCATACGTCCCTCATTTTGCACACTCTGTTACTTTCGCCTCTAGAACAGATCGCTCAGTAGCTGGCAGCTAGTGTTGGTGCAAATCTGGAATCCACGTCTGGAATAACCATCCGGATTCTGAATACCTCAAAAGACAGAATATGTTCATTTTTATCCACCAGTACAGCTTCTGGTGCGAAACTACAGCGTCGGCCTCTTATTACGCTCCATTTCCGTCTGCGCTTCTATGGCCCATGCTCTGGGTTCTCCATTAACTCGCCACTCATTTCTCTTACGAATCTTGGCCTCCCGAAAGACACATCTCCATTCCTTCAATGAATATGCCGTAGAGCAATTTCCTTACAGGGATCCTACACCCGGCAAACTCTCTCCCGATCTGTGCTTACCGGCTGTTGATACTGGAGTCAAAACCTGCACGAAACTCTTCCTCGCTCACTTCACAGCCCAGGATGTGGACCTGCTCCCCACTAAGGCAGAGATGAAGGAGAGTGTCACAGAGCTGGGCCCAGCCTTCCTTCCCGGGGACTTCGGGGGGAAGGCTGCGGGATACTCACCCCAGCGCAGCTTTCTTGATGAGCGCCTTCAAGAGACTGCGCCCCTCCCACTCCACGGAGTCTGGGGAGAGCGGGGGACGGATAACCAGCGTGAGAACGCTGACGTTTCCGTCCTCACCGACCCCGGGGGACCACCCCTCGCCGGTGACACGCGGCTCTTCCTCTCCGCTGCCGCCCCTCGAGCCCAGCTCGCAACCCCCGGCGCCTCTGGCCCTCACCCCGCAGCAGCACCAGGCCGCGCAGAGCCAGCACCGACTCCATCTCCAACTGGCGGCCCGTCCCTCCTCGGGCGCCCTCTGATGGCGTCACGGCCCGCCGCCCCGCCCCCTCCAGGGAAAAGGGGCGGGGCACCCATGAGTCCTCCCACAACCGAGACCCGGCCCGGTCCGGAATGAGAGGTGATTATGTCCAATATCCCAGGGGGCGCTCACGCGGAGGGGCCCCTCCCGAGCTCCGGCGCACAGACGCAGGACATTTTTACCACGACTGGGGCCGGAAGAGCCGTTGGGGGCAGTAGTCGGCGGGAGGGGTAGGAGGCCGCACGAGCCCGTCCGACGGCCCGACACCCGGGGACGAGAGACGTCACCCGCCCCGCCCACGCCGCTCCAGGCGGGGCCCGCCTCGCCCCCGGGGTCCGCCCCGCTGCCACCTTCCGCGCTTGCGCGATACTGCGGCCTTGTTGGGAGCGCTCTCGGCTTTCCTCTACCCGCCCCCATAGACCGAGGAGGGGGAACTTTAGTCCCGGTGAAGCGAATACACGTCACCACCGGAAGCAGTGTCAGAGGGGAAGAGGAGGGGGGAAGAAGGGAGGAGGGAGCCCTTAGGGCGGTAAAATGGCGCCTGTCAGAGTGGGAAATCCAGCTGCAGAGGCTGCAGAGGCTGCAGCCCCGCTCCCCAGCGGCTAAGGCACCCCCGACTTCGGGGAGGGGGAGGCCGCTCCGGTCTAGCCATCCGCGCCCTTCGGCTCCCCCTCCCCCTCCTTCCCCGTTCCTTCGCCCAGCCCGCCCGTCCGCCGCCGCCGCCGCCGCCGCGGCCCTTCGCGCGCCGCGGCCCCCGCCCGCCCTTTCCCGCGGGCAGCCCCCTAACGCGCCTGCGCAGCGGGCCACCCTCCGCTTCCCCCTTCCCCTCCCCCTCCCTTCTCCCTCCCTCCCTTCTCCCTGGCCCCCTCCCCCACTGCCCCCTCCCCCAATTCTCCATCCCCTTCCCTCCCGGTCTCTGAGGACCCCGTCCTACCCCGACCCGTCTCGGCCCGCAACCTCCGCGAAGCCGTCGGTGCCACTCCCCGCCCATGTGGGCCCCCGCGGGCTGCCCACGCCTGTCCCCCAGCTCCCGGTTCCGCTGGGCTTTCCCCTCGCCGGGGGTGGCTTTCTGAGCCGCCCGCTCCGTGCCCCTCTCTGCAGCCTTTCCTGCCACTCGGGGCCCCCGTTCCCCCTCCCGGAGGCGGGGGGCTGCCCCCGGGGGGCTGGCGGAGCTGGGCCGCGGGGGCCCCGGGGCCGGCGGTGCCGGGGTCATCGGGATGATGCGGACGCAGTGTCTGCTGGGGCTGCGCACGTTCGTGGCCTTCGCCGCCAAGCTCTGGAGCTTCTTCATTTACCTTTTGCGGAGGCAGATCCGCACGGTGAGCCTGGGTGGGCGCTGGTGGTGGTGGGAACCCGTGTCAGCGGTGCTCACGGGTTTTCGGAAAGTGTCGGGCCTCTGTTTGGGCTTCGGAACGGAGTCCTGGCGGCGGCGTTTCCCGTTAGAGGGTTGGGGCACCCTTGGCTGGGCATGGGGTGGCATGGGGAGGGGGGAGACCCCCGTAGGACAATCGAGATCGGGGCGGGGGGGGCAAGACGGAGACTGGATGTGGCAACTCTTGGGGGCCAGGGTGGTGGGTGGGGCGCCGTTTAGGAAAGCTGGAGTTGTTGTTAGAGACCAAGAGGAGGGGAACACCTGTTTGATGGCACCGGCTCTGTCTGCTGTGGGCTTGTGACAGACCCTTCCGTTACTAGGAGCCTCCCTGTGTGTTAGGGCTCAGAACAAGGGACAGACGGGCTTATGTGGCAAGGGTAGGGGTGTGGGTGGGAGACCATACGTGACAAACAGGGGAACAGCCTTGGGTGTGAAGGAGAAACCCCGGCCGTTGGCTTTACGGGGACTCGTCCAAAAAGGGTCCCGGAAACTTATTTCCTGGTGTGGGCATCTGGGGTCACCTAGTCCCTGGGACTAAGAAGGATGGTTTTATGTTGGGCTTTAGGGAGAGGAGCACATTGGTGTTGGGGTGTCTCTCTGGGAAGACAGCGCTTGGCAGTTGTAGGCTTGAGCCTGAGGGCAGGCTTGCCTCTCCAGGAGACCCCAGCTTTGAGAGGGGTCCTGTGGGCAGCGAAGACTGCACGTACCCAAGTATCTGTGGGTTCCCTCCCCCAGAGAGCTTCTCTCCAAGGTCAGAGCTCCCGTAGGCTAACATCCTTTAGCGAATGTGCTGTGTTCTCACTGCTGGGGAGAATTCAGTAAGCCGACATGCAGAAGTTCCCTGGCCCGTGCTCTTTGGTGTACCTCAGTAATACCTGGAAGGTCCGAGAGTCTCCAGAGAGCCCTGGGTGGTGGTGGTCGTTGTTGACTGACTTGGGGGAGTGGGCCTGCTTCAGATTCAGTGTCTCCTTTACCAGTCTATGCTTTCCGCTTCCTGATTTAGGGTGAGGGTTGTTTCTGGGTGATCACGGTGGTAGGCAAGGCTATTTCCCCGAAACACGTGTTAGGAGCCCGGAAGAATTTGGGGTCAGAGATGCTGAGGTGTGTGTGGGGCTGGCTCCTGGGGTTTTCTCTACATGTCAGCTGCTGTTCTATCTGCCTGGCTTTGCTCCGAGCACGCCCCGTTTGCCCCTGAAATTTCTGTTCTGGAGGCAGGGAGTAGAGCTCCAGCCCCTCTAGAGGCTAGCTTTTGGCAAAACTGCACCTCTCCGGGCAAGCGCTGACCCCACGGCCTTTTGTCTTCCCTTCCTTCCCTTCCAATCTGGTTTCTCCCCCCACCCCCTTGCTGGCAGATGCTTGGAGCATTCCCTACATGCCCAGCATGTGCAACCCGAGATAGCAGGCCAGGACACCCGAGCTGTTGCGCGGCCTTCATCCTGCTGCAGGGAGAAAAGGGCAGGTGCCTTGGCATTCGGAGGAGAGGGCCCTGTGGCTTGCAAGGGGCGAGACTGGTTCTGACGAGGCTGGGGCCTAGGGATGGGGCCTAGGGATGGACAGAAGCCTAGAAGAAAAGAGCAGAGGAAGGGACTGCCAGGCTCGCGTGGAAGAGAACTGAGTGCTAGAAACAGGAGCTTCTAGAGAAGACTCGGAGGAGCTGGAAGGTTGACGTCCTTGTCCCCTCTTGACTTCCCTCACAGCCCTTCATTCACTCTGGCCTTCTCGCCACCCTATCAGTCAGCCTGGTGGGTGGGGCTTCCCAGTGTGCCTTGTCCTGGGTACCGGAATAAGGAGGCAGCGCGGAGGGCCGAGGTTCTCTGCCACTTGTGACTTGGCTGGTAGAGACAGAAATGGACAGGTGGCTGGTTAAAATAGGCCTGGCGGCCACCAGCCAGGGGAACTTAGCTGACCTGAGAACCCCTGGATTCCCTCCTTGCCCTTCCTTCCCCTCAGGTGCCCAAGGACCTCCTGTACTGACTCCTCTCAGTCCCCCGAGTGACGAGAGTCGTCACGAAGGATCCGTGGGGCGGAGATGTGGGGAGCCGTGCGTGTCTCTGTTCCTTGCAGAGCACAGGGAAGAGGGCAGGTTTTGGGTCGGCCTGCCTCAGGGCGGTCCTGGCTCCACGACTGCATCCGCTCTGATATTAACCACCCACCCTGTGACAGCGTCCTGGGAACGCAGCCGGGACCGGGTGCTCTCGCCAGGTTTTCATTCTAACTGGGGGGACAAATGACCAAATAAGATAATTCCTAGCAGTGTGGTCTTACACAAGGCATCTAACCTGGCTAAGCCTCGGTCTCTCCGTTGTTAAAATAGACACGATGATGTTGCTGTCATTGTCGTTACTATAGCGTCGTTACCGCATTCTTGAGGATTAAATGAGGTGATCGTCAGTCACTTCCACGATGCCCCGTATATAGTAAACGTTCCTCTGTCAAGATCTCCCGCTCAAGGGGTCTAATCCTCTCTCTTGCTGTTTTTAGATAATTCAGTACCAAACTGTTCGCTATGATATCCTTCCCTTATCTCCCGTGTCCCGGAATCGGCTAGGTGAGTGTGCTGGCTGGGAAGGCTCCTGTAAGGTGAGGTGGGGCTCAAGGTGTGGGCTGGAGGTTGGTGGGTATCATTCCTGGCTGTTGTGGTTCAGGCCAGGTGAAGAGGAAGATCCTGGTGCTGGATCTGGATGAGACACTTATCCACTCCCATCACGATGGGGTCCTGAGGCCTACCGTCCGGCCTGGAACGCCTCCCGACTTCATCCTTAAGGTGTGTTGGGGTGGGAAGTGATGGGATGGTCATGCCTGTGATTCTGCTCACAACTAGACTTCCTTTCCCAGTCCCAGAGCATATCGTCCTTGTCCCCATCCTCTGGCACCAGCGGCAGCCAGGAGGGAAGCAGGCAGTGGGGAAGGGGGGGGGGGGGAGGTGGCAGGGAGGGGTGTGTGTCCTTTAGGCCTGTGCTCAGGACACCCCCCCAGCTCTTCCCTGTTCCTCTACAGGTGGTAATAGACAAACATCCCGTCCGGTTTTTTGTACATAAGAGGCCCCATGTGGATTTCTTCTTAGAAGTGGTGAGTTTGGGGGCACCTGGGGGGCTCAGTCGGTTGAGTATCTGACTTCGGCTCAGGTCATGATGATCTCGTGGTTCGTGGGTCCGAGCCCCACGTCGGGCTCTGTGCTCACAGCTCAGAGCCTGGAGCCTGCTTTGGATTCTGTGTCTCCGTCTCTCTCTCTGCCCCTCCCCGGCTCACACACTCACTCTCTCTCAAAAAAAAAAAGGAAAAAAATTACGTTAGAAAAAAAAATGGTGAATTTGTGGAAGCTGTGGGGAGCCCTGTGATGAAGGAATGGCGTTAAGGCTCTGGGAATTCAGAGCGGTTGGAGGAAGTGCAGGGTGAGGAGAAAATAGGTATGGGCAGTTTTGGAGAAAGGCAGCTGTGGGCCGCTCGGAGGGCGGCTGTCAGTAGCTTGGGTTCATTTGTGGTGCTGATGCAAGTCTGTTCTTCCACAGGCTTCCTGATCTTCTGTTCTTGCACCTCTGAACCTTTAAGGGTGTACGGGGCCTAAGACTCTTGGGTTTGGGGGCCTTCAGAATTTTGTGTTCTCAGAGACATCTGATGCTCTTGAAAGGCCTGAAGGACCGGGCTGGAGTCTAGTGAAGGAGAGTTGTGCGTTCAGAGGAAGGATCGCTTCTTCTGACCCCACCCTCCCCCTGATCAATTTCAGGTGAGCCAGTGGTACGAGCTGGTGGTGTTCACAGCAAGCATGGAGATTTACGGCTCTGCTGTGGCAGATAAACTGGACAATAGCAGAAGCATTCTCAAGAGGAGATACTACAGACAGGTAAGAGGAGGCTCGGGAGGCAGGCTGGCAGGGAGGGGTCTGGGTTTGAGCAGTTTCCCCAGAAAGGGACCTTTTGGGGGGTGAGCGGAGGCATACTGCATGACCCCCTCTGTGGGAGGTGGCTGCCCGTGGGCATTGTTGGGACTGGGCAGCCGTCACAGGGGCCGAGTCTCCTTTTGATGCCCAGCGTGGCCCTACCCTCCAGCACTGCACTTTGGAACTGGGCAGCTACATCAAGGACCTCTCCGTGGTCCACAGCGACCTCTCCAGCATCGTGATCCTGGATAACTCCCCAGGGGCCTACCGGAGCCACCCAGGTATGGGGGGGGGGGGGGTGAGTCTGGCAGGACCAGGAAGTGGTTCCGAGAAGGTTATTTTGAATGCCTGGAGCAGGGATTCCTGGCTTACTGTAGGTCAGGATGCCAGGTGTTTCTGGGAGACACTCTCCCTTCCCCACTTGTCCACTTCCTAGGTCACGTTGCTCGTATCAGTTTGCTTCAGGTGAGACAGTAGCAATAAATTTGATTAGCAGCCTCACGTTAATGTGAGATACGGTGATTATAGGTTAATTTTATTTTGGGGGTGGGGCCTGGGTGGCTCAGTCATTTGAGCATCTGACTCTGATGTAGGCTCAGGTCACGATCCCAGGGTCATGGGATCGAGCCCCGTGTCGGGCTTTGCACTGAGCGTGGAGCCTGCTTGGCAGTCTCTCCCTCTGCTCCCTTCTCCCACTCACGCATCCACCCCCATCTCTCAAATAGACATGAGTATGAATGCCTCTTTTAAAAAGTTTGTTTTGGAGAATAAAATAGGAAGGTTTACCTAGGTGGTTAGGTTTGGGTGGGTCAGGGAGAGGGTGCGGATTTTAAAGTAATGATCCCCATTTTCCCAAAGGAAAGAAAAACCGGCCTGAGTCTTGAATTGTGTGGTTTTTTTCATATTTTCACCCACCCTAGACAACGCCATCCCCATCAAATCGTGGTTCAGTGACCCCAGCGACACCGCCCTCCTCAACCTGCTTCCCATGCTGGACGCCCTCAGGTAACGGAAGCCAGACACATTGCTGAGGAAAGGAGGTGGGGGATCCCGGGAGGGAATAAAAACGCGTCCTGTTTGACTTATCCCTTTTCCCTTAAGAACTTAGCCTTTGAACCCAGGTGTTCTTACAGTAAAGCTCATCACCTGTAGCCAGTGGGTTTTGGGCAAACTGGACCTCAGTGTCATGTGAGAATGGTGATTATTTCCTCCCCCCCCCCCCCCCCCATCTCCAACGAGGCTTCATCTTGTCATCCCAGGTTCACCGCCGACGTTCGTTCTGTGCTGAGCCGAAACCTTCACCAACACAGGCTCTGGTGACGGCTGCTCCCCCTCCACCTGCGCTGGGGTGGGGGGGAGAGGGAGGGTGAGCTCTCGGGATGCCGTCTGATGCCCTGTCCGATGGTGAGGACTGCCTGGGCAGGACCTGCCCCTCCCGCCCCTCTCTGCCCAGGGAGCCCTGCGCTCCGTGTGGAGTCTGGACAGACACACGGGCCACACTCGCAAGCAGCCTCACTCTGACTTCGAGTTCGAGCTCCCTGGAAACCCCAGACTGGGACAGAAGCGGAGGCCTGGGAGAGCCCGAACTGTCTGGTGGAGAGACCAGACCGGCCAGAATGAGAGACAGACATTCGGTAATCCGGGAGGCTCAAAGAAAAGCCAAGCCAGCTTTGTTGTGATTTGATTTTTTAAAAACTCTTGTACAAAACTGATCTAATTCTTCACTCCAAGGGCTGGGCTGTGGGTGGGAAACTGGGATTTTGGGCCACTGGATTTTCCCCAAACTTGTCCTGCCCTCCCCCCTTTCTTTTCCTTCTATTTTCCCTTCTTCCTAGACTCCCTCAGACCTGTAACCAGCTTTCTTTTTTTTTCTTTTTTTCTTTTTTTTTTTTTCTCCTTTCTCTCTTTTAAACCATGCATTATAACTTTGAAACCAAAGCTGCCCCAGGTCCTTCTCTGGGGGTTGGGAGATGAAGGGAGGCGTCTTTGTTCGCGTCCCCCCCTGTCGGGGCGAGGTGCTGTTGGCTTTGGGGGAGGAGTGGGGAGACTCGACATCAGGTGCTCTGGCGGGAAGGGTCTTGGAGACGGGATGGGCGCCCCGGTGGGGACCGGGAGGGCGGCCGTGTGTCCTGAAGGAACCTGGCCTGCGGGCTAGGACGACGCGGCAGTGTGGCGGCAGGAGATACTGGACCAGAAGCCAGACAGGCGGGACCTCGCCGGGGGCCGACGCGGACACGCCCGACGGCGGGGGGCCTAGCGCCAGGCCCGGCCCCGCTCCCGCCGCCCCTGCCCCGCCCCCCAGCGCCCCTCCCCCCACCTCCCCGCGGCCGGCTCTACTTCCCGCGGCCGCCACGTGACGCTCCGCCCTTCTCTGAGATCACATGATTTTCTCTCGCGACCGCCGAGTGTGTTCCTCCGCGATGACGTAGTCCCTACCTTTCGGACCTCCTCTCAGGTCCCTATTGGTCTGCTCTTCCCTGGAACCTAAGCGTCCGGTGCGTTTCCCTGAACGGGTGTTTCGCTTCTGTCCCCCTTCATTTCCGGAGACCAGCTCCCCGACTTGGGTACTACTTTGTTTTGGTGTCAGCTGCCGCCGTCGGCGTACCAACGCGTTTCGTGAATAGCTATCCTTGTAATTATCTCTGCCTTTTTTTCCTCCCCCTCTTTACGTTATTCCCGAAAAGAACTTTCGGAGAACCGAGTCTCAAATTACAGTTAGGGACTCGCAGCCCTTTTCATCCCCAGCCTCGTGGGGGAAGGTCAGAATGTGGGTTTTCGGTTATTTTCGACCATAGCACAAGCCAACCACCTTTGCTACGTCGTCGGCGTAGCCCACAAGTTGATTCCAAAGCGATTACGCAGACGGCGTGGGGGGGGGCGGTCAGGGGGTGGTGCTACGCTGGCGGCGTTGTGGCCGCTGCGCTGGTGGCGTAGCGTAGCAGGCGGGGCGGCCCCGGACCGTCGTGGGTGGGGTTGGTGAATAGGGAAGTGGCGCAAGTCCCGGGATCGCTCCGCTGAATCCGCCCGCGCGTCGCCGCCGTCGCCGCCGCCCCCCGTCCCGGCCCCCCCCGGGTTCCCTCAGCCCAGCCCGGTCCAGCCCGGTTCCCGGGAGGATGAAGTTCGTGTATAAAGAGGAGCATCCGTTCGAGAAGCGCCGCTCTGAGGGCGAGAAGATCCGAAAGAAATACCCGGACCGGGTTCCGGTGAGGACAGTAGTCAGGGCCGAGGGCGCGGGGCGCTGGCTCTGACGCCACAGCCTGGGTTTGGGTCCGGCCAGGCGGCGCGGGCACTGGGCTGCGGGCTGTGGCGGGCGCGACCCTGCTGTCCCCGGGCTCGGAGGTTGAAAGCGGGGTGGCGGGAGAGCTGGGGGTGGGGGGGACACAGATGGGAGAGGGAGACCTGGGGATTGGTGTGCGAGGCTGCGGGGAGTTTGACAGCCTGAGCTGCTCATGGTCTTTACCCCGAGCTAGCCAGGCTTCTGAGCCTGAAGCTCTAGGCGGCCCACTCGAGTCGTCCGTGCCCTATTAGGATAGTTGTTGATCATGACGCCCTGCTGAGGGATCCTGAATGTTTGGGTGAGTTCAGCACAGTGGGGTCAGGATCTCTGCTCAAGGCTGCGCCGCGTGTTCAGAGACAAAGAAAACGGAGTCGGACAGATTTGGGTGCTGGGAATTGTGTTACTCGAGTTCTTGGCAGGGGTAAGTCTGGGACCGTACACCTAATATTTCCTAATTTTCATCTTACCCTTCATCAGGTGATTGTAGAAAAGGCTCCCAAAGCTCGGATAGGAGACCTGGACAAGAAGAAATATCTGGTGCCTTCTGATCTCACAGGTGGGGACCTGACCCAGGCCCCGGGTTAGCTTCCTATGGGTGGCCGGGCATCTTTGTGGGAGAAGGTTCCACATTGTAACTGCTCTCTCTCTTTCTCTCTCTCGGGGTCTCGGGGGCACTTGTGATCTCTGGCTTCCTCCTGCCTTGTCTCTTTGGCAGTCGGTCAGTTCTACTTCTTGATTCGGAAGCGAATTCATCTCCGAGCTGAGGATGCCTTGTTTTTCTTTGTCAACAATGTCATTCCACCCACCAGTGCCACAATGGGTCAGCTGTACCAGGTATGTCCCTGGGGAAGCCGGGAGGCTTGGGAGAGGTGTGGGGAGAGCTTGAGGGGAAGAAGGTGCTAAGTCAGCAGTTCCTGGACCCGCTGCCTTGCTCCGCTCTCCACTTTATCTTCGGCCTCAGAATTTCAGCATAGTCCTGGGTTGGAGGTTTGCACGAGGCCATGGGAATGGCCAGAAGGGAGAGAAAGGTGAGGTGGACCGCAGTCCCGATCCTCCACCTGCCCCAGCGTCCTCCCCGTTCCAAGGCAGAGAACAGTCAGAGGGAGGGCTTTTTGCCCAGGACTGCTGCTAGGGGTGACGCTGCTTGGCTGCTTCGGTCTGAAGTGAGGGAGTGAGTCAGGACGCTAGTTTTTTTTTTTTTTTTTTGGGGGGGGGTCTGCCTCCAGAACGGGACTTTGGAGAAGGAGGGGGTCAGTGGGTGGTTCAAGTGACTATAGCCCGGGTGCCTGAGTACCGGTGTCCTCTGCTTCTGCCCCAGGAACATCACGAAGAAGACTTCTTTCTATACATCGCCTACAGTGATGAAAGTGTCTACGGTCTGTGAAGCTGCTGCCCCTGAGGTGGGGGGTCCCAGCCTACAAAGAGAGAGGTGGCCCCCCTTCCTTGACCTAGTCCTCCTTCAGGCTCGACCACCACCTCCCTCCTTCAGGACCTGCACTTCCTAACGTTCGAGGCTCTCCTCCAGCCCCTCTTAGCAGGAGGGCTCATGGGGGAGGTGGCTTCTAGGACCTCTCCTTTGTCCCCTTTCTCTTTCCACCTTCCCCACTGTGCTTTAGACTTCTCGATTGTCAATCTCTGTCACATCTAGCGATTGTTTTGGTTCCTGTTCCCTTTCTAACTGCCCAAAGGGCTCAGAACCCCGACATTCCCTTCCTTTCACTACCTTCTTTTTGGGGGGTAGAGGGGAGGGACTGGAATTGTGGGGGGAAGGTAGGAGGCACATCAATAAAGAGGAAACCACCGAGCCGAACTGGATCTTGCTTTGCGTTGCTTTTTAGTTGTCCCGAGGTGGGGATAGTTATCCGGAGGTGGGCAAAGTGGCGGTTGGAGGGACAGTAATATATTTTGGTTTACTCTGTTCATGTTGGTTTTTTTCCTGGGGGAGGGGAGGGGAGGGGCAGTGTTTTTGCTGTGATGAAAAGAATACGGAGTATCGTTTCGTGAAACTTCCGTTTTATATGCCTGTCTTTTGGGTCTTGATATAAAGAATCGTTTTTGTTTTTTACACCGTGGGTTCCGGTGGACAAAGTTGGAAAGTACCTGCTTTAAATAAATACCTCCCAAGTTTGTTACGGCCTTTGGGTTAGGGAAGAGCTGGTCGCGTGTGGGAGCTGGTGAAGGGACTCCGTCCTCGCTTGGCATCTCGCTTGGCCGGACTAATGCCGGTGTGTGGAATTCAAGGGAGGCAGAAGACGGGGGAGGAGGGAGCCATTATCATCAGGAGGACTTCATCCCCCAGCAACCCTTTCTCCCTCTGGCCGGAAGTGGGGCGGTCCCACGGGGGAGAAAGAAGCCGCAGAAAGAGGCAGTATGGTGGCCGAGAGTTCTAATCCCTTCTTTTCCTTCTTTCTTAGTCCCGCCCAGCCTACATTTCCCAGGATCCTGCGCGCGCTCTTCCGCCCTACCCTCTGCTCCCAATCTCCCCGCCACTCCCCGGGGGAGGGGAGCGGACTAATGCGCCTGCGCCCATCCTTGGCTTGCTGGGAACTGAAGTTCCAGAGGCCTATGGGGTCCCCTTTCCGCTGCCCCCAGACGGACTACAGGCCCCTTGATGCATTGCGCGTCGGCGCCCGCGGAGGGAGGAGGGAGAGAGGAGGAGGGAGAGAGGAGGGAGGAGAGAGGAGGAGGAGGGAGCAGGCGGCCGGCGGCGCGGGGGGAGGGGGCCCGGTCCGGGAGTGCGGGAGGCAGGGGTAGAGGGAGGTGGCGGCAGCGGCTAGCGGACTCGAGTCATTACCAGGCCGAGGCAGACACCTCTGTGGAGCGAGGCAGTAGGAGCACCGAGCACCGGAGGCGGCACCGGGATCCCCGGCTCAGGGGAGGGGGGCGCCGGACCGGGAGGAGGGGAGGGGGCGATGCTGGAAGCCATGGCGGAGCCCAGTCCCGAAGGTGAGCTCTCGACCGGCACGGAGCGCTGAGCCGGTGGGGGGCGGGCGAGGAATCAATTGGCAAACTTGGAGGTCGAGCCCAGAGCCCGGCGGGGGAGCGCGGGGAGGGGGTCGGGGGCCTGCCCCTGGAGGTAGGAGAGCGGCGAGTTGGGAGACCTTGGTGAAAGAGGAGTGGGAGCTCGGGCTGGGGGTAGCTGGAGATCAGACACCGTGAATGTGTGTGTGTAGGGGTGGGGGGTGGGGAGCGGGAGCTTGAACCCCGGAGCTCCGGGGGTTAGGGGCCGAGAGGGCCTCCAGCACGTTGGGGCCCTGAGGCCGGGAGGCTGGGGGAATCTGGGGGCCGGAGAGTTGTTGAGGAGGGAGGATGTGGAAGGGGACTGAGTGAGGAGCCCGGTAGTTGGCCGAGGTGGGGGAGTTTGTGGCGGTGGTGCCGGAGCTCCGGGTAGTTGCCGCCGGAGAGAGCCCGGGGATCGTTGGAGGGGTGGGCAGATAGTTGTGGGGAGAAGAGGGGGTCTGGGTATTGTCTGCGGTAGAGGGACCTGTACAGGGCGGGTAGTTGTGGGGAGAGAGCGCCGGGAAGCGAGGAGAGCCGGGTAGTTGTAGGGGCGGTGGGGCGGGGTGTGGGGGGGGGGGTTGAGACCGGCGAGTTGCGGGGGGGGGGGGGGTGCTGTTGGTCGGCGAGGGCCAGAGCCCGGGAGTTGCGGAGGGCGAGGGGGGCAGCGGCGGCAGCAGCGGGGGTCGCTGTAGAGGGAGAGTAGCTGGCGGGGGGGGGGGGGGCTAGAGTTTAGGGGTCCGCAGCCTAGTCACTTGGCGGTGAGTACGGGGGCGGAGGGGGGGCGGCGGCCGGAGGGCTCGGAACTGGGCCCGGGGGCCCGGCGGGGAGCCCGAGGAGCTCGAGACGGGGAGGGGCCAAAGCCCCGGATGGGGGCGGAGGGACGGCGAAATTGTGGGGAGCGCGGTATGGGGGGGCAGGTGGGGCCGCGTCCGGGTTAGTGCTCGCTCGTCTGTCCCGGCCGCGAAGTGGCGTTGGATGTGTGAGCCTGTGTGTGTTTAGGGTGGGGGTGAGGGGCGCGCCGGGCCTCGTGCTCGAGTAGAAGGGGCCCGGAGGGCGGGGAGCGGTTCGGCGTGGTCATCCTGGACCCTGGGGGCGGGCGGGTTGCGTGTGCGGTCGCGGAGGGCCCCGGGCGGCAGATCGCGACCGGGTAGGAACTCGGGGCTCTGGGCGCGTGTGAAGGACAGGGGCAGGCGGCCGCCCGGGCTCGGTCCGGGGAGCGGTATGGCGGGGTGGGGCGCCGAGTGATCGAGTAGACTGGAGTCTAGAGAAACCGTGAGTTGGGGGGGCGGGGCGCCAGGCCTCCGGTGGGGGGAAGGGGAGCGCTATAGCGAGGCCTGAGAGGGCGCCGCGCCCTGGCTCCGCCCCTCGCAGGGCGGAAGGGGGAGCAGGGGCGGGTCCAGCACAGCTGGGGACCTGCCGGCCGGGCCGGGGGAGACCGGAGAGAAGAAGGGGTCTGCCTGGATCCTCCGAGATTTAGAGGTGGGGTTTCATGCGGACTCTTCGCTAGTGCCTTGACTCAGCTTTTATTGCTTCCACAGATCCACCTCCGACCCTTAAGCCAGAAACTCAGGTGAGGTTTCTCTTCCTTTTGCTGCCGGGGGCCCTCCCTCTCCTTTCTCTTTCTCTCTCCCTCTCCTTCTCTCTCTCTCTCCCCACCCCCACCCCCCTTCTCCCTCTCCCCCTTCCTCCTGCCTCTTCTAGATCCCTTGCTCCGGGGTTTCTGCCTTTGGGAATGCCCCTCTTAAATTCCTTGTGATACATGTTTCCTTTCAGCCACCAGAGAAACGTCGGAGAACAATTGAGGACTTCAACAAATTCTGCAGTTTCGTGTTGGCCTATGCCGGTTACATTCCCTCTAGCAAAGAGGTAGGGACTGGAGGGCCAGTAGCCTGAGGGTGGGTGTCCTAGGACTGGAGAGGGCAGTCTGTGTCACTGTGTAAGGGAAACCTCTACCCGATGATGGGACACAGAAGACCAGGGAAATGGGAAACGTGGGAAAACCAGTACCTGGGGGCAGCTGGGTGACTCAGAGACTCGGCGGGGCCGAGCAGCAGTGAATGGTCGGTCTTGGGCTATTAATGGGAGGGCGCTGCTGGATAAGTATTAGGAAGCTGAAAATGGCAACAAACGGGGCTATACGGAAGCAGGTAAAGAAATCGCGCTCTGGTCTGGGGGTGACAATGCCGCAAGGCTGTGGGGACTGCAGAGGTGACGTGCAGGTGTTCAAGGGGAGATGCTGAGGGGAATTGGGGAGGGGACAAAGTTTCTGAGTACAGTGATTTTGTTTTTTGTTTTAGTGGTTTGGGCCAGGGTATCTCGGGGTAGATCTTGTCCCTGGTTTTTAGGCTGGGTTTGTACAGGGGCTGAGGTGCCCCTGGGCCCCTGCTGACCCTGGTCTCTTCCCCCCATTTAAGGAAAGCGATTGGCCAGCCTCAGGCTCCAGCTCTCCTTTGCGAGGTGAGAGTGCGGCAGACAGTGATGGCTGGGACTCGGCCCCCTCAGATCTCCGAACCATCCAGACCTTTGTTAAGAAAGCAAAGTCATCCAAGAGAAGGGCGGCTCAAGCAGGCCCCACTCAACCAGGACCCCCAAGGTCCACTTTTTCTCGTCTGCAGGCCCCTGACAGCGCGACCCTGCTTGAGAAGATGAAGCTCAAGGACTCGCTCTTTGATCTAGATGGGCCCAAGATGGCGTCTCCACTGTCCCCCACATCCCTGACACATGCCTCCCGGCCCCCTGCTGCTCTCACCCCGGTGCCCCTTTCCCAGGGGGACCTCTCCCAACCTCCTCGAAAGAAGGACCGAAAGAACCGAAAGTTGGGGCCGGGAGGGGGGGCTGGCTTTGGGGTGCTCCGGAGGCCTCGGCCGGCTCCCGGGGATGGGGAAAAGAGGTCTCGAATTAAGAAGAGCAAGAAACGGAAGTTGAAAAAGGCAGAGCGGGGGGATAGACTCCCACCTCCTGGGCCTCCCCGGGCACCCCCCAGTGACACAGACTCTGAAGAGGAGGAGGAAGAAGAGGAAGAGGAGGAGGAAGAAGAGATGGCGGCAATGGTGGGGGGTGAAGCCCCCGCCCCCGTGCTGCCGACACCCCCAGAGGCTCCTAGGCCTCCTGCCACGGTGCACCCCGAAGGAGCCCCTCCCACTGACAGCGAAAGCAAGGAAGTGGGGAGCACGGAAACCAGCCAAGACGGAGACGCCAGCTCCAGCGAAGGCGAGATGCGCGTCATGGACGAGGACATCATGGTGGAATCAGGTGCGAGGTTTGGGGCTGGCCCGGGTTAGCTAGGAGGACGGGCTCAGGGCTGCTGGGGACCTAAGAGCTCGGGCAGAGCACCAAACAAACCTTCTTTCCCCAGGTGATGACTCATGGGACCTGATCACGTGTTACTGCCGAAAGCCCTTTGCAGGGCGGCCCATGATCGAGTGCAGCCTGTGTGGGACATGGATCCACCTGTCCTGTGCGAAGATTAAGAAGACCAATGTCCCCGACTTCTTTTACTGCCAGAAATGCAAGGAACTGCGGCCAGAGGCCCGGCGGTTAGGGGGGCCTCCCAAATCGGGAGAGCCGTGACATCGCCATCTCTAGGCTGGGACTTCCAGATGACAACAGGACTTGGGAACTGAGCCTCGGGGTCCTCAGTATGTCCCCTGGAGCTTGGATATTGTCCCACTTCAAAGGCAGGAATACCCGAGGGAGGCTGGTTTGGAAATGAGTATCTCGGCTCCAACCTTACCTTTCCTTCCCACCTTGTGGACTTGAACGTGGACCCATTACGGTTGGGGGTGGGAGGCCGTCTGGGTCCCTCGACACTTCCTTTCTGCCCCTTAGACCTGCCACCCCTCACCTTGTGGGCCAGCGTTGGAATTGGGGTGGAACGGGACAGTTGTCTGTAAAACTCGAGTGTAAATACAGCACCCCCCTCCCCTTCCTCGTCTTTTCTCTCACTCCCCATTTATTCTACACCGGTTGTAGTTTTAATTTCGGCCTTCCCCTTTCGGGCAGGGCAGCTCGGAGGTGGAGGGCCAACCAGAGCCTGGCCGAGGGGAGGAAGGAAAACAGAAAGGTGACGGGACTCACTCACCTCTTTTGTTTTTAATACCGTCGGCCAGCTGTTTGTACAGACAGCCTGCGTGTTGTAAATAAAGCGGAGTGGGCTCTTTTGTGTTTATAGCCCTCACTGACTGTCCTGCTTGGGAGGGAGGCTTGGGAAAAGCTGACCGAAGACTGGCTGGGAGTGGGGCCGAAACCCACCTCCACGACCTGGCGGCGCGCCTTCCCCCCTCCCCCCAGTCCGGGACCCCCACACCCCCCATCCGCTCCCCCGACACGCACGCTCCAGGGGATCAGACTTGCTCGGAGCACCCCGCCTGAGCGGAGCAGAGCAGGGGGGGTGCTGGGGGGGGGCGGGGGGGGCAGAGGCCGGGTGGACGCGGGTGGGGACACATTCGGGGGCGGGGCCGTTGAGGGTTGGGAGACCGTTGCTGAAAGCAACGATCACGTGTCAGGGGCCCTGGGAGGAGCCGGGAGGTCACGTGACCGGGAGGGGGTCACGTGGCGGAGGGCGGGTCGACGCGGACCACGTGACATGGGGAGAGGTGGGCGGGGTGCTGAAGGGCGCCCGCGACGTCGGCGGCGGTGGCGCGCGGCGGCGGCGGCGGCGGCGGAGGAGGAGGCGGCGGCGGCGTCTACGGCCTCGGGTCGAGCCCTGCGGCCCGTCCCCCCTTCCCTCGGCCGCCACCCCGCTGCCCCCCGCCCTCCGCCCCGCTGCCCCTCTCCGGCGCCGGGCCGGTCCTGGTCGCCTCGCGCGTCGGGTGGCGGGTGTGCGCAGGCGCGGCGGGGGCGCTTCGCCCCTTTGGGTGGGCGGCGGAGCCCGGGAGCGCGCGGGCGAGACCATGGCGGGCAGCGGCGCGGGGGGCGGTGGTGTCGGGGAGACGAAGGTGATTTACCACCTGGATGAAGAAGAGACCCCGTACCTGGTGAAGATTCCCGTCCCCGCGGAGCGCATCACCCTGGGCGATTTCAAGAGCGTCCTGCAGCGGCCCGCGGGCGCTAAGTACTTTTTCAAGTCAATGGATCAGGATTTCGGGTGAGCGCGAGGCCTAGATTGCAGCCGATGGGGGGCCGTGCTGGCGTGGATTGGGCAATATCGAGGGGCACAGGTCTGCTCTGGGCCGTACTGGGTTTTCTGGGTTCTAGTGGAGCAGATTGTGTTATACTGGGGTTAGATTGCCTATCCCAGGACGGGCAAGGTTATGCTTGGACAGATTGGGGCGCTCGGCGCTGTAGGACGACAGACTGGGCTGTGCTAAACCAGATTAGGGGAGATTAGGCTATCCTGGAATAGAGTGGGACACAGTGCTTTATTTGGGGAGGTGCTGAATTCACCCGTCCTGTATTCCGAGCAGTCCTGTAGCACACAGGCTATGAGGGATGTCGTGGAATCTTCGGGTATAGATTGATTTGTGTTGGGGCAATTTGGGACATCCTGGACTGCATTAGAGCAGACAGGATTGTTTGGGGACGTTCTGGTATGTACTAATGCAAAGAATGCTGTATTGGGATGTTCTAGGCTGCCATGGGGTAGATGAGACTGTCTGGGAAAAACTTGGGCCACCCTGGTCTCTACTGGGTTGTATTGGTTGATGTTAGTTTTTGCTGGGGTTTGGTTTTTATTGAGCCTCAGTTCAGGGGCAGACAAGCAGGGCTTTGGGGGGGGTCTATGCCAGTACGGACAACTGTATAGGGATAATCCGCTCTATATTGGTACAGACAGCTGCATGTGAGGACGTTCTCCGCTGTTTCTAAAATATATTGGGCTATTCTGGAGTAATTTGGGTCATTCTGGACTCGACTAGGACTTTCAATACACAGCGAGCCCTTTTGGGTTTATAGCTCTTGATACGGAGCCCTCCACCTTCAGCTCTTGAAGGCAGGCTGGATTAGACTGGGGCAGTCTGGCTTCTATGGATAGCTGAACAGACTGGCTTCTACCGAGAAAGACTGTTTGTTGGATGTTGGGAAGGCGGTATTATCTTGGGAGTTACCTGGGGTTGACTGATTGATTGGTTGATTTTGAGAGAGAGAGACGGAAAGAGAAAGAGGGGGAGGGGGAAAGAGATGGGGAGCAGAGGATCTGAAGCAGGCTCTGTGCTGACAGCAGTGAGCCCGATGTGGAGCTCGAACCCAGGAACCGTGAGATCATGACCTGAGCCGAAGTTGGATGCTCAACCAACCGAGCCACCCAGGCGCCCCCTGGGACTTGGCTGGGATTTAAATCAAGGTTCTACTGTTTGTTAGCAGTATGTTGACGTAGTTAGTATAGAAAATCTCATAGGTGCGTGGCGCACAGCAGCTTTTCGGTAAGTTGGTACCGTCGTTAATAACGTCGGGTCTGACCTGTCCATAAGTGAGGTTATGGTGTGACGTAAGACGGAGTGATTTGCCAGACTCGGTTACGCAGAGACTGAATTATGTTACAAAACATCCTGTGTTGTATCGAGATTGATTGACAGTGATTGGGCTGAGTTGTCCCATTGGTAACAAATGGGATTAAGATGTCACATACCCAGACTTCTAGAACCACGTTAAGCCAGAGGGTTAATGAGACAGGCTATTTGAATTTGGAGGTGAGAATGTGTGCGTGTGAGAGAGAGAACCCGTTGAGGGCAGAGATTCTCGTAGTTCGTGTATTTATTCAACCAACGCTTGTTGACGCTTAACAAGTGTCCGGTCTGTCGCTGTGCGGCCAGGACAGGGTGCCGAACAGAACAGGCGGCCGTGATTTCACGTGGTGGGTGAGAAGAAGGTGCGAGTCGTGTCCATCCTGACGCTGGGCTTTGGGGTCTGTCAGGCAAGACAGGTTGCTTGGTGCAGAGACCTGTGGGAAGCACGGGGGGGCGGGTCACGGCTGGGGTTCGTCTGTCCCTGGGAGGGCCCCGCCTAGTGAGGAGGTACCATTTTTGGTCTAGCAGGTGTTTTCAGGTGGGGAAAAGTAGCCCATTTGGAGAGCTCTCTGGGAGGGAGGGAGAGAGAGAAAAGCAAGGAAAACGTGAGACTGGAGGCTTCGGGGCCAAAGGTTTTGGGGACAGGGCGTGAGGAGTGGGGTGGGGGTTGGGGGAGGTGCCGGCAAGGCTCCTAAGGTGAGACAGACCTACCTGTAGGGTCGCCCAAGGGGACAGGACGGTCTCGGAGATCCGAGTGAGAAGTTGGAAGCGGACCCCAGGAAATCTTTGGAGCAGCATTGAGCCCGGAGGATGAGTTGGGGAGAGGAGGAAGGAAAGGGAGCGAATGGGGAGACCCCGTAGGCGTGCACGCGAAGGGTTTCAGCGTCAGGGAAGAGGACTGGGTCAGGGCTGGAGAAAGTCGGCGCCCCCGAGCTTCATGGATGCGGGTCAGGAGGTTTGAATTGGGGGTGTGTCGGGGGGGTGGTGAGGCCAGTCTCACCGGCCTTTGTGCCCTCTCTCGGCAGGGTGGTGAAGGAGGAGATTTCAGATGACAGCGCCCGCCTCCCCTGCTTCAACGGAAGGGTGGTGTCCTGGGTGAGCGGCCGTCCCTCTCACGCCGCTGGGCGCTCTGAGCCTCAGTGTCCCCGGCCCGCTCGTTGGAGGCCCTGGCTCTTTGCTTCCTCGGCGGCTTGGAGAGCCAGCCGCGGCCCATCAGCCTCCTCTGGGGCCTGTACTGCCAGCTCCTGCTCTCTCTGTGCTCATCCCAAGCCCCCGTCCTCGCTCAGACCCACCCCCTGCCCCTCTCCCCGTCCTGGGACGCCTCACTTCCTGTCGAGGCAGTTTCTGTCTTTGTACTTTTCAGCTGGTGTCGTCGGACAACCCCCAACCCGAGGTGGCTCCCCAGCCCACGAGCCTCGGGACCGAGCTGGCGCCGCCGCCGCCACCGTTACCCCCCTTTGCCGCCGGAGAGGACCAGTGGCATTGGCGACTCCAGACCTCCGTCCTTCCAGTGAGATTGGGGATCCTTGAGTCCAGGGGAGGGAGGCGAGGACGTGGAGCCCCAGCCCACTGATGCGGGCTGCGAACCGTCTCTGCCCGTCCAGCCCTAACGTGTCCAGCAGCCGGGAAAACCTGGAGCCCGAGACAGAAACAGAGTCGGTGGTGTCTCTGCGGCGGGACCGGCCTCGCAGGAGAGACAGCAGTGAGCATGGCGGTGAGGGGGGGCGGGCCCGAGGCCGGGTCCTCCGGGAGCCCGGGGAGGGCGGTGGTGGGAGTGAGGAGGGGGGACAGCTTCCTGAGGTTCCTGTTCATGCTCAGCGGGGGGCCATAGGCCTGGCGGCCCCTCGAGGCTGGAGCGCCACCTGGCCGGGTATGAGAGCTCCTCGACGCTCATGACCAGCGAGCTGGAGAGCACCAGCCTGGGCGACTCTGACGACGACGACACCATGAGCAGGTAGGGCACCGCCCATCCTCCTGTCCTCCTCCTCCTCCTCCTCCTCCTGTCCCTCCTCTGCCATCCTCCCTTCCTCCCCTCCCCCCCCCCCCCCCCCCCCCCCCCCCCCCCCCCGCCCCGTGACCGCCTCCGCCTCCCAACAGGTTCAGCAGCTCCACGGAGCAGAGCAGCGCCTCCCGCCTCCTGAAGCGCCACCGGCGGCGGAGGAAGCAGCGGCCGCCCCGCCTGGAGAGGGTGAGGGGGCTCTCACGGGACAGCTGGCCCTAAAGTCGGGGGCCTTGGTTCAGGGGGTACGAGGGCACAGGAAGCGAGCACCCCAGGGCCCGTCCCTGGGTCGTCGGAGGCAGTGCGGCTCCTTCCCCGTTTCCCCGACAGGCCTCGTCCTTCAGCAGTGTCACTGACTCCACCATGTCCCTCAACATCATCACGGTCACGCTCAACATGGGTACGGGGGAGCCCGGGCGGGGGCCGGGTCTGCGGGGGCCCGGGGGGCGCGCGGCGGGCTGCCCCGGTCACCCGCGCCCCCTCCGCAGAGAAGTACAACTTCCTGGGCATCTCCATCGTGGGCCAGAGCAACGAGCGGGGCGACGGCGGCATCTACATCGGCTCCATCATGAAGGGGGGCGCCGTGGCGGCCGACGGGCGCATCGAGCCGGGCGACATGTTGCTGCAGGTGCGCTGGTCCTGGGCCCCGGGGCGGGGGGTAGGGTTGGGGGCCCCGGCGGCCTCTGACCCGCTGGCCCGGCTTCCAGGTGAACGACGTGAACTTCGAGAACATGAGCAATGACGACGCGGTGCGGGTGCTGCGGGACATCGTGCACAAGCCGGGGTGAGCCGCTGGCCCGGCCTCGGTCTGCTCTCCTAGTGGTGGCGGCGTCTCGGTTAGCGGGGGCGTGACATCACGCGTGTCCCGAGAGTGCGAGGTGGGACCATGTGACGTGACAAGTAACCGTGGCGTGGGGGTGCCTGTGTGAGCCCGACTCAGATCGTGACCTAGAAGGTGGCCGGCGCCTCCGACGCCCTGTCCTCGGTCTCCCCGGAGGGCATTGTTCTCCTGCCTTGCTGTCACTGTTCCATCCGGTCCCCCCACCTCGTGTGCGTGCGCACGCGTGTATGCGGGTTCGTGAACCGCATCGGTTAGCTCTCTGGTTCCCGGACTTAACGCTCAGCGGCATTTCTAGACTGGTCTGCGTTGGTGGGTCCCTCTGTCTCTGGTGTCTTCTCCGTCCTGTCCCTCGGCCCGTTAGTTCCAGGCCCGCACACTCCCGAGCCCTTGCCAGCCACCCCCCCGCCTGACCGCTTCTCCCCTCCCACAGCCCCATCGTGCTGACGGTGGCCAAGTGCTGGGATCCCTCTCCCCAGGCCTACTTCACCCTTCCTCGGAGTGAGTGGCGTCAGGGAGGGTCTGTGGCTGCCTGGGCAAGAGAGCAGGGGTCGGGGTTGGGCCTCCACGTGGCGGGAGGCGGTGGGGGAGGGTCGGGAGGGAGGCGGGGTGGGAGTCTGAGTCGGGGAGGGCCGGGGAAGCATCCGTCTCGGGGGGCCTCCTCTGTCCCAGACGAGCCCATCCAGCCCATTGACCCCGCTGCCTGGGTGTCCCACTCCGCCGCGCTGACGGGCACCTTCCCAGCCTATCCGGGCTCCTCGTCCATGAGCACCATGACATCGGGGTCCTCTCTGCCTGACGGTGAGCCCTCAGCCCCGCCTCTCTCCCCTCCCCGGGAGGCCTCTCCGTGGTGCCGGGGCCCTACCCTGCCGCCTCCTTTCTCTGACAGGTTGTGAGGGGCGGGGCCTCTCCATCCACACAGACATGGCGTCTGTGACCAAGGCCATGGCAGCTCCCGAATCTGGACTGGAAGTTCGGGACCGCATGTGGCTCAAGATCACCATCCCTAACGCCTTCCTGGGTAGCTCCGGTCTCTGGGCAGGTGGTGCTGGGGAGGGGGCGGGGCAGGAGGCCCAGGCTGTCTCTGGGCAGGTGGTGCTGGGGAGGGGGCGGGGCAGGAGGCCCAGGCTGGGAAGGGCCCAGGCAGGGGTGAGGCAGCAGTCGGGGAGGAAAACCTGAGCGCTTTTTCGGCTCCGTGCGCCCCCAGGCTCGGACGTAGTTGACTGGCTTTACCATCACGTGGAAGGCTTTCCTGAGCGCCGGGAGGCCCGCAAATACGCCAGCGGGCTGCTCAAGGCTGGCCTCATCCGACACACGGTGAACAAAATCACCTTCTCTGAGCAGTGCTATTACGTGTTCGGGGACCTCAGTGGCGGCTGTGAGAGCTGTAAGTGCCCCCCCCCCCCCCGCCCCCATCCCCGCCCCTTCCTGTCTCCGGCCCACAGCCCGCCAGGGTGCCCGTGGTCACTTGAGCAGTGTGTGTCCTGCGTCAGGCCCCGCCCCGGCCAACGTCCACTTGCGTCCTGCCTCTCAAGCCGTGCGCCACGCGCAGGGCTGTGTGCTGGGGGGGAGCGGAGTCTCCTGAGTCTCAGGAGAGCGTGGGACTCGGGGCCCTGGGTGAGCTCTGCCCTGACCGCGGCAGAGGGGTGGGTGTTTCCTGTCAGAGGCCCTCGTCTCCGCCCCCCGTCGTGGATGGTTCTGGGGAAGCAGTGCCTGGTTTCCCTCCGTTCACCATCTTTGCGTCCTGGCCACTGGAAGCAGTGACTCCCGGTCTCCCTCTCGCTCTCCAGACCTGGTCAACCTGTCCCTGAACGATGACGGTTCCAGCGGGGCTTCGGACCAGGACACCTTGGCCCCTCTGCCTGGGGCGACCCCGTGGCCCCTGCTGCCCACCTTCTCCTACCAGTACCCGGCCCCGCACCCATACAGCCCCCAGCCGCCACCCTACCATGAGCTCTCATCCTACACCTACGGCGGGGGCAGTGCCAGCAGCCAGCACAGCGAGGGTAAGTCGCGGCCAGACGCCAGCGGCGGGGGGGATGCAGGCAGGAGAGGCTGGTGCGGGAGGTGGGTGACCCGGGGCCGCTGGACTAGGGCTCAGTTCGCCTCCTCTCCTCCACCCCACAGGGAGCCGGAGCAGTGGGTCAACACGGAGCGACGGGGGGGCAGGGCGTGCGGGGAGGCCTGAGGAGCGGGCCCCCGAGTCTAAGTCCGGCAGCGGCAGTGAGTCCGAGCCCTCCACCCGGGGGGGGCAGCCTTCGGCGGGGCGGGGACCCTGGTGGAGCTGGTGACGGGGGCCCGCCCCCTTCCAGAGGCTCTTCGGGGGGCACGCCCAATCTCCGAGCCCACCCTGGGCTGCATCCCTACGGACCACCCCCTGGCATGGCCCTGCCCTACAATCCCATGATGGTGGTCATGGTGCCCCCGCCCCCTCCCCCCGTGCCTCCAGCAGTGCAGCCCCCGGGGGCCCCTCCGGTCAGAGACCTGGGCTCTGTGCCCCCGGAGCTGACCGCCAGCCGCCAGAGCTTCCACATGGCCATGGGCAACCCCAGTGAGTTCTTTGTGGATGTTATGTAGAGCACGTGGCGGGCCTGTCCAGTCAGCGCTTGGTGCTTCTGTCTTGTGCCGGGGGTCTCGTCCGTCACGTGCCTGGCACTCCTCTGGCCCAGCTCAGCCCGGCCTGTGGGCTGCTGGGAGGCGGCTGCCCCTGGGACTCTCACCAGCAGTGCCTGGTTCCTCCCCTTTCCCTCCGGGGGTGCACAAGGGACCTTGGGTTATTTTTAGCTTTACTGTTTTTGTACGCCTTTTGGGGGGGGGGTTGAAGTAGACTTTCGTACGTTTTTTGGACTATTTTTTTAGTAGATGTTTCTCTTTTTATACGAAGAACCTCTATCTCCTGGGCCCTTCCCAACCCCAAAATGTGACCTCCTCCTCTGTCCGTCCAACTCTGTCCTGTGCAGGGTAGCGGTGGTCAGCGGTACCCTGGGAGGAGGAAGGGCTGGGCACCCTAGACAGCAAAGGAAGGTGGGGTGTTCGGTCTCGGGGGCCCGTGTAGCTGCTTTTGTTACTCTATTTATTTAGTCACCTGTATAAGACACCAAATAAAGCAATAGAGGCCAACTGCGCACGCCTCTGGCTCCTTTCTTTGGAGGGAGGCAGGCAGTGAGGGAGAGAACTGAGGCAGCAGCGAGGCACGGCTGGTGAGAACCTTTACTTGTGAGGCAGGCATTGGGCCTCCGAGAGCAGCCGCCGCCCGGGGGCCAGGCCCTCCTTAAGGCAGAACGAGGGGGCTGGGCTTTGGCTTGGGAGAAGGCACAGGGGGGGCCGGCGGGCAGGTGGCGGGGAGTCCTCAGAAGCCGAGAGGGTTGCTGGTGACCACACCGCCTCGCTCCACCAAGGCCGTGGAGATGCTTTTGAAGTTCCGGAAGAGCTCCTGTTGCTGCGGGTCAGACTGCAGAGCGGTCATGGTCTCCCGGACCCGCGCGGCCGCCTGGGGAGAGGGCAGGAGAGGTCCAGGCCTGCGCCTCCGGCCCCCCGCGCGCCCTCGGTAACCCCGAGCCTCACCTCGATACACCAGCTGTCGCAGAGCATCTTCTCGTGCTGGGCTGTAGAGTGGCCCTCGCTCAGGGATCTCGAGGCCCTGGTGCACGGCAAGAGACCACACAGCTGGGCTGGGAGCCCCAACCCGGGACCCCTGCGGCTCAGGCCTCCCACGCCACCCCCCTCACCTGGACAGCACTACCACCATGGTGTAGAGGTCAATGGCACTGTCTGCCAGACGCTGCAGCACAAACTGTTCATCTGTCGGGTACGTGGGACGGTCGGGGGGGGAGGTGTCAGCCGGAGGGAGAGGGAGCGGGGGGGAGTGGGGGGGGGGGGACGGGGTAGATCTCACTCACTGACAATCCCCTTCTTGTGTTTTATCAGCTTGGCCTCCACCACGGCGGCGAACTGCTCCAAGGCCTGCACCACCTGCCCCGAGAGGAGAGGGGCTGGGGGAGGGAGCCCAGCCGCACGGGCCCTCCGCCGCCTCCTTCAGGCCCGCCCGACTACTCACCAGCTCCCCGCTGCGGCTCAGTTCCTGGTGGATGACGCCGCTGAGACTCAGGCCACTGCCCAGCCCTGCCCGCCTGAGAGGACGGCGAGAGTGACGGGTTAGTGGCCGCCCCGTGCCCCTACCAGCCCCACCCCGGCTCTGAGCTGACCTCCTCAGCTGCTTGCCCGCCTCGCCTAAGAGAAGGCCGGCGTTCCCAAAAGGATTCTTCAGAGCATTGCCGAGTCCAGAGAGTTCCTTTCCTTTGTCCTGTGTGGGGAGAGGGCCTAGTGCTCAGGACGTGCTCTTCTCCCTACTCCCACCCCTCCACCCTCACCCCGTTCCCTCTTACCACACAGCCCTGCAGAGCCACAAACAGTCGGAGAATGTCGTTCGTCCCTTCGAAGATCCGGAAGATGCGAAGATCTCGGAGAACGCGCTCCACCCCAGGCTCCTGCCACAGGAAGCCAGAACGTACACCCCTGCCGAGGTGCACCCACCTGCCCCGCCCCCCGTCCCAGCCGTGGCCACCCGGGGCACAGAGCCAGCCTGTACCTTCATGAAGCCCATGCCGCCCATGATCTGGATGCACTCGTCGGTCACCTTCCAGGCTGCCTCCTGGGAACAGAGAGCCCTGTAAGACTGGTCTTGGAGCCAAGCTCCCACGCTGGGTTCTCCCGCCCTGTGGGCCTGGGACCTCACCGAGCCAAAGATCTTACTGATGGCGGCTTCTATCTGGAAGTCCGTGGATCCCTGGTCCATGTTGGCACTCACCATGTAAGCCATGGACTGAGGTTGCGGGGTGGGGACGCGGGAAGGAAAAGCAGCGTGTCAGACTCGACCCGAGCACCT